>NC_083228.1:93980717-94283748 GCF_032191835.1 Heteronotia binoei | reverse complement strand
TGGGTCTCCTTCTTCCTTCAGGGGAAGGTGGCCATTTTAAGTAGGCCCTCTGGGGCGGCCATTTTGTGGGTCTGCCTTATCAGGATTAAAGGCCCGTTAAGTGGTGTAGTTATTTTTGGGGCAGGATGGCAGGTAAAAAAGGAGCAGGTAAGTCAAAAGGCAAACAGCCTGCACCAAAGGCCCCTAAGGCCCCTGCCAAGAGGCCTCCACCCCTGCTCTTGTCGTCTGACAATGAAGGCAACGAGGTGGTTAATGCAAATATTGTTCAGAGGCTTAGAGCACTGGAGGAAGCATCTGGTTTGCTTCCTGTTGAAACAGTTGTGGGAGAAAGGGCAACCAAAAGGACAATCCAAGCTAAAGTATTGACCAGATTGTCTATGCTTGAGGGCAGGTCTGGTGCGCTCTTTCCTGGTCTCAGTGGTTCGGATGGTGGAGCAGGCCCGTCGTCCGGAGCAGCTGGATCTTTGGTACCTGCAGGATTTACTGGTAAGGCTCATGAGTTTCTGCAGGCCTTTACAGGGTCTGCTTGGCCTTGGGGGCCATGGGTGCAGGCTTCGCCTGCAGGGCAGGCCTTCCCAACTGGGAGTGTGGGATCCCCTTCCCCCTCAGGTGTCAGTCAGTTATCAAATTGGGCTTGGCCTGCCGGGCAGTGTGGACCTTATGGTGCCTGCTAGGGCGTGGGGCAACAGAGTTTGGCAGGGTCCTTTACAGGGAATTGGGGTGCTCCATCCTCTTACGGGGCAGTTCCATTTACCACTTTACTGTTTGGGGATGTGGCTTTGCCTCTGGGTGACCATTTGTTGCCGGCAACCAGGGAAAAAAAATTAAAGGGAGAATATGTAGATATTTTTTCCCTCCTTTTTTGGGAGGTAGAGAAAGGGACAAGGAAAATTTAGACAAGAAGGAGAAGGAAAAATTGAAGAAGCAGAAGGTGGAGTGGACCTGGGCTAATTGGCTACCGGGTTTTTTTAATTTATGCTGGGGTGATTGCGCGGGCTCAGCCATGGAGGGCAGCTTCCCTTATACAATATATGGATATTATTTATAAGGGGTATTCAGCTTTTAGCGGGCCCGCCTGGCTGCAGTACGACGAGGAGTTCTGGATTAGGGTGGCCTTGTACATTTCACTGCAGTGGGACCACATTCACCAGCAGCTGTGGCTGCAGGTTATGTCTCCGGCGCGGCCAAATTTAGGTGACCGCTCTGATAGCGGTAATTTGGTAGCCAAGTCAGGTGTGAGCCCTTCAGGTTTAGCTAATTCTTCCCACAGTTCTGCGGGGCAGGCGGTTCAACCCCACTTGCTTTGTTGGGAGTTCGGTTCGCAAGGGGTGTGTAATCAGAAGGCCTGCCATTTTAAGCACCAATGCCCCATGTGTGGTGAGCCGTACTCATTCAATAGCTGCCCAAAAGTCCTGGGGTCCAAGAGTATCAAGAAGCCAAGAGGTGGGGGAGGAAACCATCAGGTTGGAAAAGGGGCCCAGCCTGATAAAGGTGGGTCTCTTGAGTGCTGGTTAGCTAGGTATCTGAAAAGGGTTGATAGTGGTTACCTGTTAAAAGGTTTTAAGTTCAGGTTCCATTTATGTCAGGGAATCTTAGTTCCGTTAAGGGGCTTGAGCAGGTTGTCAGGGATTGCCAAGGAGTTGGCTGAGGGTAGGATTTTGGGCCCCTTCTCACACACTCCTGTGCAGAACCTTAGGGTTTCTCCCTTGGGGGTGGTACCTAAAAAGGTACCTGGTGAATTTCGTTTGATTCACCATCTTTCCTTTCCAAAGGGGAGGTCAGTTAATGATGGGATTCCCAAGCATTTATGCTCTGTCAGGTATACCAGTTTTGACCAGGCTGTTGCCGTAGTGCGACGCTGTGGGGTGGGGGCAGAGTTGGTGAAATGCGATATTAAATATGCGTTTCGTCTGTTGCCAGTTCATCCAGCTGATTTTGAGCTCTTGGGCTTTGCCTTTGAAGGCCAATTTTACACGGACAGAGCATTACCAATGGGCTCCTCTGTATCCTGCTCAGCTTTTGAGTGTTTCAGCACATTCTTGGAAAGGGCTGTGTGCGAAAAAGTGGGTTTGCAGGATGTAGTTCATTATTTAGATGACTACCTTTTTGTGGGTCCTGCGGGGACACGACATTGTGCTCTGCTGCTGTCTGGCTTTATGGAGCTGGCTGTGGAACTTGGGGTCCCTTTGGCCAAGGAAAAAATGGAGGGTCCGGCTCAGAAGCTGATCTTTTTGGGGATCAAGCTGGATACTCTGGCGCAGTTGTCTAGGATCCCTTTGCAAAAAATAATAGATTTAAGGAGTAGGATTCATTCTTTTCTTAATAAGTGGAAGGCCACCCTGCTTGAGTTGCAGCAACTAGTTGGCCATCTTAATTTCGTTTGCAAAGTGGTTGCTCCAGGGCGGGCCTTCCTTTGTAGGCTATGTGATGCTATGGCAGGCCTCCGTTTGCCTCAGCATAGAACGCGGAGTACCAGCAGCATGAGGGATGATTTGCGAGTTTGGTGGGAGTTTTTGGAGTCCTTCAATGGGGTCTCGTTTTGGAGAGAGGACATGAGGCTTGAGGCTGAGCTCCAGGTCATGTCTGATGCTGCTGGGTCCTTGGGTTTCGGAGTTTATTTCCATGGACATTGGTGCGCAGATGGTTGGCCGGACTCCTGGGTACAGGTAGGTGTGAACCGGGACCTTACGTTTCTCGAGTTCTTTCCTATTTTAGTTGTGGTTTGGCTGTGGGAGAAGGATATGGCCAATTGCACAGTTCATTTTTGGTGCGATAATATGGCTGTAGTCCATGTCATTAATTCCCTTTCATCCAAATCGCAGCAGGTTATGAGTTTGGTGAGGGCCTTCACTTTGCGTTGTCTGAGACTGAACATATTGTTTTTGGCCAAGCATGTCCCGGGGGTAAATAATGGGGTAGCTGACGCTCTATCTCGCAAACAGATGGAGAGGTTTCGTCAGTTGGCCCCGGATGCCGATCAAGAACCGGCGCTAATGCCCCAGGAGTTATGGCTGATTGGAGAGCAGAAGCCTGCAGAGTGATAGGTCTAGCCATTGTGCCCAGCACCAGGAAGTCTTAAGAGCGTGCTGTGCGGCAGTTTGAGGACTTTAGTGCTGAGGTAGGGTATCACAGTGTTTGGCTTCTCCTGGTGGAGTAGCTGCTCCACTACTGTGTTTCCCTACGTGGTAAGGGACTGGCCATGTGATCTATTAGGGGGCGCCTGGCTGGGTTGCCATTTGCTCATTTGCTAGCAAGGCGCTGGGTTATAGGGAAGACACAGCTGATTTTCATTTTCGAAAGATGCTGGAAGGGTGGGCCAGGGAAGTTGGTTCTCAGCCCGATACATGGAAGCCTATCTCCCCTTTGATTCTGAGGGGCCTGAAGGGCGTTTGGGGATCAGTGTGTGCTTCAATGTTTGAGGCTGGTTTGTTTCATGCTGCGTCCTTAATTGCCTTTTTCGAGGCTCTTAGAGTCAGTGAGCTTGTGGCAGGGTCCAGAAACAATGTTTCTGGTAAGGCTTTATTATTGTGACCTGAGGTTGGGGGCGGGTAAGGTTATCATTAACATCTGTCGGTCTAAGACTGATCAGGGTCAGAAAGGAAAAGTGCTGGAATTGGGTGCCTGCTCTGAGTTGGAGTTGTGCCCTGTTTCTGCTGTGGCTGCTTATTTGGCAGTTCGGGGGCCTGGGGAGGGGTTCTTGTTTTGTCACAGCAATGGTAGTCCACTTACTAAGCACCAGTTTTGGGCTGTGACATCTCGGGCTTTAGATAAGCTGGGGTTATTGGGGGTGCGGTTTGGTACCAACTCTTTTAGGATTGGTGCAGCTTTTACAGCTGCTGCCCTGGGGTATCCTGCATCCTGCATTCAGCATTTGGGCCGTTGGTGTTCTTCGGCTTACAAATATTATGTCCGACCTCTGCTCAGTCCCTAGGTTAGGTGGTTAGTGGATATGTTATTGGTTATGTTCCTGTTCTTGTTTGACTGTTTTTTCTTTTTAGATGCTGTTGTTCCTGGCCAGAGGAGCCGAGTTCTCGTCTGTGGCCACAGTCATGTGTTTTGTGCAGCACATCAGGCGTGGAGAACATCGGTCGGCTCTCAGCTGGGGCTCAGCCATCATGTTTGTATTGAGTGGCGGGGGTGCTGGGGCCTTCAGTGGCTGGGCCTGCTACCTTTGTTATTTCAGGGTGGCTTAGGTCTGCCTCCGCAGGTTTTAATTATTCACCTGGGAGGGAATGATCTCGGGCTAATTAAAGGCAAGGCGTTAGTCTGGCAGGCCTGTGATGATTTTTGGTATATCTAGGAGCGATGGCCGGAAACCACAATAGTGTGGTCTGCCATGATTCCTCGCCTTGTGTGGCATAGTGCTTGGGACCCTGCTGCTATTGAGAGGGCTCGCTACAAAGCCAACAAGGAAATTAGGAAGGCTCTTGAAGGTGGGTTGGGCCACTTTTTGCCCCATCCGGATATCTCTACTGAGTTTCCTGACCTTTATAGGGGGGATGGGGTACATCTCTCAGAAAAGGGTAATATGCTTTTCTTGAGAGATTTACGGCAAGGGTTGCATGTGGCTTTGGGCCTTCCAGTGGGTGCTAAGCCCTAAGTAGAAACCTGGCCTTAGTGGTGGCAGGTTTTACTGGGTTTGGGTACTTTGCGGCTAGGGGAGGACCACAAAGCAACCCCCCCTTTTGGGGAGTTTTTGGGGTCTGGCATAGGCAACCTTGGGTTGGGTGACCCAGGTTGGGGAGAATGCAGACCGTCCAGGAGGCTTGACTAAAGGGTGCCTTCCTTTGAGACGTGCGTCTGGTGGTTGGGCCCTCTGGTGCGGGCCTTCCTGCTGGGCTGGCCTGGGGGCTGGGTCTCTCGCCCATTAATGGCAGGGGAGCGGTTTGCTGAGACCCCTAGCCCTGACCAGGCCACGCTTTTGGGTGCCCTTGCCATTGGGAGTATTATGATGAATAAAGTGGCCCATACTTATACCAAAAACTTTATGTCTGACTCTTCATTCCGATCTAGTGGGGCAATGTCATTGTGCAGGTTTTTGTGGACTGTAATTCTCCGCACTGGGAGAATACATTTGTTTCTCATATTCAGTAAAAATGAAGTGGTATAGTTCTCTCTCTTTCTCCTATCTAGGCCGTGTGTACCATTACATACACATGGAGTTCTTGCACACACATTTTATTAATGTCATTGAATCAATGAGAGCAAGTATGCACAGAAAAGCAAACAAATGAATAGGATATCCCCAAACTCCATGTGGCCTAAGGGTGTTTATGCTCAAAATATATAGCTAGATGTGGCCATGAAGTATAATGAAAGTCTTCAAAGTGTTTTGGGGTGGTTAGTTATAAATATTTTGTGTCCCAGGATGGCTTTTAACAATCCTGTTTGCTGTTGCACTTGCACTATACTTGTGTGCTATCTTAAACATTTATTGACTAGTCCTGCATCCCGCACAATTAGAATGCTTATTACTTCTAAGAAAATTTGCACAGAAAAATATTTGAGTTTTGCAATGTACTTGTTATCATACTTGGCTTACTTTGACTTAGTATGATTTGGGCTGCCTTTTAAGAAGCTCAGTATGCTCTAAGTCTTTTTCTTCATTTCCATTTACGGTAGATAGTCCCTCTCCCCATGCATAATTTTAACACAATACATGTTTAACCTAATTCTATCTATTATTTTTTGGAAACATGGGAGAGACCAATGCACACATTTTTGATACTGTGCAATCATAATCATTTACCTTCTAATTTACCTCTCTACATAGGAAAATTTAGGATTTAAATAGTTATGATAGAACAGTATCCACTAATATGTGATTACTACCTTAGTTCGCACTCAAATGATAGATCTATGGATTCCACTATTTCAGACTTCAGATCTGGAATCATGTACCTGAACATTCCTCCATTTAAAAATAGGGTGGGGTGAAATCCTTAAACCCAGAAAACTGAATATAAAGGGAAACTGTTGTGGGTGGTCTGACAGTCTTACTCCTTATTTATTTATTTATTTATTTATTTATTTATTTATTTATTTATATTAAGATTTATACCCCGCCCTTCTCACCTAAGTGTCTCAGGGCGGCTTACAACATGATAAATTAAACAACTTCAGATTGAAACATTTAAAATACAATTAAACTATAGGTTAATAAAAAGCAGGATAAAATAGGATAATTAAAACCGGCGGCCTATAAATACATTTTGTTCCATCCAGGATGTTTTCATTGTCAGTTAATGTCATAGGCCTGCCGGAAGAGGACTGTCTTACAGGCCCTGCGGAATTGCCCTAGATCCCGCAGGGCCCGTACCTCTTCCGGCAGCTGGTTCCACCAGTAAGGTGCCGTTGTTGAGAAGGCCCGGTCCCTGGTGGATTTTAGACGGGCCTCCTTTGGCCCGGGGACTACCAACAGGTTTTGTGAGCCTGAGCGTAGTACTCTCTGGGGAACGTGTGGGGAGAGACGGTCCCTAAGGTAGGCAGGTCCTAGGCCATATAGGGCTTTAAAGGTGATGACCAACACCTTGTACCGGACTCGGAATATTACTGGCAGCCAGTGCAGACTCTGGAGCCCCGGCCGAATGTGCTCCCATCTAGGGAGCCCTAATAATAGCCGGGCAGCAGCGTTCTGCACCAACTGCAGCTTCCGGGTCCGGCACAAGGGTAGCCCCATGTAGAGGGCATTACAGTAGTCCAGCCTCGAGGTGACCGTAGCATGGATCACTGTTGCCAGGTCGTCACGTTCCAGGAAGGGGGCCAACTGCCTCGCCCGCCTAAGATGAAAAAACGCGGACTTGGCAGTGGCTGCTATCTGAGCCTTCACTTTTCTATCGAGAAACCTTTTATCACATGACTCATCCAGTTTTGTAATGTTTGTTTTTGTATTATAAATCTGTCTTTATGTGTGTGTGTTGTATTAAAAACTACAACATTCATAGATCTATCATCCCATCCATAATGATTAACTTTTACACTTTTATAGAATTTTAAATACAAACAGTCTGAACGAGAACCAGTCTGCCTTCCTAGTTTCTACCTTTCAGTTCAATACATTTTAATATTGTCTTTCAGCTAATTAGCTGAATACGAATTCACAAGAATGTCTACAGTGTTATTCTGGGAGAGTTTAATAAAGGAGGACAGAGAGGAGAACTTTTCAAATAAAGTATTGATCTTCTTCAACTGCAAACATTGACTAAAGACTCTGGACTTTACCAAGTAGATTGAATTGCAAACATTCTTCTATCCCATTAAACACTTTTTTATTGGAATCCTTGTCAAAACATTTTATTGGAAACCTTCCAACATGTCTTAAGACATTTCTGCATTAATAGCTATTAATCACTAGCCTGATGGTGTATATATGAACTTTCTTGTTCAGACTCAGCACTTTCTAATAGCTTTTCACTCTCCATCGCACTAAACTACTCTCCCAGCTTCCTCTCTGAGGCTACCAAGTCTCTGCAGTCATTTCCAGCCAGTAGCAAAGAGCTTTGGCAGTCAGAGTCACTTTATCCTGAATACATCATCAGTTTGCAAGATAAGTCCCATGAAGCTTGTTCCTATGCATATTTACTTAAATCTCACTGAGTTCAATGGCTTTTGTGATGGACTTCACTTTTTAAAAGCTTAGAGGTGCTGTACAAAAAAAGTAAAAGAAGTGTGAAGGGTTAATTCTTCACAGAAACAGAGAGCCTTGAGTGACAAGCTATTCCAAGCAATTGGTTAGCATTAGTTGAGCAGAGAGAGACTTGAGACTGCATGCTGAGGAGACAGTCAGATTTCTGCTTTAACTAAATTGAGTCTGATTTCAGCCTTAGTTGAGAGCAGTTTTACACTGACAGAAAATGGCGGGGGGGGGGGGAGTTGGCGTGAAAGTTTGTGAAGTTAGGTGAAGACTCACATTTAGGCCAAAGAATGGGGATAGATCTACTAGTGAGAGGAGAATTTCCCTGTCCAGTCAAACAGGGAGTTAGCTCTGCAGAGGGAAGAGATCCCTGTTCTGGTGTGGTTAGAAACAACCTTTAGAGACCTTAAGGGTGATTGGCCCCCAAGTTGGAATAAAGAGGCGGACACGTGAGTTGGTAAAAAATGGGCTACTTTATTAAATTAACACAGCAATGGCAAGGGCAACCACACTGCGGCCAGCTCAGGGCCAGGAGTCTGCACAGACCTCTCCCCTGCCTTTTTGCGGGTGAGAGACCTGGCCCCCCAGCCAGAGCTGTGCGTCACAGCTCCTGTCAGATAGGCCCAGCAGGGAGGCATGCACCGGAGGGCCCAGTCACCAGATGCGTGTCTCAGCGAAAGGCACCCATCCGATCGAGTCTCCAGGACAGTCTGCATTCACACACCTAGGGTCACCAACACCCAAAGGTTGATCCTGCCAGATCCTCCCCAAAAGAGGGAGGCTAACCAGTCCTCCCCAGGCCGCATGGTACCATAAACCCAAGAAAACCTGCCACAACTAAGGTCAAGTCTCTACTTAGGGTTTAGCACCCACCGAAAGGCCCAAAACCAAACCCAGCCCTTGCCAAAGATCCCTCAGGAAAAGCATATTACCCTTTTCCGAGAGATGCACCCCATCCCCTCTATAGATGTCAGGATATTTCATAGAAATATCTGGATGGGGCAAATAGTGGCCCAAACCACCCTCCAATGCCTTACGGATCTCCTTGTTTGCTCTGTAATGAGCCCTCCCTACCCCAGCTGGATTCCAAGCACTGCGCCACACCAAGCGTGGAATCATGACCGACCAAATTAACATGGTACCAGGCCATCTCTTCCTAATGTACTTGAAATCCTCTTGAGCTTGCAAGATCAAAGCCTTGCCTTTTATCAGCCCGAGATTATTCCCCCCCAGGTGAATAATTAAAACCTGAGGAGGAGGACCCACACACCCATAAAATAAAAGCAGGAGCAAACCAGGCCACTGAAGACCCCGGCGCTCCCGCCATTCAACCATAATGTATTTGCTGAGCCCCAGCTGAGAGCCAACAGCAGTTCTCCGAGCTTGATGTGCCGCCCAAAACACATAACTGTGCCCGCAGATGAGAACCCGGCTCCTCCGGCCAGGAACAACAGCATCTAAAGAGAAAAACAAACAAGTTATACAATCCAAACCTTAACTACCCCAGCTCCCAATAACAAAGCTAAGATTGGAGCAAAGGGCGAATATAACTTTTATAAGCCCACGACCATCAACGGCCAAGGCGTTGGATGGATGAAGAAGAATATCCCAAGGCCATGGCCGTAGAGGCCCCCCAATTCTAAAGGAGTAGGTACCAAACTTCACTCCAGACAACCCCAACAGAGCTAAGGCCCTAGACGTCACTGCCCAAAACTGGTGTTTTGTCAGAGGGTTGCCTCCAGCATGACAAAACAACAGCCCTTCGCAGCCCCCCCCCCACCAAATAATCAGCCAATGCGGACACTGGGCAAAGCTCTGCCTCTGAACACGGACCAAGCTCCAAAACAGTCCCAAACCCCTGTTGGTCCATCTTGGAACAGCAGATGGTAAGAACTGCCTTACACCCCGTTAACCTAATGTCCCGAAAAGATAACGCCCTGCCTGAAACATCCTTCCTGGAGCTTGCCACTAACTCACTAACCCTGAGTGCCCCAAAAAAGGCCACCAAAGAGGCTGCATGAAACAAAACAGCCTCAAAGTGGGATGCACAAACTGCACTCCAGACCCCTTTCAAGCCCCTGAGAATCCCAGGAGACATAGGGTTCCTGATGTCAGGATTAGGCCCGACCTCTCTGGACCACCCTTTCAGCATCTTTCAAATACAAAAATCTGCTGTTTCCTCCTTATACCCCAATGCCTTGCTAGCAAAAGCCAGAGCAGACAGGCGTCCTCTAATTGATCGCACGGCCAATCCCTTACCTTTTAAAGAAACACAGTAGTGGAGCAGCTGCTCCACTGGGAGGGGCCAAACAATGCGATACCCTACCTCGGCCCTAAATTCTTCAAACTGCCACACAGCACATTCGTAAGACTTCCTGGTGCTAGGTGCGATGGCTAGGCCTATTGCTCTGCAGGCCTCAGCTCTCCAATCAGTCATAGCTCCTGGGGCATTGGCGCCGCCTCTTGATTGGCGTCTGGGGCCAGCTGACGTTACGAGAGAGAGCGTCAGCCACCCCGTTATTCACCCCAGGAACATGCTTGGCCAAAAACAAAATGTTAAGCTGCAGGCAACGCAGAGTGAAGGCTCTCACCAACTTCATAACCCGTTGCGATTTAGATGAAAGGGAATTAATAACATGAACAACAGCCATGTTATCACACCAAAAATGTACGGTGCGATCGACCATATCACTCCCCCACAACCAAACCGCAACCAAAATGGGAAAAAATTCTAAAAAGGTGAGATCCTGGGTCAAACCAGCCTGCACCCATGAATCTGGTCACACCTCCATGCACCAGTGTCCACGGAAGTAGACCCCAAAACCTAAAGCATTGGAAATGACCTGAAGCTCCGCCTCAAGTCTCATGTCCTCCCTCCAAAAAGAAATCCCATTAAAGGATTCCAAAAACTCCTGCCACAACTGCAGATCCTCCCTCATGCTGTTGGTAATCCTAGTCCTGTGCTGGGGCAAGTGAAGGCCCGCCATAGCGTCACAGAACCTGCGAAGAAAAGCCCTTCCAGGGGCAACCACTTTGCAAGCAAAGTTAAGGTGCCCAACTAACTGCTGAAGTTCAAGAAGCATAACCTTCTTCTTGAGAAGGAAAGTACTAATCCTATTCCTTAAATCCTCTAGCTTCTGAAAAGGAATTCTGGATGATTGCCCTAGGGTGTCCAATTCAATCCCCAAAAACACAAGGCATTGGGCCGGGCCCTCAGTTTTTTCCTCGGCCAATGGCACACCCAACTCAGCAGCCAGCTCAATAAAGCTGGACAACAACTGAGCACAATGTCCAGTACCCGCAGGACCCACGAACAGTAGTCATCAAAATAATGGACAACGTCCTGCAAACCCACTTTCTTTCGCACAGCACATTCCAGGAATGTGCTGAAACACTTGAAAGCAGCACATGATACAGAGCAGCCCATAGGCAACGCCCTGTCCATGTAAAGTTGCCCTGCAAAAGAGAAACCTAAAAGCTCAAAATCATCCAGATGGACAGGGAGAAGGCGAAATGCAGATTTGATATCGCATTTTGCCAGCTCAGCCTCCTGCCCACAGCGTCGAACGACGCCAATGGCCTCATCAAAGGTAGTATACCTCACTGAGCAAAGTTCCTCAGGAATCCCGTCATTCACAGAAGAGCCCTTGGGATAAGAAAGGTGGTGAATCAAATAAAATCCACCAGGCGCCTTCTTTGGTACAACCCCAAAGGGGAAGCCCTAAGGTTGACCACTGGAGGACTAGCAAAAGGACCCAAAATCCTGCCCTCAGCCAACTCCTTGGCAATCTTTGCCTCCACTAAGTGTTCTAAACCTTTAACAGAACTAAGGTTCCGAGACCAAGTTGGCACCCAAGAACCCTGAAAAGGAATCCTAAAACCCAATGTAGAACCCTGCAACAAGTATAAACTATCGGCCCTACGTGGGTACCTGCATAGCCACCGCTCAAGAGGTTCCAGCTTTATCGAGCTGGGGCCCTTTTCCAGGTTGGGAAGGACCCCCACCCTGTCTTTTCGGACCCTTACATGGCCGAACTCTTGGACAGTTGTTAAATGAATGTGGGCCAGCACACAGGGGGCATTCATGCTTGAACTGGCAAGCTTTCTGACTGCACGCCCCCTGTGACCCAAACTCCCAGCAAAGCAAGCGGGGTTGAACCGCCTGCCCCGCAGAGCTGTGGGAAGATGATGATGAAAAGGAAGGAGAAGAGGAACCCTTAGAAACTCAGTGACTGCTGTCAGAGTGGTTCCCCAGATTGGGCCGCGCTGGTGACATCACCTGCAGCCACAACTGTTGGTGAATCCGATCCCAAGGGAGGGAAGGGTACAAAGCGGCCCTCATCCTGAACTCATGGTCGTATTGAATCCAGGCCGGGCCGCTGAACATCGTATACCCTTTGTATATGATGTCCATGTACTGAATCAGCGCTGCCACCCGCCAGGGCTGAGCACACACTATCACTCCCGCATATATAAAAAACCCTGGAAGCCAATTGGCCCAGGTCCGATCAACCTTCCTCTTCTTTAGCTTCTCCTTTTCCTTATCATCAAGCTCCTCCTTATCTTTCTTTTCTAATTCCCGAAATAAAAGGGAAAAAATATCCACATATTCCCCTTTTAATATTTTGTCCCTTGTGGCCAGCAAAAAGTGATCAGCCAAAGGTAAGGTGACCTCACCAAAAGGGATAGCCCCAAAAGGAACTGAACCACAAAAATTGAAACAAGAGCACAGACCCTCAAATGGCCGCCCTCAAAATACACAACTAAAATGGCCTCCACACCTCACACACTTAAAATGGCCACCGCCCTAGCACAGGCTGAGCACCTAAAAATGGCCGCCAAACCCCACAAAGAAGGAAGGAATAAAAATGGCCTCTCAACCCACACCCTAAAATGGCCACCGCCTTAACACCAACTGGGTGTTTGCATAAAATGGCTGCCCAGCTCCCACAAAGAAGAAGGAGCAATGGCCGCCAACTGCAAGCTCAATAAGGAGGCCACCTAGCCACTCCGTCCCCAGAAACAACAAGAGTGGCCCTATCCTCTGGGAAGTATTCCTGCCACAAAGAATCAGGCCTTGGTGGTCTCCCCACCAAGTACCAACCCGGGCAGACCTTGTTTAGCCCCCAAGCCCCAACATGAATGAGCTAGTCTGGGCAAAAGTAAAGCATGGAGAAGGGGGTGCAGGGGGGGGGGATAAATGAGATACTACACCCAACAACCAATGAGCCCCCCCAGCCTCTGCAAGGGAGAGGCAAAATAAGCCCCCCCCACTGCAACAAGCAAACCCACGACGCTCCTTCAAAGAGCTACACTTGTACGCCAAAACCTCAGTGCTACGCCGCTCTTTTCCCCGCGCTACTAAAACCGATGTCCGAACAACCGGCCCTACAAGCCTGAGTGAAGTCCCTCGATGCTGGGAAAGCGAGCAATGCACACTCCTCACAGCCTGAGCATCGCCAAGGGACTGACAGGAGGGGGCGGAGGCCTCTAAATACATGTTCCAGCTCCGCCTCCTCAAAGACGTGCCTAAAAGCATGCCCGAAGTCTACTCTCCCTCCAGGGAGGCAAAATGCTCCCCTGCAGCAAAGCTGCGAGGTGGCAAGCTGCTGGAGCGCCAATAGAAGATGGGTGGTTTAAGCCACCCCAGAGACGGGAGGTAGGAGGACCAAAAAAACATGTCCACACATGCACATCTGCTTCCTGTCCCTGTCCCAATGACAGCCTGCACAGGGCCAGACCAAAGCTGCCTTGGAAAGGCACCACTTACAATGTGCCTGGGGAGTGACTGGGAGGTGCAAAAGTGCTCCGGAAACTCCTCCAGAGTGCACATAGCCTGTGTCCTGTCCCTGTTCTGGAGGTGGGCTGCGGGCCGTCTGGAGGCTTCCAATCCACTCCTTTTCTGGCCAGCTCTCTTTGGGGCAGTCTGATGCTGCCCTGAGCCAGCTATCTGCAATCACCATAAGATTCGGTTAAAAACTCAAGATGAATAGTGGTGTTTCAAAAGAAGGGGCCTAGTACTGGAAAGCATGTTACAGCCTTCTGGAAACCAAATGAGTCAAAGAATACTCAAAGTGTACTGGAGTATTTGGGAAAACACAGATTAGGTCGGCTGCATCACAGAAGGGAAAGAAAAATGGAAGGAAGGTCTTGCCTCTGAGGGAGAGAAATGGATGTGGACTGTTGTAGCTTTATTCCCAAATGATTAAGCATAGGATTACATCCTTCATATTTCAGCAAAATAATAATCTAATAATAATCTAAGTAGCCAACTAGCACTTGAGGGACAAGGTCCAACCTTGTCTTTCTCTAACACACTAGTTTTCTGTGTTCAAGGAAAGTTTTGTTTTAAACATGGGGAACATTCTAATGGTTTCATGCCAGAATCTAAACTCAGAGGTCTTAGCAGGAGACCAGTAGGCAGATATGAAAACTGCAACTTCATATACATGAGACCTGATGCAACATTAGCCTGCACTATAGATTAATAGGATGGTTTCATGAAACATGATACAATATTCTACCTGCAGAATAGTTTCCACAACCCCACAGTTCTAAAGTGTTTCTTAAGATACATGCAGATATTTTAACTTCATGAATTGCTTTCATACTTTAAATAGTCAAGGCTGATCAGAGGCCTTTCCCCATGAGGAAAGGCTGTTCAGTCTGGAGAAGAGGTGGTTGAGGGAAGGCGTGGTCGTTCTCTTCAAGTATTTGAAAGGCAATCCCTTAGAGGACAGTAGGGGGCTGTTCCTGCTGGCAACAGAAGATAGGACTTGCAATACTGGGTTTATATGAATTGCCAGTTTGGTGTAGTGACTAAGTGTGTGGACTCTTATCTGGGAGAACCAGGTTTGATTCCCCACTACTCCACTTGCACCTGCTGGAATGGCCTTGGGTTAGCCATAGCTATTGCAGAGGTTGTCCTTGAAAAGCCAGCTGCTGTGAGAGCCCTCTCAGCCCCACCCACCTCACAGGGTGTCTGTTGTGGGGGTGAAGATAAAGGAGATTGTAAACCGCTCTGAGTCTCTGATTCAGAGAGAAGGGCGGGGTATATATCTGCAATTCTTCTTCTTCTATATTATGGGTAGAAAGGCTGGATATTGGGGTTTGTTTGTTTGTTTTTTTACAATAGGAGTGGCTCAACAGTGAAATTGGCTACTTAGGGAGGTGGTGAGCTCACCCTTACTGGCAGTCTTCAAGCAGCTGCTGGACAATGCCAGGGTGCTTTAGGCAGATCCTGCATTAAGCAGGGGATTGAACTAGATAAGAACCCCCTTGGCGCAGAGTGTTAAAACTGCAGTACTGTAGTCCTAAACTCTGCTCACGACCTGAGTTCGATCCCAGCGCAAGCTGGTTCAGGTAGCTAGCTCAAGGTTGACTCAGCCTTCCATCCTTCTGAGGTCGGTAAAATGAGTACCCAGCTTGCTGGGGGGAAAGTGTACATGACTGGGTAAGGCAATGGCAAACCACCCTGTAAAAAGTCTGCTGTGAAAACATTGTGAAAGCAACGTCACCCCCAAGTCGGAAACAACTGGTGCTTGCACAGGGGACCTTTCCTTTCCTGAACTAGATAGCTTAAATGGTGGCTTCCAGCTCTATGATTCTTGTCTTAATCTAGTTCAAACATGTAAAATGACTTATCCCATCCTTGATGCAACTCTAATCCACAAACAGATTGTGACCATCACATACTGTTCAGCCTACATTATCATTACCTTATACCGAGACTGAGGGTAGCTCAAAGCTGAAGGAAGTTGTTTTTCTCTGGAATCTTCCTCGGGTTCCTATTTGTAGCCTTGAGCATCCAACTGGGGGGAACACTAGGAGGACATGTCAGCCTTCTCCAGAACTATTGGTCAGTACACTACTGCGTAGCCTCTGATGGGGGCACAGGGGCTCCCATCTTATGACCTCTGAAGATGCTTTGGCCTGGCTATGCCATTTGCAAATTAGCTAATGTGCTCATGTCTCTGAGGACTGTATCAGACTTGGCATTTCATTATCTTTTTTCATATTAAATTCAGGGGAGGTAAAAGTTGGCAGCTCATACATGCCTGCTTTTAGTAAGATATATGACATATTGTCTGAGTGAAATGATTAATGCCAGAATATTGTTGATGGAGTCATTACTAGACTCGTAATCGCTGAATGTTTGAAAACAAATAATTAAGTCTCAAATCCATAAAACATTCCTAATTATACTTAGTATGCTTTATGATTATTCTAATACCTAAGATTTATTATGGTGGTTAGATTTTCAATTGCCTCAACATCTTGCTACATATGTGAGTTGTTGATGTATTATTATTATTATACTTATGCTTCTTACCAAAGATGAAACAAATGTTATATTTAGCTCAAAATGATACCCCCTCCCAATGCAATGTGCTTACATATTAGCCTGCTAAAAGGACAAATAAATTAACTGGAAACTATTTTTGTACAAATTTAAATAAACTATCCCATTAAGATAAAATGCCACAGTTTGCAGCCATGACTTAAGCAGACACTTATAGATTTACAATCACAGACACATTTGCCAACCAGCAAGATATTATTAGGGTAACAAATTAGTCACCCACACTACATCTTTAGCAGAAATAAGTGAATTGCTATATCCAGAACCACATTAGCAGTGACACAGAACAAGCAGTCAACTGGATGGTTCAATTCTCATTTGTTTAACTGCATGTGTTAATCTATGTTCTGATGCTATGGGCTAGAACTAAAGTTAAGCAGAATACATGCATCTAGTTTCAGTTCTGCATTTTTAAAAACTACACACACACCCTTTTCAAAACTGAAGCAACATTTTGGCTCAGTCCATGTTAGAACTGCCATGATAGTTTCACAGAAACAGATGTGTTATTCTCACTGCATGTGGCCCTTGCATTATTTTTCTTTCTTTCTTCTACAGGCTGGAAGTGTATAGCAGAGAGTGATTTATGATTTACTGCTTTCTAACAATTGAGAACTGCAGGAAGCAAAGATGGAATGGAAAGCTAGAGGTTGCAGAAGGTCATCACGCTCCTGAATAGGCACTGCAATTGTGGGACAAAGTTTAGTGAGGTTGTGTCAAATGTACAGAGGCAAGACTTCAAAAATATCTCAGCTTCAAGATCTCTTCCATTGTCCAATTGTACTATAGCACATTGCAATTGGAGAATCTGATCAATGTAAGGAAAACACCTTCAGATATCAGTGGCTTTAATCTCTGTATAAGAGAACTATCAAAGAACATACATGACCACCATGTATATGATACACTTGGCCTGAATGTATAGATTGTGTAATGATGGAACATGACTGAGAATTATTTCAGTCATCAGTGGGGCCCAGACCTGGATAGCCCAGGCTATCCTGATCTCATTAGATTTCAGAAAATAAGCAGGTTTGGCCCTGGTTAGTATCTAGATAGGAGACCACCAAGGAATACCAGAGTCACTATGTAGAGGGAGGCAGTGGCAAACCACTTCCAAACTTATCTTGCCTTGGAAACCTTATGGGGTCTTCATAAGTCAGCTGCGGCTTGACAGTAAAACAAACAAAAATCCAGTTGAGGGGTCAGTGGAAAGGAGATGCAATAGAATCATACTTTCTCTTTCCATTCTTGTTGAGACCATGCTGGTTAAATGTGTGAAGCATATGCCTCTCCCCATAAGCGAGTGCAGTGGCATAGTGGTAGAAAGGCACCAAGATTTAGCTTTGGGCAAGTTAATGAAGTACCAATCACAATGTTTCACTTACAGTAATCATATGCTGAAAATCATGTATTATTTAGTATATGAAACTGATATTTTTTTTTAAAAAAAAAATCAATTTGTGATACACAATTCAATGTATCTTTAAGTCCTCTTTTGAATTCTGGTTACACAACATGTTTAAGGACTTGATGTGAATCTATGGAAACCTTTCTTCTACTTGGAACAGCTCCTACATTCTGACCACTGGGTGCCAGCGTTGCTCCAGTGGAGTAGCAGAAAGAGTGTTACATGCAGATGAAGGAGAGGCTTCATTCTGTTTTCAAACCCTGGTATTTTTATACAGATAAGCCGAATCATACTAAGCAGTCCCCAATGAACTATGGTTAGATCACTGTGGAATTAGCCATTATTTCTCTCTCACAGAAAGTATTCCTCATTGTTATTTTTGATGCAATTATTATAATTTTTAACTTTAGAAGTCAAAGCACTTTACAGTTATAATTTCATTCATTTTCACAATTATGCTGTAAAGTTACTATTAATCTTTGACTCATCAGAAATTCAAGCTGAGATTCAGTGACTTGGTAGAATAAATTTTTGAATATGTAGGGTAGTGGAACTTAGATTTACCAGGTATTCAACCAAAGTACTTTTCATTGGATCACACTAGGGATGCATACCCAGGTATTTCTGGTCTGAAAGTATACATAAAAAAACAAGTCTGTGAGGGGTTTTTTTTTTGGGGGGGGAGGGGTATATCCTAGTTAGCCAAAATGGTATTCAGGATTCCACAATGCTGAATATTGATTCCATAAAACTCCTTGAAATATTTAGGAATGCTTGGGGATATCCGGGTCATCAATTTTAAGACTCCCAGGACTGCTTTATCCCTTTTCTCATGGTTCCCTGGTAGTGAGAGGGAGTGGGGTAATGTAAGAGGGACATAGAATGAACATCAGATGTTTGAGGGAGAGAAGAACGGAGCGAGGGAGGAAGGAAGGAAGGAATATAGATGGGGAGAGAGAGGTAGAAAGAAAGTAACTTTAACTTTAAGTGCATTTTCAAACTGCTGGCTGGCTTAGCAAAGTGGCTTAAAGAGACAAATGCTTTCTCCAAGACAGGATGATAGGGGCTTCGTGAGCCACACAATATGTGTAAAAGAGTCACATGCCCTGTTCTAGGCAATAGGTTAGGCTGTTAGATGGAACACTTGGACTCTCTGCCCAATCATGATGATTCTCATATCCTGCTGTGGGTCAACTACATTATCAGGTTTTAAATTAGTTCATTCTGGGTTTCTCAGACCGAACTCAGGTTCCCTGTAGCCACACAGCAGCTTCAGGCAAGGACGTTTTGTTTTGTTTTTTAAAGGAGAGCCCAAATGAGCTTGGCTAGGCTACAATAGCTCACAAAGGATGGAGCTATTGCCCCGTTTTTTGCTGCTCCCCATAAAATATTCTGTGCATGGGCAAAAGTGGGTGAAAGCAGATTAACTCTGTTTCAGAGCTAGATTTTTTTGGAGTGTGTTGCTGCTTGCTGCTGCTGCTTTAGCCTGCTTTGGACTTCTACTGTATGCTTCCTACCTGGGAAGACCTTCTTGTTTGCTGTCTACTTCAGGACTGCTGGAATTTTTTTCAAAATATTAGCTCAAGTGTTTCTTTTCTTTTCCTAGGGAGTGCCACAAGTAGGGGACCAGGAAGGTCCTCCTGCTGGCTGCCACCACTCTGGTAAGAGTCTGTCTGGGTACCCAAACACCTTTAACTTACTTCCCAGCAAGTACCTTTGATCTGTAACCAAAGAGGTGTGCAGACCCAGGCAATATAACAAGTTCATTGTAAGTACTCACAAGCAAACAAGTGAGTTGTAACTTTTTTTTAAAGTGCAATAGCGAACAAGGAAAAAAAAACAGTAAAGGTAGTTCAAAGAAATGAAAGCTCTGATGCGACTAGCTACACATTCCATTCTTCTGCTTTCAACTCACTCACCCCTGTCTTCCCTGGGTGAGGGAACCCTCATGACTACAACCTCTCTCCGGCTCAGACTTTTCCAGTGAGAACAATTCCCTGTCTGTAGCTAGGTCTTTTATTTTGTTCCTTCCAGGTCCCACCCCCCTCCTTCCAGGTCCCACTAGGTCTGGTGTAATTTTGGCGTCATTGGGTTGAAAAGCAGCCCACTGCAGCCCCTTCCCCCAAAGTTCCTGATAGGAGGAAGGAGGAGAGATTGGATTTATACTCTACCCTTCACTACCGGAAGGAATCTTAGTGTGGATTACAATATTCTTTCCCTTCCTTTCCCCATAACAGATGCCCTTTGAGGTAGGTGGAACTGAGAGAGCTCTAACAGAAACTGCTCTTGAGAGGAACAGCTCTGTGAGAACTTGTGACTGACTCAAGGTCACATCAGCAGGTGCATGTAGAGGAGTGGGGAATCAAACCCAGTTCTCCCAGATAAGAGTCTGCATGCTTAACCACTAACTGACTCTCAATAATGAAACCCGAATAAATAAATAAGGGAATAATGGAACCTGAATAATTCTGGAATCCTAGGGGAAAACATCCCAAGTTCCAAAATGACGATGGAGGGACATGAGTATCCCCCCCCCCCAATACTGGTATTTATGCCCTTTCCAGAATTTGAATCCAAAATATACTATTTTTCATGTGTACATCTCTAGATCACAATGCCTTGCTCATCAATAAATGTATTATATACCACAAAAAGTCTGCAAAAAAATCCCAAATTTTCAGAGTAATACTAAAAAATGTATTTCATTGCCTCTGTAACTAATCACTGTGGCTGCCGCATAAATATTTTATTACTTGGACAAAAGTGTTCATCTGGTTGACCAGCTTCATCTTAAGAAACACTAATAGTGTGATCCTATGAGAAGTCATTCCAATCTAAGCTGATTGAAGGCAATGGATTTAGAACTCTCCATAGATTGTACTGTTAGTATTTCTAGTGGGTATCAGCTCTCCAGTTCCAAAAGCCTCTTTATTTATTAACAAATGATCACCATAGCTAAATCACTTTTCCCTATATTTCAAGGCCAGAAGTAAGTTCCAAATAGAAACTATTACAGCATATCTGTACCAATGTAAATGTCAGAACGGCTGCACTAAGTATTATTAAATAGACAATCTTCCCACACATGACTTGTACAGCAGACTGTATCCTTTCAACTTTTCCACTGCTCCAAGAAGAAGACAGGCTGATTTCTCTCAAATGCATAGATTTTGGTCTGTGTGCATCTTACTCTCCCCAGAAGAGCCTGCATGACTCCTGGTATGATCCAACTCAATGTTTTCTTGTAGTGCTGACAAATGAGCAGCAGGCACAGTTTATAAAGCAGCAGGAGTAATTATGGTGGACCTGCAGGTTATTCAGACACAGGGCTTTTTTTGTAGCAGGAACTCCTTCGCATATTAGGCCACACCCCCTGATATAGCCAATCCTCCTGAAGCTTACAGGGCTCTTAGTACAGGACCTACCGTAAGCTCCAGGATGATTGGCTACATCAGGGGGTGTGACCTAATATGCAACAAAAAAGCCCTGTCAGACCTGTAGCAACAGTGTGTTCCAATGCTCCAGTGCCACCTCCTTCCTTCCTAAAAGACAATTCTCTTTCATGTTTTGATATTGTTTAGTTAAAGGGAAAGCATGCATAGGAATAATTCAGGGCATGTGCTTATTTTATTTTTCTGTTAAGAGGCACTTGGGAAAAGAGATACAGAAAATATAAGCTGGTTGGACTTAAAAACAAAGGGCGTTTTTGCACTTAGCGTTTGCTACCGATATTCCGCGAAGCAATTATGTCCGGACCATTTCCCTCATTTTCACACTATTGTCTCTTTTGCGGAGTCGCTTTCCATGAAGCCCCGGCTCAAATCGTTTTCGCACTGGCATTGACTTGACTTCGATGCCATGTCAATCATTTTTTTAAGCGCAATTCCAGTTGCGTAATTGCGTAACAACGTAACAACGTAATAGAGAATCCCCCTTTTTTCACGGACAAACCATCACGTGACGCTTCTGCTAAAGTATTGGCTGCAGCAGCAGCATCCTCCACACAGCCTACGCTATCCTCAGTCCAAATGGACAGCAAGGCTTCTGTTTCGCTCTCACGCCACGAAACACCACGAGCCCCCATCGGCTTGCTGCTGGATGCCATTGCACGTAGCTGCTGTGCGGTGGTGGAGGCAGTAAGCTGTTCAATGGCGCCCAGCAATACCGGTCCCTTCTTCCTTCCAGTGTTCTGTTTGGCTCATGCAAATTGTGACGATCGCTGCTACTCGCGAGCCCCCCTCCCAGGGATCGACCCTGATGTATATTGAGGAATTTATATGACGAAATTTCGTTGTTGCGAAATAATGCAACTAAGCCGAATTTTTTTTTAAAAAAGGGTTTCTCTCTTACATGGAAAATAACAAAAACTGCTTTTTGGTATAAAAAAATGTTTTTGGCTTTTACTCAGTGTAAACTCTAGGAAAACTACTGGAGCTATGAATTGGCAATTGAGGCTATTCAACCAAAGAATTTTTTTTTATTATTTCAAAGTATCGCTATTACGCAAGAAATGAGAAGTTTTTTTTAAAAAAAATGGCTGGGCGGGCACTTTTGGGAAGCACCACGAACGGCTGATGATTGGCCAGGCCAGCTGCATACATGATTTGAATTGCATGCCCCAAGGGGATGGATGGAGTGGGAGGACTGAAAGGCAGAGGGTGCCTCCCACAAAGCAGTCGATGCGGGATGGGATGAATTTCCCACAACAAACGCCATGGAGTGGATCCGGTGTGGATCCGCAGGTTTTAGGAAACTCCGCTAACATGCGCATCCAGATACTGCGGGGTGAAACTGCTGAAGCCCTGGATCAAACCGTGACCGCGGAGCAACATGTGCAAAATCGAGCAAAAGATCTGGAGGTAAATGGGATGCCACCCCGGAGTAAACGCTAATGCGAAAATGCCCAAAGAAATTGCCAGCCCTTGGTTCAGGCTGCAGGTCCTTATGAGGACAACATACTGTTTTTATCCCTGTATCTCTAGTAGTTTCTCTTAAGTGTCCTGTCTGGCTTCATTAGCTATTGGTTTAACAAAAGAAACCGTGGTCTCAGCATATCCTTTCTTTATATGACTTAAGTGAAAATCAAATAACACTTGTTTGGTCCATATTTGATCATTTCAGAGATAAAGCTATCTGATCAATTTGTACAAAAGTAATCTCTGAGATTCTAACAGATGCCACTTTTACGCAGTTGGTATATAAATGTGGAATACAAAGGCAGAACTACTTTACAATTGTTAAACAGTGTTTATAGAATGTTACATAACTGATGGTTTCATTTGCTGTTCCTGTGTGGAAATAAGGAAGGCAGGAACTTTTTGCACGGCTCTTCCACAAGAACCCATGCACAGCTCTTCTACAAGAAGATGGTATGAAAATACTGCTCAAAGATCATGTTTCTAGCCAAGTTCTAAACTGCTGAAAATTGAACTTATAAAGAAAATGCTGATTCAGGCTATAAGAACCCTACCACTACTGCCATAATTTGTTTTTCCCTATGGAGTTGTGAACAGTATGGGCCTGGGTTCTGACAGTATTTGTTGAGGCACTGTTTTCTGCTTGGGGAGATTATTCCTTTCCATAAACTGAAGTAGGTCTTAGTGATAGTCTTAAGCACCATGGGTAGCAAACAGTGAAGAGTGTATATGACATAAACATGATTAATGTGTTAATCAGGAATTCAAGCTGATCTAGTGCTTGATTCTGAATCTATGCTGACTATACAGATACCAAAACAAACCCTCATCGCCTGCTGAACTTGTTCAAGCGGTAACTGAAACCAAACAGGAACACCGAAGTTCTTTCTGCTGCATCATTCTTTCTTGGGGTAGAAAAGGTGCTGTGGAATTATTGCAAATGCCTTCCCAGGCCTTCAAACCACACAGTCAGTCAGTGGAGAAAAATAGAGGCTTTGCTGTGTAGCTCCTGTGCAATTGAGCATGCCTGGCAAAGCAACCTGTGATGCAGAAGGAAGCAAGAGTTAGAGAAGGAAGCAGATGACAGTGAGTTGCTCACAGGCCTGAAAAGAGCCCTCTAGGGGCCTGATCTGGCCCATGGGCCACATGTTTGACACCCATGACCTAGGATATATATCCTAAAACTACTTGCAGTTAGGTAACCCCAACTTGGCTTAAAGCTCAGCACAGCACACAAATACTGTACCTTGCTTCTCATGGCTTACACATCTAAAGGTATGCTAGAAAGCCCCAGCAGCAAGTCAAGTCAAGTCAAATTTATTTTTATATCTCGCCCTCCCCCGCCAAAGGCAGGCTCAGGGCGGCTCACAGACATGGAAACCATGATTTAAGTAAAATACAATGTAAACAGAATTTAAAAATACAGTTCAATTACATAAATTAATTAAAATAGATAAAAACAAGTGATTTAAGGTGCTATAGTCACAATCATACATAGGATGGCTAGATGGTTACAGATCAGTTCCAATTTCAGTTTCAGTTTAGCCAGGTTCTACCTCAAAAGCAAGCTGGAAGAGAAAAGTTTTGCAAGCCCTGCGGAATTGATTCAGGTTCCACAGGGCTCGCATCGTCTCTGGAAGTTGGTTCCACCATCGAGGGGCCATTGCTGAGAAAGCTTGCTCCCTGGTTGTCTTCAGTCTAGCTTCTCTTGGCCCAGGATTTTTAGAAGATTTTGAGAGCTAGATCTCAGTGCTTTCTGGGGAATATATGGGGAGAGGCGGTCCCTAAGGTAGGCAGGTCCTCGGCCATATAGGGCTTTAAAGGTAATAAGCAGCACCTTATAGCGAACACGGTACATAACCGGCAGCCAGTGCAGATCCCGCAGCCCAGGCCGCGCGTGTTCCCACCGAGGTAGTCCCACCAACAGCCTGGTGGGACTACCATCCCTGGAACATGAGCTCTTAGAATGAATGAGTGCTACCCAACCCTGAGTGAATTCTCTCATATCACTTCCTCCCACTTTAAGGGGTTGCGTTAGAATTGGGGAAACAGGGATGTTTTAATTCAGAAACTGCACTGTTTCTTCCTGTGAGAATCTGTACTTCAGGTGTAACCCAGTCAATTTAGTGACTAAGCCAATTGAAGCTTTCTGCTGGTTGAGCATCTGCCCTACCAATGCCATATGCTTCTTTCCTCCTAATGAGACCTAAACAAAACTGCCTCCAACTACATCTGAGTTTAGAAGACTGAGCCTCACTATAGCAAGAACATTTCAGCTGTGTCTACTCTTAGTGTTGGTACACAATGGCAGCTTGGGGCGTCAGGCTCCCAGCTCAGAAGAAAAGCCAGCACAGTCTGCAGTGCCCCGCTGCCAGAAGAGGGATGGGCTGCATGTTCTCCAGGCGAGCAGTCAGACCACTCAAGCACATGGGAGGTGCTTCCCTGGTGATCCCCAGACATTCAGATGGCCAGGAAAGATGACAGGGAACCACTTCAGAGATTTGCTACCACTTAGTAAGGGGTTACTTTTCAATAGAGAGGTGCCTGAGGATAACATAAGGGCAGGAGCAAGGCAGTGCCCAGATGTGTGCATTTGAATGTGCAATTTAGATCTGGCTGTGGGGAGTTCCTGTGTCAGCCCGAACAGGCCATCTGACTTCAGCCTCAGAAGCTTTGACCTGAGTTGCTGGACAAAGCTTAACTTGTTTCATGGTTGCTTAGCCATCCTGGAGATCTACAACTTTGTCCAACGGACTATCCAGACTTGTTTTGTTTTGCCTGGAGTTCCTGGACATCATTCTTCAAGGTTCCTGGATATACTCTGGGGAAACCAGCTTCTTGTATTTTGTTTCATTCCTGTTCTTGAAATAAGCATTTAAGTAAGCAGAATACATGCCCCAGAGCCACTCCCACCATCAGAGCATCACATCTCAAGGAAATCTCTTGCTAGCATAGCATGAACAATCTTGGCCAGTAGTTGTTGCATGAACTTCCACTGCATCTTTAAGATTCTATATATATATAAGGGTCAGACGTATGCATGGGCCTGTGATGTTGGTTGAGTCGGACCTCTGATGTAGGTTGAGTTAGACCTGTGATGCTGGTTCATAATTTTTTGAGAGGTATTTAGAATCCTCCAAAAGTTAATGTATCTACTTGGGATGCAATGCTGCATGGCTCTTGCTGAAGAGAATTAGAAGTGTATGATGACATGCATCCTCCAGATTAAAAATCTGTCCCACCTGTAATTTTCTGGAAGAATTTGTTGTTGTAATTATACACACACAAGGGAACTAAGGATTCAGGACAGATTGCTGGCTGATCTTCAGAATGATCAATCATGTCAAGGTATGAAAGTAATTTCATTCCTTAAAAAATGAAGAGAAGATATGATTCAAAATGTCATGTTTGGGATAAATGAGACTGATCAGCCATTCAAAATGAGCAATATTTTAGGAGTATTTGCAGAGATGCTGAAATATCCCATGTATACCAATTAGGTGTTCAGTGTTTCACAAATTTAAACTGGTTTAAAGATACAAACACCCTGACTTGTGATTTAAACCAAATGAATCCAGCACAATGGCAGCTCTGCAAATGAAGAGGTAGCTTCATTATCTAAGCCGGCACAAATGTCAGGAGAACCTGCCCTACTCTACTTAATTGAATGATTTCACTTTCAGAGAGTAGAAAGGATTGGGAGAAAAGGCTCATAAACATACACCTATTGATCCACTTGTCAATTCTAGCCAATAAGGGTCTGCTAATAATTCCCACCAGTACCTAATAATACTAGAATGGGGATTGAACAAAGTCCTTATGAGGTTTACAGCAGCATCTGTGTCAAAGAAAAGGAGCCAATCTATGTTTATTTGGATATGCTATGATATTTTTTGCAAGATAGAATAACACACAGGAAGACATCCTAGCATAAAGAGCTCACAGAAATCACCTTCTAAGAACAGTTGCCGTACAAATCCCAGGATTTCAGATTATTGTACAGTGCAGATCAGAGTTCTCTTTATTTTGCATTCCTGAGAAAGAAGATGAATAATATTATTCCACTTGACCACAGCACTATGTGCCACTTCTAGAGTTAGATTGTGATTAGAAATCTCTCTCTGTCTCTCTCTCGGCTTGACTTCGCGAACGAAGATTTAAGAAGGGTGAAGTAGTCCACGTCTGCTGCAGGCTCGCTGGTGGCTGACAAGACCAATGCGGGACAGGCAGATCCGGCCACAGTGGCTGCAGGGAAAAGTCTGATTTGGGGTTGGTGCTGTAGCAGTGCGATTCTTTCTCAAAGAAATAGTGTATAATTTAATAAACCATAAAACGGAAACAGATGTAGTTTTAGTAATTCTGAAAAAGTTGCATGTCTGAGGCTATTATTATTATTTTTAAAAAATAGTAGATGGGGCAATAAACCTGAATCCGGACCACAGTCCAAGCAATGGATCAAAAGGAATGCAGTTTTATCAGATCCAAGGAGTCCAGGCCAATAGCACAGGCAAACTATGATTGTGTGTATATATTTCCACCAACCCTGTCCATTCCTCAAAGAGCTCAGGGCTGAGAGTACATAGTCCATCCCTATTTTACCTTCACAACAACCCTGTTAGGAAGCTGAGGCTAACAGACAGGGACTAGTCCAACCTTATCTGGAACTGAATCCAAATACATTTTCCCAGCTCAGTGATAACATTTCAATACCCTTTGGGCTAAGATTATGAACAGCCCCCTAGAGCTGCTGTACTGGGCTGGGAAATTGCTTGTGCAGCACTCAGCCACCCTTTGAATTTCCTAGCCAGCAACCAATATGCATAAAGATATCTGTATCTGCAGGGTATGGCTCCAGCTTCATTGGGTCACATATGTTTAGATCTCCTGTGAGATTTTACATCTTCTCCCCACCCCTCCACCAAAGCATGAATATTGGGTTTATAAGAGAAAGCACAGACAAAACAAAGTCTAGAATTGCCAGAGCAATTCAACCCCAGCTGCTTGTTTCGAAAATCCCATAATAGTGAACTAAGCATTAGTTCATTCATCTTCTGGGTCTCACAAGGCCCAACTCAATTTTCTTTCTGTAATTATCTAACAAGCTCCAGCTCTAGTTCTGAAAAGCATATATATATGAAAGGATCTCCTGGAGACCACTGTGCATGTAAAGCAGCAAGTCTTTTGGATCACAGACAGTATCGCAGAGACTTAACAGTGCAGACTTGTTCCTGGGGAGTAAATTTGCTATTGCTTTTTTGGTGCTTCTTTGGTTCTGGTTTGTTTGACCTTGAATACATATAGATTGATCTTTAATAGTTCCTGTGTAGCTGCATTCACATTTAAATTTGGCTACATAAGTTGCAAATAAGTGGGGATGGACAGAGGCACTATATCTCACCTGAGCCCATGGAATTCAAGGTGGCACATATGTGAGTACTAACCATGTCCTGGTCTTCTTAACTAAAGCAAAGTATGGCATATTTTGCTTTCAACTCCATGCTCTGGAACAAATATGAAAATAGCAGATGCTTGGATTTTAATAAATATGCTGCATTTTTGTTTGCCTACTTTTATTTTAGTTGAATGCATTACATTGAACATAGCAGCATTGTTTTTGCAATATATTTTACCATTTCCCAATACGAAGGAACTTTCCTAGTTTCCAGTGAACATATGAGGCTGCCATATATTGAGCCAAATTATTGTTTCAACTATCCCCTAACGATCTACAGTTACCATGGAAAAAAGGAACACACACGGATTGCTCATTCATACATGCATGTTTCATTCAGATATTGGATCTTCGATTCTGTATATAAACAAGTATGGTTAAAGGCAATACATTTTGCAAGGTGGTACATTTTGTGTAACAAACAAAGCAGAAAAAAGGAGAAAGAAAGTGATTTTACTTCACAATATAAAATGACCAAAACAAAGCTAAGTGAAAATATCCCTCAGAGCCATCCAAACAGCTAATTCCTGGTAAGAAGGAGCACAGCAGAAGCCTTCCCCGTATATCAGGGGTGGCCAACGGTAGCTCTCCAGATGTTTTTTGTCTACAACTCCCATCAGCCCCAGCCATCAGCCATGCTGGCTGGGGCTGATGGGAGTTGTAGGCAAAAAACATCTGGAGAGCTACCGTTGGCCACCCCTGCCATATATGAAATCTGCACTGGCCCTCCCAGTGTAAAGCTTAGTGTAATGTGGCACTAAGAACTGAGGGAAAGAAACTGGAAGTTAAGTTGGGGAGAAGGGGTGTTTGAAAATGGGTGACAATTGCAAAACTGGAATGAACAAGAGGAGAGAAAGGGTTACATAAAATGGGGGGGGGCAGCTGAGGAGCTTAGCAAATATTTGTGCAAAGCGGGACAGACATAATAGAAGAAACACTGGGTTAAATGGCAGTAGAGGTTATCTGATTGAAAGAGGCAGATTAGAGAGAGGGAAGAAGTGAGTTAAAAACATGAGAAGGAGGGAAAGGAAAGGTAACAGAAATTAGTACTTTGGCTGGTTCTGAAGCGCTAATAATATCTGCTCAGGGACACAAAGCTTGGTGTATAGGAGGAAAACTTTATGAAAGACTAGTTTAAAACTGAGGGAGTTTAGGGAGCTGCATTTAACTCACTTTTCTCTGGCTTTTGGGATTGTAGTTTTGTGAGGACAAGGTGGTAATGGCATGAGGGATCATTATCTAAGGGGATATGAGATGGTAGTTTTCCTTGATAAGGAGTAAAGACTTAAGTGCGCTTATTCATAAAGACACAATGTCTTTGGATGGCTTTCTGATGTCTCAAGATGGGTGATAAGTGCCAGCCATTTGAAGTTATTTTCTTTTTACAGAGGTCATCTCAGTGGTACATAAGACTGTTTTCGCATGACATGAACTTCACGGCTTGCTTAGGTATGGTAATTTTTAAGGGTAGCTCAAGCATCTAGCAATAGTGGATTTGCTTTCGCCTTCTTGATTTCAAAATGGAGTTCTACCATGATAATTACTACACAAGGGTAATATCATAAAAGAGTGTGTGTTGTTAGGGTACCAGCCTCCAGGTGGGGCCTGGAGTTTTCACACATGAAGTAACCTTACACTGAATCAGACCATCATCAAGGTCAGTCTTCACTCCTGGATGTTTATTTCATTTATTACTTTAGTACATTCATATGTACTTATTGTATATCTGTTCGACTTACCTTATTTTACTTTATATGTTGATATTTTGCCTTATGTTGCCATGACATATATGTATACAGTTAGCTTTTGTTTCCTTTTATTGTTTACAGATTCATCAGTTTTGTATGTATGATCTTATGATTAATAAACTTTTTGAAAAGTTAAAAACAAATCAAGGTCAGTTTTGTCTGGCAGCAGCTCTCCAGGGTCCTTGCCTGGTCCTTTTAACTGGAAACACCAGCGATTGAATCTGGGACCTTTTGCATGCAAAGCAAAGGCTCTTCTACTAAGTCACAGCCAATATCCAGACTAATGAGATCAGTTCTCTTGGAGGAAATGGCAGCTTTGGAAAGAGGTCTTAATGGCATCACATACCCACAGAGTTCCCTCTCCTAATCAAATCCTGTCTTCACTAGGCCCCACTACCAAATATCCATGAATCTCCCAAACTGGAGTCAACAACCCTAGGGTACACATTTGCTATTACTACTCTGCGCAGACATGCCACAAATCTCCAAGGTTTGAAGTAGAGAAAGTTCTGCCACCTGAGATTATTTCATTGAAAATGCCATGAACCTGGAACTTCAGGCATACACTCTACCACTAGGTCATAGTTCTTCCCAAGATTTTGTATATTTTCTTGTGATAGATACATTTGTACAAAAATTAATTCACAACATACATCTTTCACATGAATATAATAGGTAGTAGCTGTACTATATGGTGATTCTCCATGTGTTGGCTTACCTTGCTGTTTCATGTTCATAGCTCTCATTCTCAAGCTCACTCCTTTTTTTTCCCACTTGCTAAAAGCAAACACTTCTTTCTGATAAACAAGCAGGCAGAGAACATAATGTGTTTTGTTGCCTAAGTACAGACATTACATAAAACAGCACTGTCAAGTGAAATGCGTTTTTATTTAGGTTGGTAGACACATGATTGATATCAAAGGCCTTATCTGCCTTATGAGCTTACTGCACATCAATGTCACACTGAATCTGATTCTAACCAACTGCTAATAAGCACATTTATTCTGAAAATACATAGAGAATGGACTAAACACAATTGTGTTTGTCAGAATCCATTTGTTATGAACAAAATGGTAAAAAGTACATAGATCCGCAGAGAGGGACATCTGAGAGGCAGGCTTGCATTCCTGGGACACAGTCCAACTGAGTTATGCCCATTCATTTCAGAGACCCTAAGTGCACTAATTCTAATTAGTAGTTGCACCTTTCTAAGGCTCTGCTTGTGATCACACTGTAACTCTGTGGTGGATTGTACTCATGGTAGTGTGGTATTGGCTAAAATTGTTCCTTTTCCTCTGCTCTTCTTATCAGTATTACCTAAATAGAAAGGTAGTGGTGCAAAACCAGTCAGATATGCATTAGTCTTACTGAGGGTTATGGTGGTTTTTAATTTGGCTTCATTAGACATATCTTTCTTGGTGTGGTTTCATTATGAATTTTATGCAGTACTACAATTATTTTCAAATAAAAGATATTATGAAAGAAATTATATCAAACTGGCAATATTTGCAGTTCCATCATTTTTAGGTAACAAAGCTTCACATATTAATAGACAGTTAACATCATTTCAATCTCTTATTTATGCTCATATACATTCTTCAAAAGTCTCAAGGATGTATAAAAAATCTGATTGTCATGAGTGCCCATCAAGACATGCAGAAGTCAAAAGCACAAGCTCATCAAATTATGTATTGACCCCACTTCAATGCTCACATAGAGCAATGGGTTGAACATTGTGTACTATCGTGAAATTCAGCATAGCAACTAAAATGAACCAATGGTTTCACATGAGATACCAGACTTTCCTTGGTTTAAACCTTGGAAGCTGATTTCCTTGGAAGCTGATTTTGTTTGAGATCAGAGGCTAATCTTGGGCCAATCCTAGAATCACAGAGTTGGAAGGGGCTATAGAAGTCATCTAGTCCAACCCCCTGCTCAATGCAGGATCAGCCTACAGCATCCATGGCATGTGTTTCTCCAACCACTGCTTGAAGACTGACAGTGAGGGGAAGCTTACCACCTCCCTAGGCAGCCAATTCCATTGCTGAACTACTCTTACAGTATAAAAATCCTGCCAGTATCTTTCATTCCATAATTTAAGCCCATTATTATGAGTCCTATCATCTGTTGCCAACTGGAACAGCTCCATGCCCTTTTCTAAGTGACAGCCTTTCAAATACTTCAAGAGAGCAATCATGTCCCCCCTCAACCTCTTCTTCTCAGACTGAACATGCCCAGGTTCCTCAGCTCTTTCTTGCAGGGCTTGGTTTCTAGATTCCTGATCATATTTGTTGCTCTCCTCTGAACCCTCTCCATTCTGTCAACATCCTTTTTAAAGTGAGGCTTCCAGAACTGTACAGAGTACTCCAGGTGTGGCCTGACCAATGACATCTTGTACAGTGGGACTATGACATCTTGTGATCTGGATGTTATGCCTTTCTTATAGATGTTGATTATTTTTCAAGGTGTCCTGAAATCAGGGGTCAATTTGTAGAAAAATAGGTGGTGGAACTCATCCAGGGATTGTTATGCAGTTGCACATACTATTCAATGGACAAAGAGATGGAACTCTCAGAAGGAGGAGGTGGAACTCTCAGAAAGGTTTAGGAGCTGCGCTCCTGTGAGCTCCCACTGAATCTGAGGCCTGCCTGAAATTATGCGATTGCTACATAAGACAGCAGAATGGTTGTAGCCAAGATAAAAAGATTGTTTGCAGTTCAAAATATTCCTAGAGAACTCATTTCTAACCATATTCATTTTGCTACTTAAGTGATAAAATAATTTGCTTCTGACTGGGGCATTTCCATTACATGTTTATAAAGAATGCATAGTCCAAACCACAAAACCTTTTAAAACAAACTAACCAACCAAACCCAATTTTAATAGATGGTTCAAATATCAATTTGCTTTTATTCAATTTGAGAAACACTCCTATCTCAGGCTTTAAATGTGTCTTTGTACAGCTTCTGATGGGAAGACTTTTATGCAGCATCCATGTCAGCTTCAGCAACAGTGACATCCAGTTAACTGACCAAAGTTCATCAAAAGACAAAGAATCTACAGTGTCAACAAAAGAACTACTGTCATAAGCAGGCTGTACATCTTCTACCCTTATAAGAGGGAGAGAGTGGTTATCAGCATCAGTCATGGGGACAATGGCTGAACCATGTTCTTATATAATGGAAACACAATGAGGACATACAGGGGACATTTTGTTGAAAAATAGGTGGTGGAGCTCATCCAGGGATTGTTATGCAGCTGCAGATACTATTCAATGGACAAGGAGGTAGAACTCTTAGAAGCAGGAGGTGGAACTCTCAGAAAAGTTCAGGAGCTATGCTCCTGTGAGCTCCCATATATATCACAGGAAGAGGAGGCATCTGAAAAATATTGTTCCCCAGTACCTGCAGAATTTTTTGCAGCACCTGATGAGGCAATCCCAGGGCAGATCTCTGATGAGTTCCAGACCAGCAAGAACATGAAGGTGGTTGTGGAGAACCATTGAGAGCCAGTTTGGCGCAGTGGTTATGAGTGGTAGACTCTAATCCAGAGAACCAGGTTTGATTCCCCACTCTTCCACATGAAGAATGCTAAGTGACTTTGGGCCAGTCTCTCACCCTCACTTACCTCATAGAGTGTCTGATGCATGGAGAGAAAGGGAAGGTGATTGTAAGCTGCTTTGCGACTCCTTTAAGTTGAGAAAAGTGGGGAATAAAAAACCCTACTTTTCTTCTCTTGTGTCCAGGTGTCCTTCCAAAATCCAGCGCCACTCCAGCTGAATGTGTGGGTGGGTGATCATGTTGCTTGCTAAGTTCAAAGTCTATATGATGGGCTAGCAATAAAGGCAAACCCCAACAATGAATTATATTTTGATAATTTTAAGTGAGAGAGCCCCCTAAAGATGGAGGGCACATATGTTACAATGGAACAGTTTGCTTCCCTCCTCTGTGTGTGAGTTGATTTAGTCTTATAGGGTGGAGTTCCTGCTCCTTAGTTCTAGGTTACATGAGCTCCCTTGTCTTGAAAGGAGTTGTCCTTGTCCTTGTATCTTTTTACGAGTAAATGAATGTTGTTTTGAACACACCCATGTTTGGTTTGTGAAGCAAATAACAAGAACCCGATTTCTAAGTTGCAAGCAAAAAGGAACATCATAAGATGTAAATGAAGTCTGCCCACAACTTTAACATCAAGCACTAGGGAGTTTTAAAGAAGCCCAGCACAAGTACATTTCTAATAAGACAAGTATAAGACTAAAGGGTGTCCCAAGTCAAAGGAGCAAAGGAGAGAGGAAATAAAGGGGAAAAGAGAGAGAGGCCGTTTTCGCACTAGCGTTTGCTCCGGCGTAGCGCCCCATTTACCTCCGGATCTTCTCTTGGATTTCGCACATGTTGCTCCGGCGCTGCGCTTTGCTCCGGCGCTTCAGGGATTTTACGCCGGAGTATGTTTTTCAGCAAGTTGCCGGAGTTTCCGAAAACCTCCGGATCCACTCCGGATCCACTCAGCGGAGTTTCCTGTGCAAAATCCATCCACGCCGGATCGACTGCTTTGGGGGCGTCACCCTCTCCCTTTCCGTCCTCCCACCCCATCCACCCGCTTGGCCAATCATCAGCCTTTCGCGGCGCTTCCCCAAAGTGCCGGCACGGCCATTTTTTTTAAAAACTTCACAGTTTTGCGTAATAGCGATATTTCGAAATTAACAAATAGAAAAAAAAAAACCCTCCTGGAATAGCCTCAATTGGCACTTCAATTGGTTTCGTTAGAATTTTTTTTTATTATTGACTTTAGTTGCGTTATTCCGCTGTTGCGTTATCTCGATAATGCAAAAACGACCATTGCTGGGGGGGGGGGAATGTAGTGCCGGTGCGGGCCAAAGCGTCCATGTGTGTGTGTTTTAAGAAGGGAATGCCTCCCTCAGCTGTGCCACCAGGATTTCTGGACCTGCACAAAATCGCCATGTATAAAATGGGAAGTTGGAGTCCTGCATTCTTCTCCCTGGCTACATTCCGCTCGGTTAGAAAGTAGACGCGAGCGAGCTCCTCACACGCGCCACAGAAGGGGAAGGAGAGAATGGAGCGGGGGGGGGGAGCTCTGGCAGCAGGAATCAGTCAGGTCCCCGTTGCAAGCGCCAGCCGGGGAGGGGAAAGAGAGCGGAGGAAATTTGGGGGGGGGGATCTAGTGCTTCAGAATTTGGGGGGGGGAATCTAGTGCTAGGATTCTCCACTGTGAATACTTCTGTTAATACATAAAGGGCTGTGGAGGATTCTACAGCTGCAGCCAATCCATAAGCAGCAGCAGCACACGTGATGCGGTTTGTCCACGAAAAGAAGGGGAGGCAGCAGCTCGATGTTACGTTAGTATGTTAGTACGTCATTATGCAACCAGACTTGCGCTTAAAAAAAAATGATTGACAGGGCATCGGACTCAAGCCGATGCCAGTGGGAAAACGATTTGAGCCGGGGCTTCAGGGAAGGCGACTCCGCAAAGAGTCACTAGTGGGAAAACGAGAAAAATGATCCGGACATAATTGCGCCGCGGAAAAAGGGGAGCAAACGCTAAGTGCGAAAACGGCCAGAGAGTTGCTGACTTCTGAAAGCATTTTAGCCTCTGACTCTACTGAAGAATGAATGTCGGATCTAATGAAACAAAGAGACTGAACTGAAAGGGCCTAATGATGACACTTTTATAAGACAGTAGACAAAGATGTCTTTACTCTATGGGGAGTGACAGTAATTTCACTTTTCACTGCAAATGGCAGTATACTGCAGCAAAATAAAAATGTTAATGTACCCTTATACATAACTAATGCTCCTGCTCCTGAAAAGGCAGTTCTAGAAATTTCAGGGCTGGTGGAAATCCACCCCATAACATGACATCATACCCATTTTGATTATGTTTAACTCAATTTACTTTCCTCCAATTATTATTTCTGCAACGTTTCTCCCCCCCCCCCCCCCCATTGGAAATCAATGCTGTTCTTCCCCAGTAGCATAGGCTATTATTACAAGAATATCTTATCCCAGGGGCATGTTTCCTCAAAGCAGATGCTCTTTAGGCTTTTCATCTGGCACCATTATCTCTCTATATCCTCTCACATCTGCCATTTCCTCTTCCATCACCAGCATCATTTTTTTTTTACTAGCTTTAGTAGACATATTGCTATAACATCATAAAACTGAGACACTCCTACTGGTATTATAAACAATCATTAAAACACATTTTAGCAGTTGGAGGATGTTGTCATGAGGGTGCAGACGATATCCACATGTGGAGCATCTATTGATGCTTTGGATGCCCCTGCATTTGCAGTGACAAGGTGAGCACAATGATGACTCATTCTGGGTGGAAGCTGTGAGAATCTAAGCCCACATAACTGTCGGTCATTTGTGTCCAGCAGCTGACTTCAGGTTTATCAGTAAAAGAGTGTGTGTGTTTGTGGAGGGGGGACTTCAAACAACAATACCAGAAAACACCATTACTTGGTCACATATATTTGAAGGATGCCTCTCCTAGTATGAACCTATGTACCCATTGTGTTCCTTCCATGGATTTTCAGAGAGTAAAATGGTTTTGTTTCCAAGGCCCTTCTGTTAAATAGGAAGCTGAACTGCTTATGAATTTTATTGAATAGTAGATGGGATGTTTAATCCTTTGGTTTATCCTTACTGTGCTGCAAACTCTTGTAGAGCATCCACATGCCATTATCATCCAACTTTTCTTCCATCTCCTTTGTTTTTCTGGTTACCATTGTTGCATTTATTGTAGGTATCTTATATGCTGGTGCATATTTCTGTAAACTGCTTTGAGAGCTATGTTTACAAGGGCTGGCAGGGTAGAAAGGTTCTTAACTGGGTACTTTAATTGGCTGAAACACCTAAAAGTGCAGAATCTGCATATGTTGCGAGGTACTGCATCTCTTGCTTAGTAGGAGTGTTGTCTCTGTCTCCTCTATGCCCTACTTGCATTTTTTTCAACAAAACAAATGTTACAAAGTCAGTCTTAAGTCTACAATGCTTTCTCACCATAGGAACCAACCCTGGTAAGTGCAGTGCAGCCCCTGGAACTTCTCACTGCTCAGGGGGAAGTGAGTGCATAACAATATAATTGCTTCCCCAGGTACTTCAAAACTACATTGCAGCATCCCTTCAAAGTGATGAACAGAGTAAGTCTTTGCAGAGCTGAAATCAATGGATTTAGAATGGAGGGCTGAAGTGTTAAAATTGCAAACATCCTTTCTTGATAACCCAAAGATTTTATCCAATAATCTCACTCCACATTCAGGGAGAAGAGGGCAAGTCCGCATAGTATTAAGATTTTCTGGGCACTGTGTGTGTAACAGAGCGCAGCAGCCAAGCAAAAGATGTATGACTAGACTTTGTTTATTGAATGCCTAGTTCCCCAGTGTCCATCCTCTGTGATTTGGCAGAAGTAATCTTGGATGTTGTGCTGGAGACACCTAGACAGACTGGGTGACAGTTCTGGATGACATCAACATTCATACTCACTGCTCCTTATCAGAGCCAGTCCAGGATCTTTTAGCCCCCAGGCCTCTCTGAAATCACGATGGGCTCAATATATGAATGAGGGCACACTTTGGACTTTAACTGAGCCTTTGAAGGGAGGTCTTGTTTCAGGGTTGGAGATTTGACCTAAACCATGGTCTGACTATTATCAACTGAAGGCAGGGCTGAATATGGTACTGGCCCTCTTCAAAAAGAGGACCCAGTTCAAACTGTCCTCTCACAGAGGTTCATGGATCCTTCTGGATTGCAAAATACTCTGGAGGAATTTAGAATTCCAAACACAAGTTCTATTAAGACTTCAGTGAGGATATAGAACATGAAGCTTCTTGAAGCCATTAACTTCTTATTAACTTCTCCTGCCGCTAGGGTAGAAGTCAGCCCTTCGGTTTACCACAGAGCTGGGTGATGTAAAGATGGCTGGTAGATATCTAGAAAGATGTGGCAGAAAACTCCCACTGATTTTGATAAATATTGCCATAGAGTCCATTAGAAGATTTATGAAACAGAGGTGATAGCAGCAAAAATACTCCCCCCCTCCAACCAGTTCATAAGCATCCAAGCTGTTGAAGGTACCTCAATATCTGCTTGACTTTTAAATCTGAATCTTCACTGTCTCTGGAAGAGACAATTTGGGTTTTTTGCTGACAAACTAACATGAATATGCTCTGATTTGCATGCTGCTTATAATAAATAAATCAGTCAGTAACTCAAGGCACTATTTTGCGGCCAATCAAAGAGGTGGTAATAAAGCCATTTGTACACAAAAAATGATGTGGCCAATTATCACCCAGCCTCTAATCTGCCTTTTCTATACACCAACTCCAGGTCTTGGTAAATAAGTAGGGTTGCTATGCCTCAGGCCCAGTTAGGGGATCCCCCAGTCTGCAGGGCTCCAATCTGCTGCCCCAACCAGCAGGGAAAACTCACCCAAACAGGGATGGCATCACACAGCATCCCTGATGTGATGATGTCACTTGGAAGTGACATTATTGCACCAGGAATGTCAAGCAAAGACACCCTGGTTTTGGGGCAGACTTTATGGTTTTGTAGCTAAAAAAACCCCATAGAGTTTTGCTAAAAACCTAGGGCGTTTTCGCACAGGGCTTACCCCGGAGCGACGTCCCTCTTCACCGCGCAGCGTCTGTGCGGATTTCGCACCAACTGCTCCGCAGAACCGCAAAGAGCTGCGGCTTTTGCATCGCAAATGTAAACTGGTTTTTGGAGGTTTACATTTGCAACGCAAAAGCTGCAGCACTTCACGTCTCAACCTGGTTCTGCGGAGCAGTTGGTGCGAAATCTGTGCAGACGCTGCGCAGTGAAGAGGGATGTCGCTCCGGGGTAAGCCCTGTGCGAAAACGCCCCCAGAGTGTTTTGTGCAATGTTGGCAATGCGATGATACCACTTTTGGGTGATATCATCAAACCTCACATGGCAGAAGACTCCAGGAGAGGCTCCAGGATCTTCCCGCCAAGAACAAGATACACCTGGCAGCCCTATAGACGACGTGTTCTGGACCCTTTTCAGTCCGGTTTGAGGTTTGATTATAAGACAGAGATGTGCTCCAACTTGGTCTGCCAACCTCCATGTGTATGGCAACCAAAATGAGACTCACAGGTGGAGCTGGTAGGCAAGAGAAGCAATGTTTCCATGTAAAATATCCAAACAATACTATTAAAGAAATAACTACCAATAACAACCACTTAGAAAATTATCTTAAATTACTTAATAGTACATAATAAAGCATACACTTATAAAGGACAGAACAAAATATTACATTTAAACAGGAAGAGGAACAATCAGTTCCCAAAACCTAACAGTTAAACAGGTAAGTTCATTTTTCTTTCTTTTTTAGGTTGACTGTCTACTCCTTCTGTGGTGTAGATACTGAAAAGACAGACCTCAGGATGCAAGGAGAATAGCAAACTGCAGTATGAGAGATTCTTTGATGTGCAGTGCTATTTTAATCCTTTTACAAGCTGAACGGACTCTCCCAGGACTTTTGAACCTCGTTTTCACCCAAAGGGCTTTTCCCAAGCTTCAATACATGACAAAACACTTCCAACCGATCCAGTACTTCACATTTTTACACTTCCCCAAAAGGTTTCAATCTAGAATGTGAAGTACTGGATACTGAGAGGTAATTATTTTCAAAGCAGAGTGTTCTTTTTTTTGGGGGGGGGGGAGTGTTAAACAACCTTGGGAAAAAGAAAAAGTAGACATTTCTTTAAAAATACAATAATTTCAGTTGATTTAGTTAACAAATGGGGCTTATTCAGGACAGATTTTGATAGTTGCATTCTGAATTAATTTCCCTAATAAGTAATTAAATTTGTTGGTGCAATGGAAACAAAATCCTGTGTTTGGAAACAGGGCAGAACTACTTGAATCAGGAAGCCTTTATTATAACTTTGGGATGAGCTAAGCTACGTAGTAACAGACTGCACATGGTCTACCCACAATGATTAGCAGCAGTATTGCCTCCTTTGTGTTGGGAAATATTTGGAGATTTGGGGGATGGAGCCTGCGAAGAGTGGGGAGGGGAGGGACCTCAGCACTATTTTTGTGGAATTCTAAAACCATCTTCCTAGAAGTAAAACCCACTGAGCAGACCTGAATAGGACAAAGTAGATCTTTCTATAATTATCGTCTTAGGCATACTCAGAGGTATGTCCAATTCTACTTCCAGGAAAAGTGTTCTTAGTATTGCTCCCATAGGGTCTATTCAGATTTTACTAACCATAAAGCTAGATAATAGAAGCCCTATAAAGAACACATACTTGGTTTCTCAAATCTTATTTGTTAATTTCAAACTTTAAAATTAACTGATGAGGGAAAAAATCATTCACCTGAACTTTTCCGTTTCACAATGCCAGAAAGAAATGGCAATTGGCTTTGAAGCAAACTGCTGTATGGTGGCAGACATCCTTCCTTATAATCCAAAATGAAACCCCAGAGTTGCAGACCCTCTGGACCAGTCCACACCCTTGAGACATGAGAGGCAAAACTGGTTTATCCCCTTCCCCCTATGCATGTGCAGAAATGCTTTGTGCATGAGTGCACTCTAAGTGGACCCCATTTTGAGAAGCTGAGGCAGTTCTTTTTAAACTGATGTATCTGCAGGTTGTCATCTACCTTAACCATAGAATGACAAGCAATTATAGCAGTTGTGTCCATTTTTACTTTATAGTTTTGATTATGTTTTGTTACTGCAATTATTTGTTAAAGGACAAAGAACTGAGCAACTTTCTTTTCTTTTCTTTTAAACTATAATGGAGGCATTATAACATTACAGATTCAGGGACATTTTCTGATAGGTAGTTTAAATGGTCCCACCTGAATTACAGGATCAGTAAACCCTACGGAAAGAAAATCTGACATTTTTAAAAGTGAAGGAAACAACCCCTATGAGACTTGTGAAAGGACAGCTTGTCCTTTAATCAACATACTTTTGTGAGCTGTTCCCAGAAGGCTCTCTATCTTTAGGACCCTAATAAGCAGTCTTTAACAAAAGAAAAACAGCTTTTAAACTGTAAACACTGATAGAGAACAATGTTATCAGATATCCTGCCAGTTAAACAATTTGAAATGTGACATGCTTGAATCTTCCACAATGTGTAGTTTATATCTCTCAGCTTTATTCATTACAACTTAGGCTGTGTACAGACGATAACATTTCAAAGGCTCATGGACCATATTGTAGCGCTATTGTAGCGATCATGATATACATATTCATTTTTTAAAAATGTTCTGCCATTGTCTCTGGTCAAGCAAGCCATGTAAGTTTCTGTAGTGAAAAAAGCCAAAATTTAGTCCTCTACCAGTAGTGATGCAATGAAGTTTAAAGTAATGGGCTTTAAAATATTATATTTCCATTTATAGTATTTATTTCTATTACTGGTGAAGTGTTCTTACCCTGGAATTATTACTTTATTCACAATCATCAAGAGAGAGATTTGGTGCTTATGCGCTACCTTTGCGCTTACATGGTCTGCATTCTACAGACTAAGCAACTGAAGCTAGTAGCCAGCACTGAAGTAGCTCAAAAGGTGATTACTGTGACCAATTTAGCACTATGCTTGTTTCAGATAGGGAGCCCTTTTGCTACGGGGCTTCTCTCCGTTTTCACACAAGTTGCCCTGGAGTGGCAAGTGGGCGCACCACTATTCCACAGCAAGCAGAACTGCTTGTCAGAGGATCTCACTTGCTGCAGAATAGTGGTGTGCCAACTCACAGCTCTGGGGCAACTTGTACGAAAACGGAGAGAAGCCCCAGTAGCAAAAGGGCTCTCTACCTAGAACAAGTGTAGTATGAAATTGGTCTGTAACTTCTTACTTAGTCTAAAACAGGGCTTTTTTGTAGCAGGAACTCCTTTGCATATTAGGCCACACACCCATGATGTAGCCAATCCTTCAAGAGCTTACAGGGCTCTTAGTACAGGGCCTATTGTAAGCTCCAGGAGGATTGGCTACATCAGGGGTGTGTAGCCTAATATGTAAAGGAGTTCCTACTACAAAAAAAGCCCTGGTCTACAGGAAGCTTTCAGAATTTCTGACATTAACTTAAGCAATTAAGTCCATTTTTTTTTTAAAAAAGAGAACATTTCTGTTAGTAGTGGAAATTACAAATTTTTCTGCATACCATGTGTTTTACTCAGTTTCCCCAATCCATTGATGTATATGAAATTAGATGGAGTATCTGCAATTAAGAATAAGGGAAAAGCTTCTCTCTCCTTCAGCAAAACCCCTCTCTTTGCACATTGCATTTGTACAATTATCCCCCTAACCCTGGAAGGCAGCTAGCAGCACAATACTAGTAATGAAAAGTCATTTTTGTTGCTTTACAAAGAATGACTTCCATACATAGTTTTACTTTTAGATGTATGTAAAAAGAAAAGGTAGAGCCTACATATAATTTCTTCCGCCCTCAACTGAGATTAAAATTCTTAGCAACTGTATGCCTCTTCCAAGAGATCTGCTTTCACAAATTTCAGGAAACTAAGACATTCCATTTTATGAACAAGCAAATTTTGCATTTTCAGACTTCTCTGGAATCCTCAGGTAGATCCTGAGGTAGTTTAAGTGGGAAGCCATGTTGGTCTTCAGTAGAAGAGCTAGATTTGCATCTGGTAGCACTTTAGAGACCAGCAATTTCAGAGAATACGTTTTTGAGATTCAGACTTGTGTCTGCCAAAGGGAATTTTGATTCTCAAAAGCTCATACACTGAAAATCTTGTTGGTCTCTAAGGTGCTATTGTACTCAAATCTAGCTCTTTAAGTGAGTTGTATATGTAAGAGGAGTGCTAAATCCTGTCCTCTTCCACTACCTTATTTCACTGTGCCCTAGTGATAATGGGAAGCCTAGCTGACTTTCCTTATTGGAACTCAATTGGAGAAGGACCAAACTAGATGTGATGGTGTTCTTGTGGCCACCACAAGAACACCATTGCCATTTTAAAGTAATTTAAAATGCAATTAGACCCTGATTGGGCCCACAACACAGCACTCTTGTTCCCCTCCCCCCTTTCAAGTGCCAAAATAACCATGGAGTGGGGGGGTTGTGACTGTTTTGACACTTGTGAGGGAACTGGCCCAATGTGACTTTCAGACCTGGGCCTGTCAGCACCCTCCTGAACCTGAGCCCCTTCTTGGAAGGTGCTATTCTGCTTTCTGCCCCCAGGGCATTTTGCCACCACCTGCTTAATTTAGGGATTCTGACTGAAAGAAACAGGACTCTCAATCCCCCTTTCTGGTTCTGAGGCCTGGCCTCAATGTCCTCTGCTATCTAGCACCTGGTTACCACAGACCAGGGCTTTTTTTCAACAGGAACACACAGGAACGCAGTTCTGGCTGGCTTGGCATCAGGGGTGTGTGGTCTAATATGCAAATGAGTTACTGCTGGGCTTTTTCTACAAAAAGCCCTGTGTAAAACAATGGTGACACCAGAGGGTGTGGCCTAATATGCAAATGAGTTCCAGCTTGGCTTTTTCTACAGACACCAATGTCCTTTTTCAGGAGAACCCTTGCCAACTGTGTGCCTCTCCCCTTCCCGGGACTTCCCTCTTAAAGCAGCATGGTCTAAAGTGGTTGGGGAACTATGTGGCCCAGAGCTTGACTGCCAGCATTCAAAATAGTAAAATTCAGGGGTCGTTTTGTAGAAACACAAGTGGCAGATCTCATTAGCATAACTCATTAGGATATGTCACCCCCCACCAGCCAAAAGCAAATCAATGTGAGAAAGGAGAGCCCTGCAAGCAGGCCTCACGCACCCAGGGCTCTCCATGGTCGCCCCCCCCCTCTCACAGTCAAGAGGCCAGCAAGCCACTTGCCACCCCAAATCACATAAGTAGTGGAGAAAGGGTGGTGTGGGTTTCTCCAGGGGTTAATGAGGGCTGCTGGGGGTATGGCAAAGCTTCTGGTGGCTGGCTGGCTGCCCACTCTCCTAATCCAGGGATTCTTATGAAGCTGCACCTACTATTCAATGAACAAGATAAGTGGGGAGGAAGAGGGGTAGGCTTCCCAATCCCCAGGTCCCAGCGGGGGATCCCCCGTTTTTACAGGCTTCTCCCTGCCCCCAGCCAGCTGGCTGGCAGGGGAAGCCCCCCCCCCCACAGTCACCATGTAGTTTTAGAGCTCCTGCAGGTTCGTTTTTAAAATATGTGCCTTTAATTCTGAGCAGGAAGCAGGAAGGGCTTTGGAGAACGGCACCTCCCTTTCTTTTGCTTTCATTTTCAGATCAAGTAAAGTTCTGCAGGAACAAAACCCAGTAAGTATTTGTGTGTGAGAGAGAGGGAGGGGGCAGGGGATTCCCTGGTTTGGAGGCCCTCCCACCGCTTTAGAAAGCATGGGAGGGGAGGGAAATGTCTACTGGGCACTTTATTATTCCCTATGGAGAACGATTCCCATAGGGAATAAAGGGGAATTGATCCGCAGGTATTGGGGGCTCTGGGGGGGGGGTATGATTTGAGGTAGAGGCACCAAATTTTAGTATAGCATCTAGTGCCTCTCCCCAAAATACCCTCCAAATTTCAAAATGATTGGACCAGGGGGTCTAATTCTATGAGCCCCAAAAGATGGTGCCCTTATCCTTCATTATTTCCTATGGAAGAAAGGCATTTAAAAAGGTGTGCTGTCCCTTTAAATATACGGGCCAGAACTCCCTTGGACTTCAATTATGCTTGTCACACCCTTGTTCCTGGCTCCACCCCCAATGTCTCCTGGCTCCACCCCCAAAGTCCCCAGATATTTCTTGAATTGGACTTGGCAATCCTAAAGAGGGGGAACCCTCAGAAAGGTTCAGGATCTGCATGCCTGTGAGCTGCTGCTGAATCTGAGACCTGTTAAAATGTTTATTAAAAAGGGGGAAAGGTTGTAAATCTTGCATTGAACCCACTATATTATAACTAGATTAGCAATCAGGACAAATAAAAGTTGGCTCTGGCTCTTCTCCCTAATTTAAAAGCAACTTGTCCTACCAGCTGTTGAAGCAGAGCAGGCAAATCTAAGCTTAGTAAATTACAAAATGCTATCATGTTGTTTCAGGCTTTCTACATCCAGCCAGGCCCAGTGATATGGTCAATCAATATGGCTGCTGGTTGCTGACCAGAGCATAACAGTCTGTTCTCTTTCAAGTCCTAGCTCCACAAGAGAAAGACCCAGCTCTTCTGAGCAAACACTTTTATTAATCACCTAACATCATCCATTTTACATCACTCTACACACCTTGTTACCTGGTCCACCCAGGTTCCAAAGGCATCTTGAGAGCCCTACTGGCAGGCATTCTGGGAAATCTCCAGGAGATTCCTAACACCAAGTAAATTCCTCTGCAAGCCCAGTCATTTGCCTATCTATAGCAGGTGATGGAAGAAGCTTCCTGCTCTTCCAGAGAACACAGATAAAGAATGAAACCTTTGAAACTCAGAGTGGAGGAGAGGAAAAGGCATTCCAACTTGGGAGGGGGGGGGGACAAGAATGTATTTCCAGTTGGGGCAAAGCCTGAATTCCTGCTGCTGCCGCCTGTATTTCCAACATCCAATCTGCACAGCCCTGCCTGCCAGCTACCACATGCAATATGTTCCCCTCTGTGCCCTGCAGGACATGTACCCTGGCTGTTGCTACCTATCTGTCATGGGAGCCAAACCATGTTGTCTTATTATTTATTACTTATTTTAAACATTTCTAAGCTACCTTTCCACCAAACTTAGGGCCCCCAATGCAGTGAAGAATTAAATGTGACCAAAATGGGAAGGATCAGTGAGAATTGGAAGACACTAAACAGAACAGGAAAATCTTCACTAGCTGGCAGGAGTCAATGATAGAAGGGGACCTCCCCGCAATGTATCTTGCCTTTCTGTGCAACAAAAGCCTTCATCCTCTGCTCACTATCTGGCTTGCATAGTCTACCTAAAGGAAAGAAGCTGTAATCTTTGTTCCCCTACCCTGTCTTGCTTTTATTTGCTAAAAACTGAAAGTTTTCTTGCATTTGTAGCATGTGTGCAGGCACAGATAGCAGAACACTAAGCCAAACAGGACATGAGTCAGAAATCTCCCCTTGAGTCATTGTAAACACTGATGGGAAGCAGAAAAGCTGCGCATGAAGATGCCAGTCAGTAGTGGTGAAACTAAGCTGGTATACTGTAATTCCAAATACTGAATTTGAAATAAGTGGTTGAAATGAGACCTCCTGTCTTCTGCTTTGAGTCACCCTCATTCCAAAAGATAATATCAGTAAGAAATTTAAATTAATTTCAGCCCTGGCAATTAGTATGATCTTGTTCAGCAGGAACTCTGCTAGACGGATGGCACTTCTGTCATAGGATACTTAGTCATGTCTTTCATTGCTCCAACCCCACATACTCTCTCTTGTCAGTGAAATGAAACAAGTGCTAGAATAACTGTTATATCTGACTGATCCCAAACGTTGGAAATATCTTTTTCACCTTAGGAAATATTTCTTTTGGGGATTTTTGTGTTTTAAGTGTGCATGTGCACCTGGAAGTCATGGCGACCCCTGATGACTGATCCCTACTGGAGGCATGCAGGATATTCAGAGGTGGCTGAATAAAGCCTTCCCCTGCACCTCATTCGGTTTTATTCACCTCATTAGGTTTTAAATTGGAGGTGGTGTGCACGGATCAGACCCAGGAATGTCATCATGTCTAAATTTGGCTTTGAGTTCTAAAGAGGACACAGTGAACAGAAAATGATTTTCCACAAGAAATGTGATGAAAGAGATGTCTATGAGACCTTTCCTCACTTTCCTCCTTTCTGTGCATAATTTATTTTTATACACCAAAGTTTGAAGTGGCCCTCATTTCTTTAAAAAGTATCAGTATTTTGAGCAGCTGTTAGTGAACATTTGGCTTTGATACACATTTTAACATTAACAATTGTTTATTATAATTGTGCACTTAGTTTCCAGAGCTTTCCAGGTCTGGCAGAGCTCTAACAGCCTTTCAGTGGCTAAAAATACCTCAGGCTGGAGTCTGAAGCCAAGGCTAACTGTGGGGGACACAGTTTGTAAACCAGGACCCCACCTGCTGAGCAAAATGGATCAGTTTTTATTGCTGCATAATTGATGCTGTTATTCCAGCTCAGAACAGCTAATTTATATATCATTCAGTTTTGATGGCTCTAGGAAGATACACCACTATATGAGTGGAATTAGTGCAACTTCAAAATGCCTCTCTGAACTATGCTGCCGTATCTCAGCATGACTTTTTAATTTTTGCTCTCAGTGTTAGAAAATAAAAAATAACTCAGATGTACGAGCTATTAAAATTATAGGCCTATGATCATAGGAGCAAAGAGAGACAGAAAGTAACAACAGCAACAATTCCAAATAGTTTGTTAATCTGGACAAATGCCACCATTGTGGTTGTTTATAGTGATTAGACCAGGAGAAGAGGAATAAATGATAAAAAAAACCAATTCAACATAAGTTTTCTTAGACTTTAGTCATGATACAAATATATGTAGCCTTTGTCTTTTATTCACTTTCCAGGGCAAACAGCAGCAATGTTAGGAGTTAGCTTCAATCAATAAAACCATATGAGGGTTATACTCAGGGTTGGCAGGTGCCCCTTGGCCACCAGCGTGAGATGGGAGGTAGGGCTGCCAGGTCCAGATTCCAAAACTCTTGGAGATTTGGGGATGGAGCCTTGGAAGGACAGGGACCTTGGTGAGATAAAATACTATAAAGTCCACCCTCCAAAGCATCCATTTTCTCTAGGGAATCTTATCTCTGTAGTCTTGACATGAGCTGTAATTCCAGGGCAGCATCAGGTCCCACTTGGAGACTGGTATTTCTAAGTACTCCTCTTCCCATACAATTCAATCTGAATTGGAGTCATTGTGTTGATGGAAAGTACAGGTGACTTATTGTTATCCTGTAGGGGTCACAGCCAATTTGTTGTGACCCAGTAGGGTTTTCAAGGCAAGAGACATTCACAGGTGGCTTGCCATTGCATGACTAGTGACCCTGGACTTACTTAGCATTCTCCCATCCAAGTACATTCCAAGATGTGACAAGATTGTGCTAATGGGGTTATGTCTGGCTGCTATTCCCCTTTTAAAACACACAAAGATATATTCGTGGATTTCTCAGACCAAGTCATATCTAGTATGTTCTTAAGAGACCACAGCACAGACACCAAGCAAACACCCTAAGCAGCACAAAGAATGTCCTAATTCCATGTTGCCACTTGCTAGACCTCTGAAGATAAGGACACCTGGGATAGGACAGTTGATGACACTCTGGTTGACCAGGAGTATTTTATAAGTGAAGATATTCTTTCAGGTATGGATAAATCTGGTAATTTAAGGTGAGGTTGCAAAACAGAAAGGGATAGCTCTAGGTATGCAAGTTTTCTTCTGTTCTATTTTTCTGTATTTCAGTTTTCATACACGATAGGAGGAAAGGAAACATTTTATGTTGATGCTAAAGTAAACAACATATTGTAAATCAACATGAGGTTAGCAAATACACCACATGCATATTTTTATAGATCAGACCGATCATATTCTTTATGATAACCCTATTGAGGTTCAGATTCCCAGTAAGTACTAAAATAGGACTGCTGTTATTCCATCATAAAAAATCTGGGCTTTGTTTTGCTTGCTAGATCATGCACATAATTATAATGTTATGTGATAGAGAAGCTGATATCTAAATTTGCTTCCAGAAAAGTTCTTACTTCAATAAGTATCACATCTCAGCAATTTAGGGAAATTATGCTAAAATAATTTGAAGGGCAAAGCAATCATACAATGGAGCTAAGGAAAATAACTTAACAAGAAGGTATCACCAAAAAGAAAAGTTTATCTTCCAGTCTGTCTTTTTTTATTTGCAAAAACCCATGCTATTGTATTATCTGTGGATATTTGCAAGTGTCCTTGGCCCAATAATTCAAAAATTTTGAACAGTGAAAATTTCCATCATATTTATGGATACTATACTCCTTTCTATTCTTAGATTTCTCTATGTAACAGCTAGACATAATATGATATAAGATAATCGTGTGGAGCTAGCCATAGGGCAAATATGTCCTCTTTAGGAATGCCAACCTTGGCCTTCATTCCCTCCACTAAATATGAGTTGGCCATCTGTTGTGTATGTAGACTAATGTGAGTAGCAATATGTGTGTTCCTGCCTGGCTCATTGGAGCCCGAAGGACTAAACTTGGGGACTCAGAAACAATGGGCAGTAGGATCCAAATCCCTCTTGCCCTGATCCAGTCATGGGCCCCTTGCTGGTTTGAATGAGCCAATGGTGTCCTAGCATGGGAACCTTGAAGTGTATATAGTTGGCCCCATTGGCCCAGTTCTGCAGTCTTAGAATTCAGCCATTACCATGCTGTACCTAATAAAAGAGCTTTGATCACTGCAACCTCGTCTCTCCATGCATTGCGCTCACTATACTATAATGGTGATGAGGATAGGATTCTGGTGAGTGCCAGAAGGGGTGGCATTGGTTTGCTTTTTTTCTGTGAGAAGTGGGTTATTGGTGGCCCTCTGTCCCCCAACAAAAATTGTGCCTATATGCCCCATCAAATTTGAAATTCTGGCTACAGCCCTGCTTAGAAGGTGGCTGGGAAGTTAAAGCATACTCAATAGTGGAACAGCAAACCTCTTGCTAATATTATGCTAAATTTAACCCGTCAGGCCCAGCCTAGCGAGGGCTTTGACTGTCACTGACTGAAATTGATACTTCGTCAGGGGACTACCATCCCCATGATGGAACAACAGGCCGGCACCGGAACCATGGGCAGCAAGGTAGTGTGTTAATGCAGCTACGGGACAGAGCTCCACTTCAGAACAGGAACCCAAACTAATAGTGTTCCCCCGCTGCAATTGGTCGGTCTTGGAGCGACGAACTGTAATATATATAGATCCATCAGCCAGGCGAATGTCTTGGGCCATCAAGGCCCTACCTGAAACGATCTTTTTGGACTGAGCCACCAGCTCACTCACCCTAAGAGCCCAAAAAATGCCATGAGGGAGGCTGCATGAAATAGCAGCATTTTGTAGTTCAACAGACACACCTGGCCCCAGACTGACTGTAAACCCTTAAGAACCCGGGGAAATTGGTTGCCTAACATCTGGCCTGGGCTCCGCCTCTCTGGACCAGCCTTCCAGCATTTTCTTAATGCGGAAGTCCCCAGTATGCTCCCTTTGCACATACAGTAACCAGTATTAATCTGTGTGCAAATGCACAGGGAACCAATGAAGATCTCTGCCAGCATATCTCTAAGATGTGCTGGTGGAATGCCCCAGTCAGCCACTGGCATAGCAATGATGTGATGTCAGTTCAGACTGCTGCACCAGCAAGAAAACCAGGGACCACGGCAGGAGTTAGACAGCTTTCTGAGCCACTCTAGCCTGGGAATGTTCCACCAGACTAGTGGAAGTTTACACTATCAAAACCATGGAATTGCCCATAGGAACTCATACAAAAGGACACCCCCCCACACACACTCAAGTCCTGCAGGAGCACAGGATGCTTACAACTGCAACCAGTCAGTTCCTCTTCAGCAGCGGCCAATCCTATTCCCCATACCAAATCACAGCCCCACCCTAGCATTACATAAGCCCCAGCCAGGACATCCCATGGTTGAGTAGGTAAGGCATGCAGCACATGACTCAGACTTAGAAGTCTCTGTCATGCACATTCAGAGGGCACAGCATTGCACTTCAGTGGTGGTAAAAGTAAAGAAAGGGTGCTTAGCACTGCTGAGGAAGCACTTAGCATTAATACCCAAGGGTCCATGATTTACCCAATTTAAAAAGGATTTGAAGTGAGAACCATCTCTTATGAACAGTTCAGCTTGTCTGGCACTATGCCCCATTTCATGCAATGGGTCATACTCCCAAAAGAAGTATACCTGGGAGAGTTGCCTATGATGGGGGGCAGCAATGCTGTGTTGGAGTGAGCAACTCAGCATGCTTGAACATTGGCAGGGGGCTATATCACTCTGTGCATAGGTGTTATCTCCTTGAATGAATCCTCCTCTTTCTCTCTTGCTTTGTCCTTTTACTCACTCTACGTGGCCTTCCATGGAGACACAGGTCTCTACAGGTCTCTCCTTGAATCTGACTCTACAGGTCTCTCCTGTAGAGACATTGTCTTCATACTCCCACAAACATGACGCCAGACAAGCTGGACATCTGTGATAATAAAAGTATTCTTTAGATTAGACTACTTTCTCTTCTTTTGACTGCAACCTGTATATAAACTGAGTCTACTTAGATATATGTAAGTTTACTTTTTCTGCAATATACTTCTTGGGAGATAAATGTATTTGCTATATTAACCAAATATCCCAATATGTTGGCACCTCTTATGAAATCTTTCCACAAATAGAGTAAGTAGTTGTGAAGGTCGACAGTAGTAGAGACAGATTCTAGAATGGTAAAAGTGTAATCATATTTGTCTGCAGTGGGGAAAATTTTTTTTTTGTGTGTCACCATAAAAATAATGCCAACATTTAGGGACTCAGCTAACGCGCCTCCTCTCAATGAAGAATATAACTAACCTTTCATATCTCTCCAGTTTTTATTCCACATAAACATGTTGTGAGCTTGTTTTTTTGGGGGGGGGGGAGTGATTAGTGTTTTTCAGTTGGGTACTTTCTGAGACAGGCTGGTTTCTCACATTCTCAGGTAATATGTATCTCATCTGCATTTTTTAAAATTACACACTAAAGTATTCTGGCTAGGTCTAGATTGCCAGGTGCACTTACCTGACCAACTGGATGCCCTGATCCAAAGTGATTGGAAGTGATGTCACACAACTTTCAGTAAAACCAGAAGTGCCATCCCCAGTGTGATGATGTCACCCAGAAGTGAAATCATCACATTGGGGGTGTCAGGGGTGATGCTTTGGTTTTTGGGCAAAACTCTATGGTAAATTTGCCCTCAAACCATAGAGATGTTGCCCAAAAACCAGAGCATCACCCCACAATATCTCCAACATGATGACATCACAGGTAATGACATCACAGGTCACTTCTTGTTTTATCAAAATAGCCTGTAAACATTGGTTGGGGTGGGATTTCCCTCACCATCCAGCTGGTCAGCAGGGAGCAAAGGCCTGTCAAAGCAGAGGATCCCCCACCCCCAATGAGGGACTGGGAACCCTAATTAGATCCCTTGGATGGGGAGTCTTGTTCTTTTCTTCTTGCACTGTATCCTATTACAATCTTCATGGTGAAAAGTCTAAGTAAAATCTATTTTTTTTTAAAAAAAATACTGTCCTCTTTCTCTGATGATTTCTGACCTAATGAACAATTATTATTATACTTGTGGTATCAGGAAGCCAAGTGATTTCTTTTGCTATGATATTTGATTTGGTTCAGAGTCATGGTGGGCGGGCAGATAGAATTTTTGTCTGGGTGGCTGTGGTGGCACTCAGCAGCTCTGTAGGCACATAAGAAGAAAACAGAGAATATCTTGCTGTAGTACTAAGATATGTATACTGTGGCTCATTAGTCCAAGGTCTGAAAGCCTCCATTTTTGTTGCTGCATGATCAGTCAGTGTCAGAAAGGGGTACAGTAAAAAGACTTTTGTGTTCTTTGGTCCAGCCCTAAGACAACATTGATTTATTGGTAAGAATAACATTAAGTGGATAGCAACATGATTAATTGAGAACAACCTTATCATCATGACCAGCTGAAAGTTTTATTCTTTGCAAACTAAAGCACAGGCAAATTCTCATCTATATTTTTTTAAAAAATTGAAAACATGCTTGATTCCAATCACTATTCTTGTCCTTTCAACAGGTTATCCTCAAACCACAACCATTCAACAAAAAACCCTCTGAAAAATCATCACTTTGTAGTGTTTTCTAAACATAAATAAAAAGGCACCCACTTCACTTTTGGGGCAGGCTATCCTAGAGGAATGGAGCCATAATTATAAGGCCTACTTTGAAGCCAAGGTTTATGACAAAACAGTAATCAAAAGCTGCTGGGAAGAAAGAAGCTGGAGTATGGCTCCAAACCAGGAGAATTGTCCTTTATTTATGTAGAAGAAGAAGATTTTGGATTTATATCCCGCCCTATACTCTGAATCTCAGAGTCTCAGAGTGGTCACAATCTCCTCTACCTTCCCCCCCACCTCACAACAAACACCCTGTGAGGTAGGTGGAGCTGAGAGTGCTTTTACAGCAGGTGCCCTTTCAAAGACAGCTTCTATGAAAACTATGGCTGACCCAAGGCCATCTCAGCAGATGCACAAGTGGAGGAGTGGGGAATCAAACCCGGTTCTCCCAGATAAGAGTCCGCGCACTTAACCACTACACCAAACTGGCTCTCGCCAATCACTATTCATCACTAGGGATGTGCAAAAAAAAAAATTCGGAAATGCACGGATTCGGAAGTACACGGGAGAAAAAAATTCGGATTCCCCCTGTGCTTCTGAATGCCGTATTCGGAATAGCCGCATATACGGTAATGCGCGGCTATTTCCGAATATACGGCCCTATTATACCCTATGGGCCATTGAAATCAATGGCAAATAGGGTATATTTGAAGCCGCCTGGAGGGGGGGGGTTGAGGGAGAGCCTCCAAATTTGCAGGGGACCTGCAGGGGACTCTCCCCTCCAAACCCCCCAAGTCCCAAAAAGATTGGGCCAGGGGGTCCCATTCCAGGGGCACCCAAAGAGGGTGCCCCTATTCCATCATTATACCCTATGGGCCATTGAAATCAATGGCAAATAGGGTATAATTGAAGCCGCCTGGAGGGGAGGGGGTTTGAGGGAGAGCCCCCAAATTTGCAGGGGACCTGCAGGGGACTCTCCCCTACAACCCCCCCAAGTCCCAAAAAGATTGGGCCAGGGGGTCCCTGTCTTTGGGCTCCCCAAAAGGCCCATTGCCAACAATGATGGGGAAAGCCCAATTAGCCACTTCCTCCACTACAATTGCTGTGGGGAAAGTGGCTCTGGCCAGAGGGGGGTTTGAGGGAGAGGCCCCAAAACTGCAGGGCAGCTTCAGGGGACTCCCCAGCGTGCAACCCCCCTGGCCCCAAAAGACAGCACCCATCTGTGGGCACCCCAAAAGGAACACTGCTCTCAATGGTGAGAAAAAACCAATTAGAGCCACTTCCTCACTGCAATTGTCGTGGGAAAAGTGGCTCTGGGGAGCAGGAGGTTTTGAGGAGAGCCCCCCAAACTGCTGTGCAGCTTCAGGGGACTGTCCCACACAAAACCCACAAGGCCAAAAAAAAATTGGACCAGGGGGTCCAATTCCTGGGGCACCCAAAGCCAAACCTAACTCACACCAGAGAATCTCTATAGGCCCCAAATGCACTACATCCCTCTATCTAATCTATGAACCCTGCAGGCCTGGCAGGCACCAATAAAAACCCAGTTGCCAACGTCGTGGCAGTACAAAACACAATCTGCTCAAGGTCTGCTCTGCAGACCTGGCTGCAGCAAACCCAGATGCCAGCTCTCCAGCCCTGCCCCAAACAACACGGGGAGAGCTGGCAAACCACAAAAAGCCTGCTGCCTCTGGGTCTCTCACCCAGGTGCCAGCTTCCCTGCCCCAAACAACACAATCTACAGGTGCCAGCTCTCCAGCCCTGCCCCAAACAACACGGGGAGAGCTGGCAAACCACAAAAAGCCTGCTGCCTCTGGGTCTCTCACCCAGGTGCCAGCTTCCCTGCCCCAAACAACACAATCTACAGGTGCCAGCTCTCCAGCCCTGCCCCAAACAACACGGGGAGAGCTGGCAAACCACAAAAAGCCTGCTGCCTCTGGGTCTCTCACCCAGGTGCCAGCTTCCCTGCCCCAAACAACACAATCTACAGGTGCCAGCTCTCCAGCCCTGCCCCAAACAACACGGGGAGAGCTGGCAAACCACAAAAAGCCTGCTGCCTCTGGGTCTCTCACCCAGGTGCCAGCTTCCCTGCCCCAAACAACACAACCCTAGTCTCTCAAACAAGAGAAGTGGTGGACCACCACACCTAGCTCAACATCATTCTGCAACACAAAGCAAGAAGCATTTTGACTTACCTTGAGTGATGGATGGTTGGCTGGTCCCGGCCCTTTCGCGTTACCCAGGGTGCACCACGAGGAGGCGAGCCAGAATTGCACCCCAAATGAGGAAGATCACTGGGAGGGCCTCAGATTATGTGAGAGGAAGGCAACCATTCCTTCTCTCTCAGCTCAGCAGTAACACACCAGCATCACTGTCCCATTAGAGGGACCTCAGCATTGGTATGGCTGCTGGCTGCCTGTCATCATCACTGGCACCTCCCTCTTTCTTCCTCCTGTCCCTGAAAAAAAAAACTGGGTGGGTTATGCCTGTGGGTGCTGTCGGTTACAGTTGGGGGCTGCAATGGCCCTTTCAGTATTATTAGGCATGTGTGGGTGGAGGACTGGAGAAATTTGGATCGCTTTGCAGTTTTTAAACCAGCATTCACTTTTGGTTTGGGGAGGGATGAGGGGGGGGGATGCACTGCCAATCAATTTGTGAGTGAGTTTTTGGGCTGTCTTTGGACTCTAGTCAGTTTTTATTGGAGGAGCGTTTTACAACCATCTTCCAAGCGCGGGCCAAGAGAGGATGCAGGCACAAGTAGGTGCTCACTTCATTCAATCTCAAAGTCCATGTTTGGGGAGCCGAACAGAGGCAAGTTGACCTTCAGGAAGATCAACTTCTGAACTGTCCAGGGTTGCAGGCGATTGCGATGTGGGCAGACAATGTCGCCCATATGTGAAAAGACGCGCTCGCTCTTCACGCTCGTCGGTGGGCAGGAGAGGAACGCCTTGGCCACGGCGGAGAGGGCCGGCCAGACCCCCTCCTTCGTGACCCAGTAGTCCAAAGGAGACGCTTCCTGCGGCTCGAGGGGCTCAAAAAGATAGTCCCTCACCATCGCAGCACCCGTCTCCACTCTCGGTGCCCTACCGCTCCTAGAGGGGCCAACGACCCGCCCGATGAATGTCACCTCAGCACTCCTCGTGGCGTGAGTCTGGTGGGAAACACTGCCTAGCTGGGGAGGCTGGGGATGAACAACAGCAGCGGAAGTCGCACTCGCAGATGAGCTGCTTCCACCCCCCTCCTCCTCAACTATCGACACTGGGCCCCCCATGACTCTGGAACGCTCGACCTTCTGGGAGAGCTCGTCTCGCCAGCGATCGAGCTCGTTGGCCCGCTCGGCGATTGTGCCCTTAAGGCGCGGGTCTAACATGGCCGCCATCATGTAGACCTTATCCTGGGTGAAAGGCTGAAAGCGGGCCTCTAGCCCAACCTGCAACCTAACAACCAGGGCGCGCACCGCTGGAAGAACGTCTGCACGGCCTTGAGCTGGCACTAGAAACGAGGCCAGGTCCTCATGGGCCATCTGGACCATGGGGACGACCAGTGCGATGCTCGCCGTGTCAGACGAGAGCATTTCTGTGTAGGTCTTGAAGGGCCCAAGAACCTCCACAGTCTGAGAAATGACCACCCAATCCTCTTGGGTGAGACGGTTCTTATCCCGAAAGACCCTGGTCTGAGAGACAAAGGCATCCAGGGCTGCTCTCTGCTCCACCATGCGCTCCAGCATGGCGCAGGTGGAGTTCCAGCGTGTGCTGACGTCACCAAACAGGCGGTGCCATGGCACGCCTGTCTGTGTCTGTTTCTCACGCAGCCGATACGAGTCCGTATTGCTGCGTGAGAAGTGACCCGTGATGTACCGACATTTCTGGAGCAGAAGTTGGTACTCATGGGTCGCGGCCTGATACACACGATCATTGTTTTTCGTCTGCCCCAATGCGTCCTTGACCACGAGGTGGAGAAGGTGGGCCATGCAAGGAAGGCGTTTTAGGCCCGCACGCTGGGCGGCCGCCTTGATGTTTGAGCCACCATCAGTCACCACGAAGCCCTTGGCGACGTCCCCCCCGCTGCCTACCCAGGCCTCTACGTGCTGTGAGAGGATGGCTCTGAGAGTGTCCACCGTGTGCGGCGCGTCGACTGCTTCGGCGTGCAGCAAGGCACAGCGATAGCCGGCCCGGCGGCCCTGACCCTGCCTGTCACTACTGCCACCCCCAACCACCTCACTGGGTTGCCACCAATGCGCAGTCAGGGAGAGATACCCCTCGAACGCATGTTTGGAGGTCCAGATATCTGAGGTGAAATGAACAGTCCCCCCGGCAGCACGGGACAAATGCTCCTTCACCACAGATCTGGTCGCCCTGAAAAGAGCTGGCACAATGGTCCTGCTAAGGGTGGTTCTAGCAGGAATTTTGTACCAGGGCGCCAGGTACTCCAGCAACCCCCGCACCCCAGGATTCTCGACAACTGAAAACGGAAGCCCATGGGCGACCGACCTGGCAAGGTGCCAGGCGATCACCTTCTTGCCGTGCCTGATTCCCCCTCTTGGCACAGAGGTGCCCCTACCAAACATCTCAGGCAGAGATGCCTGGCGTCCCTTTTCTCCCACGGAACGCTCCTGGAGAGCGGGGGTAGTCGCGATGGGACGGACCCCCTGGCTGGGTGGTGTTGTTGTCCGCTGGGACAACACAGCACCAGCCTGCTTCTCCCCCTTAAGAAGCACCCCTGGGTGGTGCTTCCGCAGGTGATTCCGCATCCCCCCCGGAGTCAGGTGGGCAAGGTCCCGCCCACGACTGATCCGGGCCCTACACAGCTTGCACTGCGCATAACGTGGATCCTCCATAAGTTGGAAATGCTTCCATACTTCGGAGGTGAACGGATGCCCAAACTGACTGGCAGGTTGGGTGTCCGGAGCCACCTCCTTTGAGGTGCTCGGGGGAGACACATCGTGCCTCGGGGTGGCAGGAGGGGCTGGCCGCCGGGGGGAAGTGGGCGGAGATGGAGGCACCTCGTCTGTCTCCATCTCTTCCCCCTCCACCCCATGCGGCCTCCCCTCCTGGCCATCCCCTGAAGGTCTGCTGGTGCCCGAAGGAACCGAAGAAGGGGGCTGGTCCTCCTCAACCAGCTTCTCCTCCAGCTCCTGCACGACACTCTGCACCCTCCTTGGGGTGATCTTTTTGGACAGAAAACTGTCCCCAAAGCTCATCTCCAAGGAGGGCTGCTCTTGCTGCCCCTCCTCCGGCTGCTGAGGCCGAGCGACATCAGCTGGAGGAGAGACTGCCCGAGCAGCAGACCCCTGCGCAGTGCCAGCACCTGATGGCACCTTTGCTCGGGGCGCCCCAGCAGCAGCCTCGATGAAGGGCCCAAGGCGGGCCTTCTTCTTCATCACACTCCGGCCAGAGGTCGGAGTGCTGGAAAGCGGCTGTGGAGTGGCCCCACGCACAGGTGGGGGGGAGACCTGGGTCCTCCCCCTCCCCCTCCCCTCCACCCCTCTAGTCTTCTCCTTGGCCTTGCCCCCAGGGCCCCTCTTCTGCTGCCTGTCACTCATGTCACCCTTGGCCAGTCTCACAGAACCTGAACTGAGAGTGGGGTTTTTTACAAACCTAACTCACTGCACTGTACCCTGAACCAACAGGTGCCCTGACTTCTTTTTAAAAACCCTCCCACCAAAGCTTGTTTATTTGTTTTTTGGTCCCTAACCTGTCCTTCTTTGGGTTGGGGTAGTAGTAGTAGTCTGGTAAAGTTTAGGAGACTAGGTGATCCTGCCTCTACCTGGCTGCAGTTTTTAAAAGGCTACCTCGAGATGAAGGCAATCCTTGTTATATCCTCCTAGTTAAACTTCTCCTAACTAGATCCTGGTACACCTGATTTCCTTGCAAACTAGAAATCAGGTGTCCCCTATAACGTGAGAGAAGCTGTGGTTTACCCTGTGGAAATCTAAGGATGCACCAGCTTTCAGTGGCTGAAAGCCAGATGCACCACTGCTGCAACCCTAGTCTCTTTAAAAGGGAGCCTGATGTGGCCTAGTAGTCACGCTGCCTTTTATGAGAAACCTAGAAACTTTTTAAAGCACCCCTATCTGGCCTACTTGAATTGTGAAAGGAGATAAAGCCCTAAACTGGATTAATTTTTTTTTTAATTTCAAAAAAACACAATCCCTAAAAACACCCTTATTAGTGGGGCAGCCTATTTAGTGGCCCTAGCCAAACCGAGAGCACACTCAGATTCCAAAAATCACTCTATAACAACAAGAAAGTGACCCAGCCCACACACACCCTCGCCAACCCCCACACCAACCAGAGGTAATTTTAAAAAACCAAAACAAATCCAGAGAATCACAAGAGGCCAAGCAAACCAACTCAAGATTTTAAAAAGTGGCCTTTCACCAATAATAAAACTCAGGCCAAATCAGTCAACAACAACACCCCCACCCCTAAAACCAGAACCAGAAAAGAGGGACAAAACAATGAAAATTAGGCCAAACAGCACCCCCCCCCCCAATAACCTGAAGATAAAAGTAACACAGCAGCAACACAACACAGCAGCAGCAAATCAAACAATGAAACAGTAAAAAACTCAACTTTTAATAATACAGGAACTCCCCCCCCAAAAAAACCCCTTCACCCTAACCCCAAGAAATCCAAGACACCCAAAGTAGGAGAAGTAAAAGGACACTGCACTTTAAAAAGTCCTCTCACTAAATTAAGATATGGGCAAATTAGCAAAACCACCCCATCCCAGCCCCCCCCCCCAGCTGCAGAACCTAACCTCAACCCCAAATAGGCTACCCTACCCACCCAGCACTCACCCACCCAAATCTGAACAAGTAAAGGGACTCTAGTCCTTTTACCAACAAAAACTAAAACAAGAACCCCAAAACTGTCTTACCTTGTCTTCTCTGAGTCCAGGGAGGTTGGTAAGGCAGTGAGAGAGCAGCAGGCAGGAGCTTAAGCCAAGGAAGGGCCAGCCACCAGCAGCAGCACAATCTCTCTCACACCAACCCACACCACATACACCAACACAGCAATGAGGACTGGAGTCCAGCAGGAAGACTCCTTAAAAAGGTTCTCTGGCCCTACAGAGAGCAATTTCAAAAAATAGCACTGCTCTCTCAGATTGGCCAGAGAACATTGCTTACTTGGATACCCAAGTAAGCAAAAGATCAAAATAACAATGTAGCTGATGGCTGGGCCATCAGCTACACAGCACACAACAACAGCCCTGCAAAGCATGCATTTGCATTGCATTTTGCAAATGCATGCTTTGGATTGGCTGCTGGGGCTCCTCTTCCCCCTCCCCCCCCTCCCTGTTCCCAGGGAGGCTATAGGAGAGGCGGGAAGCTAAGCAAGCAGCTCCATTGAGGCTGCAAAAGCCACTTCCCGCCTTTTCTATTGAAGTACAGTACAAGCTGCCTTTTGACAGCCGTACCGTATTCTTCCGAATAGAGGTTCGGAAGAATACGGCGGCCGCGTTCGGGAGCCGCATAATGGGCGGCAATGGCTTTCGGCTGCAGGCAATGCCGAATACAGCCGAATCAGCGTTGATTCGGCTGTATTTTCGGCTCGGCCGAGCCGAATGCACTACCCTATTCATCACTATTTAATTACCAGTTAATAAAGGGTTTTAATGGTAAGAGTCAGCACCTTAATCTGAAGATGGAAACAAACAGGAAACCAATGAAGCTATTTTAGAATAGCTGTTATATATTCGTTCTGGGATATACAGACAAAATACAAGAAGCCACATGTGAAGTCATATACAGTCAAAATACAAGAAGCCACTAATTGAATTTCTGATATATATTTGTGATATATTGCACTATTACTTTAAGGGCAACTCCCAGGGATTTCTAGAACAAAAAGGCTTGTGACCATTACTGGAGGATGAGTCAGAGTTACTGAGGCCCAGTTGTGGCCAGTTCAGTTAGTTAGCTGTTGTGTCCCAAAACTTAGAGTTCTTATGATCAGCACTGCCTGATTGTTTCTGTAGTATCTATTAGCACAGCCAGATCTTCTAACGGAAGATAGTTTGGGCATTAGATACAAGTGAAGAAAATGCTTGTGGCCAGGGCTTTTTTTGTAGCAGGAATTCCTTTGCATATTAGGCCAAACACCCCTGATGTAGCCAATCCTCCTGGAGTTCATAGTAGGTCCTGCAATAAGAGCCCTGTAAACTCTTGGAGATTGGCTACATCAAGGGTGTGTGGCCTAATATGCAAATGAGTTCCTGCTACAAAAAAGCCCTCCTTGTAGCTACTACATGGACTTGTGACTTCAATAGAAGGATTAGATTCAAGAGCATCCCCACACTCTATACATAATCCAGTCAAGAGCAGGCAAATCAACACCCTTTGTCAACTAGCACGGCTTGTGCCTTGACCAAATTAAATTTTACCTGGCATAATTATAAGGATGCCAGCCTTCAGTTGAGGCCTGGGGATCCCCTGGAATTACAGCTCACCTCCAGACTATAGAGATCAGTTTCTCTGGACAAAATGGATGCTTTAGAGGGTGGATTATATGTCATTGTATTCCACTGAGCTCCCTGTTCTTCTCAAGCTCCATCCCCAAATTGTCAGGAATTTCCTGGCTTAGATCTGGCAGCCCTATCTCCCCATCTCCCACTGGTGGCCAGGGGGATCTGGTAACCTGATGTGAAGATAATTTCAGATAGTAGCCATGTTGGTCTACAGTAGAGGAGCTAGATTCAAGTTCAGTAGCACCTTACAGACCAATAAGATCTGTAAGAGGTGCTACTGAAATTCAATCTAGAAATCTGATCTCACTTTCTCTCAGCTACTTGACAATAACATCTATAATGTGGTCAAGGCACGGCCAGTGCATGGGAGTAGGCAAAGTAGGAAGTTGCCTAGGGTGTCACCTGGCCTAGGGGTCACCACTGGGTGCCCCCTCCCTGACGCATGACTCTGGCTCCTGACCACTGTCACCTTGTCCTCTCCCATCACCAAGCTGCCCTCAACAAAGCCAAGGCACCCCCCCTCTTTCCAATCTGTGACTTGGCCTCCCACCTCATCCTATCCTGCCACCCTCCTTCCTGACATGGCTGGCAAGCATTTATTCTCACAATTTTTTTTTAACATCACATTTTTTAAAAAAAATTAAAATTAAAAATCAGTAAATTAAAAATGTGAAAAGTTTCAAGTTTGGCTATCTCCAATTTCCCTATATTTTTTAATAATGGGGGGGGGGGGGTTGTTAGTGGGTGATTCGCTTAGGGTGCCAAAAATCATAGCACCAGCTCTGGGTCAAGGAATAAAACAGTCAGTTCTGGAGATTTAGTTAATGAAATATAGAGGGAGGGTGTTATCAGTATATCAATGGCAACTAACTTCAAAGCTTTAAATAATCACACTAAGCAACCTAATATTAATATTAAAGACTAGAAGGGAAAGGACAGAACCTCCCTAGCCCTGATTTTGCATCTCCAGTGGTAACCCCTCTATGTATAATCAGAGAAAAAGGACTTCAACTGTCAGAGTGCCATTTTTTTTATAACCACACTTGTTTTCTTTCAAAAAGATCAAACAGTCCCTTGTATCAATGATCACAGGCAAAACAATGAGCAAAAGGAGATAATCCTCCAGAGTGAATAATACAGTCTCACTCCCAAAACCAGGCTAGCAACCATACTGGAATAGATCAAGGATAAACAGGGCTTTTTTCGAGCAGAAATGCACAGGAACACAGTTCTGGCTGGCTTGGTGTCAGAGGGTGTTGCCTAATATGCAAATTAATTCCTGCTGGGATTTTTCTACAAAAAAACCCCCTGAGGTTAAAATAGATCACACAGGAATATGATGACAATGTTTGAAATTCATTTGCCACGTGAATGTGATTCCATGTCAGTATCAAAGAGTATTGCGAAAACTGTCTACAAGTGGACCCCACAACCAGCAACTGGACTGTGGCTATCAACTTTCAGTAGGCTTCACCTGGCACTAGGTGCAATTTGAAGTGTGTGATCTGCTATGGGTCAAGATACCCCAAAGCATCTGGCTAGCTATTGTTGAAAGCAGAGCATGGCTACTTAGATTCATATTTCTGTACCAGCATTAACTGACCTAAGAAAACACACTGGGAGTTTTTTAATATATAGTTCCAAGAATTCACTATGGGATACCACACAGATAAATATGTAGCTGCAATGTGTTCTGCAGACATGGACAAGAAGATAATATTAATGATTATGCAGTAGCTAGTAGAAAAACCCACATCAAGAACAAACAAACCAAAAAAAATCATGAGACCGTTTCTTGAGCAGGGATGAGCAACTGATTTATGGCACTTTTACTTCCTACCCCATATCAGATGATCATAACTCCAGTCAGTAATAGTTTCAGCCTCTGCTAGTTGGGAGGGATGGATGTACCTGACTGGTTGATTGAACAGCATTTATAAACAGCCAATCCAAAACATGGCAATAGTTGTGTGCAGAATATTAAAAAAAACCTATAATGCATAAATACATAAAAATCACAATAAAACAAGTATTAACAATACATCACCTGGCATCAGGCCTGGTTTTGGAACTTAAACAGCATTAGTCACTATATTGGATGATCTACATTTGTAAATGGATGTCATGCTTCTCTTCTGATTCTTTAAAAAGATAATTTAGAAAAGCATTATATCAAATTTATTTTTTTTAAAAAAATCGAGATCATACTTTTTCATCAAACAATTTAAGTTTCACTTAAGTAATTCTTCATTTTAACAAAAATTGTTTGATATTTTTTCCAACTTTATTAGCTAGGCAATTTCTTTTAGCTGATTATCTTAGTGCAACTTTCATAAACATATTGAATAAGACTAATGTGCTGAGTTTTTTTCAGCTAACTAGCCACTATGTATACAATTTATTAGAGAGGAGCAGGGCTTTTTTTGAGCAGGAATGCACAGGAACACAACTCTGGCTGGCTTGGTGTCAGGAGTGTGGCCTAATATGCAAATGAGTTTCTAAAAAGCCCTGGAGAGGGGCATCCATGTTTCTCTATTTGTCTGGTGCCAACACCTGGTTCCAATGCTGAGGAGATCCTGGCATCAAACACAGATTTCCCCCATGAGTAACCAAGCCATTCTTAACACCTGTAGACATCACCAAAACTGCATGGAATCACTGCAACTCACCTGAAAGGGCCAACACAACCAGACCAAGGAGAAAAAGTAGTGAAGGGTAGCCAAGCCCGGGAGTGGTAGTAGCAACCTCCTGGCTGGAAGGACCCAGTGAGGTCATTAGTTGGCACCACTGGAGCAACAGTGGCCAGGTATAGGTCCAAGGAGAGCCTACTCACTGGCCCTAGGATTTTCTGACTCCAGCACTGGAACCAATCTCAGCCCTTTCCACTCACCTGGGACAAGTCCAGCAGCTGATTCCGGTGGGAGCAAAGCTCAGGAGGGGCAGAGGAAGTGCAAAGGGCCAGATGCTCTATGGCATGGGATGCAAAGATCCAATGGAGGGGATGGTAAGAGTTAATGGACACCTAGGCACAGCCCAGTGAGAAGAGATGGATTGTCTTCTAAAATGATGAGGGAGGGGAAGAGCAGAGTGGATAGGTGGCTGACTATGGAGACGGTGGGGCAACTATGATTAAAAGGGGAGTTCCAAGAAAAGGCCAGTGAGATAGTTCTGACTAACCCAGAGAAGGTGTCAAGGAGTGAGTCTAGCAAGGAGGAGGAAGAATAATGTGAAGCAACTCCCTTGCCTTCTGAGGCCTGGGGAAGCCTTCTTGGAGTGTGGTCAATGGCTGACCACCAAATGACTTCATCAGAGCAGGCAGGGCTTCATACTATTGTAGAAAAACAAAAGAGAAGTCCAGTAGCTCCTTGAAAGTTTAAGAACACTTAATCTGGTATAGGCTTTCATGAGCCACACCTCATTTCCTCAGATACAATGGAAAGAAAGAAAATAATTCCCTCATTATTACACTGAAAATGACAGAAATTGAGCAAAGTTGCTCTACTCCTCTCTCTCTCTCTCTCTCTCTCTCTCTCTTTCCATTCCATTTTGTAACTATGCTCCCCTTCTGTAACTTTTTGTGTAATTATGAGTAAAATTATTTTCTTTCAACTGTCTGAGGAAGGGAGCTTTGACTCACGAAAGCTCATGCTGGAATAAATATTCTTAGTTTTTAATGTGGCACTGTCCTTTTCATTTATCTTCTTGCCATTAAAAAACAGGTGGGGCTAGAGGCCATAATTTAAATTTTCAGATTTGTGTTGCTGGATTTCTACTGGACTCATCCCCCAAGAAAACGGGTAAATCACATATTTAGGCTGCAGTGAAAAGTTCCAATGGGCCAGTGGCCTGAGCAGCATTGGCCCTGCTATGACCACCTTGATTCCAAGCAAAGGCAGACACAATCCTCCACCACCACAAGCCAGCACAGCAAGGGATGTGCCTGGCCTGCCAGCCTTGTTGACTCAGCATGGTTAAAAATGGGTTTGGCCAATCTTCTCCTAGTCTACCCCAAAGATGGGGAAATTCTGGATTTTTCATGTGGGTCTTCTGTACATATATCATCATAAAGAAGTATCAACAAAATGCATTGCCATCTCTTCTGGCTTTTCCACTATTTGTGGAACTTGTGCTAGACTGGCTTCAGCTTTTTAGGAAGCCCTGGGCAAAATCTTCTGGAAATTCTGGGGATTTGAACCAGGGGACTTCTACATGTAAAACAGAGCCTGTACCACTGAGTCATCCCCCCCCCCAAAAAAAACCTGAACTGCTAAAATATCTAAACTTACTGTTATGAAGAATGAGTTATTTCTTCTAGAATTAAACACCAGTAAACTGAGATTTAGCTGTGAAGTGAACAAGAGAAAAAATATTAGGTCTGTTCAGAATACTGTTCAGTAGGAATTACTCAGGATTGCACTGCAAGACATCCAACTCCTGGACCTTTTCAATACTGGTCTGTTTGCTTCTTGTGTGCCGCGGGTCTATTTTCCCCCAGATCAAATTTTGTTTCCACACTACCACCTCAACTTTGGTGTGCTGTCCGGAGCAAATGGTTCTGCATTGACTAATCCTTCTCAAATTTTGCTCTTTCCCCCTTTTTCTAGGCGTCTGACTCCACCCCTTTCTTTTTTGGGGGGGGTTGCATGTGTGGTTACGTTAAAGCGTAACCAATAGGTGCTTCAATCTCTGTCTGCATTCTTATTGGTCATCGGTATTTGGCTGCCACTGCTTGAATTTGGGGGAGGGGGGATTCTGAAGAAACAAAGCTCAGGGAACACCATATTTTCTTTACCTTTTATCTCAAGCATGTTCACAAACAGATGTCAGAGGGTGCTTGGATCAGTAGGCATACTTTTTGGAATAATGGCAATATCTGTCTTCAACAATCTCTGTGATGATTACTTCCTTGCGCACTCTCCGAGGACGAAAACGCCGTGGCCGGAATCTGCATTCCTCCTCTTCAATGAAGACAGTGTTTTCATTGACCAATAAACTAATCTCATGTCACAAGCTCAGGAGATGGCATGCTCTGGCTGGAAAGAGATGCCGTGATTGCTAATGAACTGGCAAGGGCAGAATGCAGGGAAACGTTAACAAAGCACGACACACCAAAATTTGTAGAGCCCAATAAAAAGGATGAATTTTGAGGGTGAAACAAGAAGCTGGACAGCAACGTGCATGGTTGGATGAGTCAAAACACTGATATAAGCAAGATTAAAATTATTTTAAAACATTCACAGGGTGATGCAGAGGCTCAGTGGCAATGAGCAGGAATCAATTTCAAAATAGCATGTATCAGAATGATACTGCAGAAGCGGCTGGCGATGACCCGAAATTATGTTGCAACGCAAAAGGTCTGCAGTCTTTAAAAAAAAAAAATCACGAGGCACTATTGCGGCTCAGCAGCAATGTGCAGCAAGCAATTTCTCAATAACATGGCATTTAATCGAAATGATACTTCAGAGATGGACCGAAATTGCATTGTAACGCAAACAGTATTCAGGTTTTTTTAAAAAAAGAGACCCGAGGTGCCATTGTGGGCAGTAGTGAGAAAAGCGTTCACAGCGTCACCATATGCGTCATTACGAGGGAGAATGGTGGGCGTGAATATCTGCCAAGGGGCGGGCAATCTTCTCCTGAATGTGTGATTTCCACACACACAGCGCGGTTTTAAAGAAGGAGCAAACAAGGTGACGCCGCAATAATCAGGTGACCGAAAAATCCACAGTAGAGGCAGAAAAGAAGGAGCAAATATTTGATCAGGGGCAAAATGTGCGGAACTCTTCACTAAATCCAGCGCACAATCCTGACATGATATAGAGTAGGAATCTGTGCGGAAAAGGCCCCGCAGTGAGAGAAATGTGGCTGCTTAGCATTAGATTAAACTTTGTATAATCAGAATTGTCTTGAGGAGGAAGGAACAGGTTTATAGTATAGAACAGTATCAGCCTAGCACACATCAGCATTTTTCTTACATTGATTTAATTTTGTCCATTATTTATGGTTTCCATTGAGTAGCTTTTACATGTTTACCATTTGAGTTCTACTTTAGTATTAATTTTTAATCACAGCTTCAAAAGGCATGCTTAATTGTTCCCTTCGAATGCCGCCAACTAAACAGAGCCACTACAGATCAACATTTTATTCAGAAGGCAAAAATTGGATTTGTATTCTACAGTAAATCAGCAAGACTGGATCAAAAATGAAAGATTATAGGCAGCATAGTTACAGTGGAGCTGACCCAGCCCCCTAACCTCCTCTTTTAAAAATAACATGCTTAAATTAAGTGTTTTTATCCTCTGGTATTAAAAACTATAGAAAAGTGTAATAGAAGAATTTCCACTTCAATAGAATCTGCTATGGGGGATTAATATTCTACCACTTGTGCAGCATAATCTTAAAAGAAGATATTTAGACTTTTTAAAATTATATTGCTTGGAGAAAGACTTCAAGATCTGCAGGATAAATGGCATGTTGATAACATAGGGGCTTGTTTGCCTTACCTTGGAGTAGCTCTTTCATGCCAGCTTGACTAAATCAATCCATTTTCAAAACTGGGATTCAAACTATAAACCAGTGTTTGACATTACCATACGAGGTTGGAGAAAACAAATAATTCAGAGGGAAATATAACCAAAAAAATGTAATTCTTTCTTTGCCAGATCAGACTAAGGCAGCCTAGCATTTTGTTTCCAGTTGTGGTCAGCATGTGTTTATGGGCATTTACAAGCAGGGTGTGAATGTCATGTCCTTTCCCTTCTGATTGTTTCTACACACACCCTCCAAATTAGCTCTACTTTATTCTGGATTCTCAATCGGAGTTTTGGTCTTGTTAATGCAAGAATTTGTTTTGGCAAACCACAGTTATTTAAATTATGGACTCTGCAAAATTGCCAGAATTTGAATACTTTATACAATCTATTCTGTTACACAAACAATGTATTTGATAGTTGTGGGCCATCTTTAACATTCATTTCAACTTTAGCAGCTTTCCATGCAAGATATACAAGCTTTCTATAGATGCACCATTACATGTGAATTTAAAATTAATGCAGCTGCTGAATTCATGGCAAATGATGATTGGTAAACATGCACCAGTTAATAAATGGGCACTACTTCTAAGTGGTTACTGAAGGGAAAGAGGCTCTATGCCTTTATGGTCCCTCTTATTAACTGGGTCACCTCTCTCCATATGCTCCACCAATGACAACTCCACTCATGTCAGCAGGGGCTTCTGCATGTGCCAACTTAAAATGGGCAACATCAACAACTGCCTGTACAAGTGCTTTCTTCATTGTGGCTCCTGTTTTGTTGAATGGCCTGGCTGAGGAGGGAGCTGAGAAGCTCCCACTCTCCTGGCCTTCCACAAACTATGCAAGACTGGACAATTACAGATGGCTTTTCTGCACATGATAGTAAGGCTGTACAGTACAAAATGATTCAGAAAATAACTAGGGTCAATGAATGAGACCTGAAATCTATACTGTTGTATATGGTACACTATGCACCTGTTGTGTACCACCCTGAGCCCTTCTGGAAAGGGCAGTCAATCCTCCTCCTCTTATGTCATTTCTGTACCACTAAGTGTGTCATGTTAAATATTTATGCTTCTGTTTCTTTCTGGTCATTCCAGATTTTTAATCTCTTAATGCATTATGTCCCATTTTGTTGATTGTACTGATTCACTCTGTGTATTCCCCTTGAGTCCCTGCAAAAATAGTGGGTTATAAATAACATAAAATAAATAAAAATAAATATATTCATAGGTCAATTACATCAGTGGCTCATACAGCGCAATGCATCTGGTTATCACTCACATGCCTGCTCAGTGCAGACCTTACCAGTTCTGTATGCAATGTTACCATGCAATAGTTTCTGGTTATAGAGTCTTCTTTGCTTCAGTTATCGCTCAGAAGAGATACTTCAGTATCCACTGTACCTCCTCATTGGTTGTTACAGATCTGTGTGAATGTGGATGCCACATCTGCATTTGGTCAATACCAATGGTCCCCTTTAAACTGGTGATACGCAGCTCTATTTACTGATGGACGGCCAGTCTGCCTGTACCCCAGAAAATCTGGATCTGGCGTTGAAAGCCATGGCAGGGTGGCTTAAGCTGAGTCGACTGAATCTGAATCTGACGTAGACAGAGGTCCTTTGCCTGAGCTGCGGCGGCCCGGGAAGGGGAATCCCCCTACCTGCTTTTGATGGTGTGCCACTTGCAACGGCGCCCAAGGTCAGAAGCTTGGGGGTGCTACCGGAACCTTCATTGACAATGGAGGCCCAGATAGCTGCCACTGCCAAATCCGCCTTTTTCCATCTTAGGCAGGCAAGGTAATTGGTCCCTTTCCTCAACCGTGGTGACCTGGCAACTGTGATCCACACTACAGGCACCTCGAGATTGGACTACTGTAATGCCCTCTACATGGGGCTGTCCTTGGCTGAAATCTGGAGACTACAGCTGGTGCAGAATGCAGGTGCTAGGCTGTTATTGGGGCTCCCCATGTGGGAGCACATACAGCCTAGGCTGCGGGAGCTGCACTGGCTGCCAATAGTGTACCGGCTTCACTACAAGGTGCTGGTTATCACCTTTAAAGACCTATATGGCCGAGAACCTGTCTACCTTAGGGACTGTCTCTTCCCATATGTTCCCCAGAGGGTACTTAGATAAAGGATACAGAACCTGTTATCGATCCCTGGGCCAAAGGAGGCAAGATTGTAGACCACTCAGGAGAGAGCCTTATCTATAGCAGCCTCCTATTGGTGGAACCAACTTCTGGAAGAAATAAGAGCCTTGTAGGACCTTGTCCAGTTCTGCAAGGCTTGCAAGACAGCTTTATTTCAACTTGCTTTTAATTGATAGCTACATATGAGGATACTCAAAAAGACTGAAATTATTGGAATTTACCATTAGCACCAAATTGTTTTAATATGTTTTAATTGTTATATTGTTTAAGGTTCTAATTAGTTAATATTCCAATATTTGTAAATGTTTTTATTGTTTTAAGCCGGCCTGAGCCTGCTTTGGTGGGGAGGGCGGGATATAAATCAATTAATTAAATAAATAAATACACCAAGACCATTTTTGGACTAACCTTGTTCTGACGTTGCTCCGTGCCAGCCTTCTGTTTCTCTCTGGAGCAAGCTAGCTATTTTGCACCAGCTACTCCACACCACCATTTTGTGCCAGGGCAATCTGTGATTTGCCACGCAGTAGCGTAAACCTGAAAAAACAGGTTTATGTTACTGTGTGGCAAGTTGCGGGTTGCCCCAGCGCAAAATGGTGGCATGGAGCAGCTGGTGCAAAATCACTAACTTGCTTCGGAGAGAAACAAAAGCCTGGCACGGAGCAACATTGGAGCAAGGTTAGTGTGAAAATCCAATCCAATCACATCTTTATTGGCATAACAAAAAGAGATATAGAGAGACTTGCCAACCAAACAGCAATCAGATATGTCTGTTCAAAGCATAAAAGGCTGAACAAAGATTAAGATCACAATAAAACCTGCTTAGAATAATTTTTAACAGTTTCAGCCAAGAATTTGGCAACAGCTTTTGTGATATCGATTATGTTGTCATTTAATAGGAAACGGCAATCAATCCTATTTTCTTGAATGTAGGACGGTAAGGAAAGACTATCTAACAGAACCTTCCGGAGATTAGTATACAGGTGGCAGTTCAATAAAACATGCTGGATGGAATCCAGTGAGCTTGACCCGCATAGACAATGTCTCTCATTAAAGGGGACTTGAAGAAATCTCCCATAGAGAACATTGGAGGGAAATGCATTCATCCTAGCCAGCATAAAAGCTCTCCGATGTTGCGGATTATCTAGTTCAGATAAACATTTGGTCATTTTCCTGGCCGTCTGATCAAGTCCAAGTAAGGCAGGAGAGCAGGTATAAAACTGGACAGGACACACTTTATGAGATTCTAGATTTATTTATTTATTTGATTTATATCCTGCCCTACCCCACTGAAGTGGGCTCAGGGCGGCTTACAATACAGAGATTCTAACATAGAATTCAAATTTTAAATATAATAGCAATTTACATAGTTAAGACATTAAAAACATTAAAAAACATTAAAAACCGTGCATCAGTCCAACAACGTACAATCTATACACTTCCTTCAGTATTTTGGTAGTTTGACGGTTTGGTGCCGGTTAGTTATAGGCCAACCGGAAGAGGACTGTCTTACAGGCCCTGCGGAATTGTCCAATATCCCGCAGGGCCCTGACCTCTTCCGGTAACTGGTTCCACCAGCAAGGGGCTGTTATTGAGAAGGCCCTGTCCCTGGTTGACTTCAACCGGGCCTCCTTTGGCCCGGGGATTACGAGCAGATTTTGGGAGCCAGATCGCAGTACTCTCTGGGGAACATATGGGAAGAGACGGTCCCTAAGGTAGGCAGGTCCTAGACCATATAGGGCTTTAAAGGTAATAGCCAGCACCTTGTACCGGACTCGGTATATTATTGGCAGCCAGTGCAGTCCCCGAAGGCCTGGCTGAATGTGTTCCCGGCTAGGGAGCCCTAATAGCAGCCGGGTGGCGGCATTCTGCACTAGCTGCAACTTCCGGGTTCGGCACAGGGGTAGCCCCATGTAGAGGGCATTACAGTAATCCAACCTTGAGGTGACCGTTGCATGGATCACTGTTGCTAGATTGTCCCGCTCCAGGAAGGGAGCCAACTGCCTCGCCCACCTAAGATGAAAAAATGTGGACTTAGCAGTGGCTGCTACCTAGGCCTCCATAGATAAGGCAGGCTCATGTAGTACCCCCAAGCTCTTGACCTTGTGCGCCATTGTCAGTGGCACACCGTCAAGGGCTGGAAGGGGAATTCCCCCCCCCAGACCATGGCGACCCAAGCAAAGGACTTCTATCTTCGCTGGATTGAGTTTCAGCCTACTCAGCCTGAGCCATCTGGCCACGGCTTGTAATGCCCGGTCCAGGTTTTCTGGGACACAGTCAGGCCGTCCATCCATGAGTAGATAGAGCTGGATGTCATCAGCGTACTGGTGACAACCCAGCCCATGCCTCCGGGCAATCTGGGCAAGGGGGCGCATGTAAATATTAAATAACATTGGGGAAAGAACTGCCCCCTGAGGCGCCCCACAATCCAGCGCGCGCCTCTGGGACAGCTCACCCCCAACTGCCACCCTTTGTCCCCGACCACCAAGGAACGAGGAGAGCCACTGTAAGGCCAACCCCTGAATCTCCACGTTGGCGAGACGGCAAGTCAGCAGCTGGTGGTTGACCGTATCGAACGTCGCCGATAGGTCCAACAGCACCAGCACCGCCGAGCCGCCTCGATCCAGGTGCCGCTGGTGGTCATCCATCAGAGCGACCAGCACCGTCTCCGTCCCATGACCCGGATGGAAACCGGACTGATGGGGGTCAAGAATGGAAGCATCCTCCAGAAAACTCTGCAACTGCAACGCCACTGCCCTCTCAATGAGTATACCCAAAAAGGGTAAATTCGAAACCGGCCGATAGTGTGTCAATTCGATAGTGTGTCAATACTAGATTGTATTTGTATGTAAATTCTTTAATAGATTTAACAGACGGGGGTCTATATTAAGATCCTTCAGTTTATTCCATAGTTTGTTTCTGTCCACAGAGTCGAATGCACTCTTCAGATCTATAAAAGCTACATAGAGCTTCCCCTTTCTTGTATTCATGTATTTATCGACCAGAACAGCCAATGTGACACAATGGTCAATACTAGATTTTTTTTTTAGAAAAACCTATTTGCTCTAGGCCAATAATGTTTTCTGAATGTATCCAATCTGTCAGTCGACGTTCTAAATGTTTTGCATATAGTTTGCCCATAATGGATAATAAACTTATGGGGCGAAAATTCTCAGGAAGATTTAAATTACCTTTTTTATAGATGGGAACAATTATGGAGTTAAGCCAGGAATCTGGGACAGTCCTGTAATGGTCAATTAATGTAAATAAGTTGGCCAAAGGTTCAGACCACCAGACTGCAATTTAAAAAAAAATCTCAGCAGGGAGACCGTCAGGACCTGGTGCTTTGCCAACTTTTAAACCATCAATTAAAGCAGTAATTTTTGAAAGGTTCAACAGGAGGCCAAACAGGAAGATCAGAAAATACAGAAGCGTCTATAACAGTATAGGGGATGACTTGATCTTCAAAAATCTTAGAATAATGGTCAATCCATATTTGTGGAGAAATGTTAGGGTTGGCAAATACTCTAGGCTCCATGCTGTCTGAAACTAATCTCCAAAAAGTTTTACTATCATTAGATTTTATGGCATAAAGGAGTTGGTCCCAATTATGTTGAAAATACTTTTTCTTATTATTTTCAATTACTTCTAAAAAGGGTTTCTTACATTCTAAATAGTCATGTAGCTTCTGTGGATCTCTACCATATTGGGCTTCCTTAAATAAGGTTCTTAATTTCTTTTTCCAAGTATAGCAGTCCTGATCAAACCATTTGGACATATTAGGACTACCTAATTTCACCACCTCAGCTTTAGAGCTGCAAAGATTAATCAGCAAGGCAAGTTCAAATAGGGCTTCAGCAACTGTATTTGAATTTGTAATTGCCATTCCAAATTTTTTGAATCTTCCAGACTTAAAAAGAGCAATGAAATCTCTTTCTCTTTATCCTTTTCATGACCTCACAAGAAACTTTTTCATTTAGAGATGAAAATCATCTGAATGTAACAGAAAATAAAGTAAGAAATCAATATGTCTAATTCTCAATGGTGCCCAATCAGCTTTATATCAAGACAAGGACAAGGCACAAAAATTTGCAAGTTCATGGGATGGAGGAGCTGCAAGAGTATTTTCACCTTACAGAAACCAACAGTTTATATCAAAAATTCACCCTCGGGAGGACTTTCAAGGAAATGGTGTCCTAAACAGGATCATTTCTTAAAGCTCAGAACTTATTTCACTGAGGAAGGAATAGAGAACATTTATTTTTTTTCCCTATTTTTACATCTCCCTTTTGGAGAAGAATTAACTGATAGGTGAATCCATGAGAGAATTCTGTTACCTGGATTCTGATAACATCAAAGTCAGTGAGAATAAGGAGGTTAGATTGCTGGCAAAGGTTGATGCCCCTCCTCTACTTCTACTACATTTCTGTCTCTTGTCTCCCTCTCTCTTTCTGACAAACCTGTAATCATTTGGCTCACTTCTAAAGACCCAGTTGGAATTATAATTTATCTATTTTGGAATTACAGTTTACCTTGGAAGCTGGCTAATTTCCAGCAGTGTTTAACTTTACCAATGACAGAGGAATCAGCATTTTACAATATCAAGAACAGCTGCTGGGCAACCTCCCCATCCTTTATTTTTAAATATATCCTAGACTTCTTTTGGTGAAGTGTAACAGTTGAATATAGACCTTTAAGAGCCAACAAATCAAACAAACACATGCACCCGTGCATATGCTTTTTTCCTTCTATATTGTATAGCTTTCCCTCCTTATCTTTTTTTCTTCTCTTTTCCAGCACAATCTTAAATAATATTTAATACAAATGCCTTTGATTCTCCCATTGGTTTTTCTTGTCCCTTTTGTCCTTTTTCTCCCTTTCTCCTCCTCATTCTCTTTTTCCATTTTCCTTTTCTTTTATTTTCTTCCAGAGAAAGCATGTTTGGTGTAGTGGTTAGGTGTGTGGACTTTTATCTGGGAGGACTGGGGAATCAAACCCACTTGCAGCTACTGGAATGGCCTTGGGTCAGCCATAGCTCTCACAGAGCTGTCCTTGAAAGGGCAGCTTCTGTGAGAGTTCCCTCAGCCGCACCTACCTCAAAGGATGTCTGTTGTGTGTGGAGGGATGGAAGGTAAAGGAGACTGTAAGCCACTCTGAGACTCTGAGATTCAGAGTGAAGGGGGTATAAACCCAAAAACCTTCTCCTCCTCCTCCCTTCAAGGAATAGTTATAATTTTAATAGAAGACATAAAATATTTTGCTGAAGATATAATTGTGATTATGAACTGGATTAGGAAACAAACTATATTTTCTTATTCTTCATTTTAATTCTTCATTTTATTATTTTTATTAGAAGGTTTATCACATATCATAAATAGTTAAATATGTAAAGTTTTAAGTTAACATCTCTCCCTATTATAACTGATACTTATCATAGTATAGTAGATACTTATTATAGTTTGTTTACTTATATAATCTTAAATGTGACAATTGTAAACTATGAATAGGAAAAAGATGGCAATAGTATATGGAAAATTACGTGCAATATTTTTAGAAAAAGAAGAACAAAAAGAATAATGGCAGCTGGAACTTATCTAAAAGAAAAGTAGAAGAAACTGATTAAGTAAAATTATGAAGAACTGATGGAAAAACTAATATGAACATGGGTGAACCAAATGCAACAATTTGAAGAAAGAATTTAGAAGAATATTCAGAGTATCAAGAAAAATATTCAGGAAGCTAAGGGAAGAATTTAGAAGAATATCCAAGTATCTGATAAAAGAACACAGAAAAAAAATACAGAGTATCCAGAAGAATATTCAAGAATCCAAAGGAAGAACACAGAAGAATACTCTTCTTTCTCTGCCTCCCTCCTTTACAAGGTGATAGTGCTTTCTTGGAATTACTGTCCTTGGAATGACTTAGATTGCTGTTGTGAGACATAGGCCTAGTGAATTCTGCTCTTTGCTTATCTGCTTCTGTCTTTTAGCTTTTTGGCAAGCTTGCAAGGACTTTTGCAGCTCTTCCCAGGAGCTGGACTGCATACCAGTGTTATCAGAAGGTTGCTAAGATACCAGCCTAAAGTAAGAGCAGAGGGCCATCCATCCATCCCCCTGCAACTAGTTTGGACCAGACATTAATCTTGGTGCATGCATAGAAGGCTTCTCAAATTTTAACTGCATAGTAAAGGTTAGCCAATAACAGGTTGCCACAATGTTTTAATCTATCACTTGCTTATGTCATGCTGATGCTTTTAATGATTAAGAATATTACAAATAATGTATTAATAATCCTGTCTGAATGCCAACATGTGTCAAAGGCAGGGGTGGAATTCTAGCCAGCAGGGGGGTGGGGGCTTTCCAGTATTTTGCATTGAGTGTCACATGTATGACTATCTGCCCACAGGACAGAAGTCTTGGGTGTGTGCTCAATGCAAGGAGCTCTTGGTCCTCAGGAAATGAGTTCGTACCCTTGAGGCTGAGATGACTGACCTGGAGAAGTGGAGACAGTCAGTTAGGCACTTGCAGAAGACTCTCGGGGACGTGTTAGTTGAGCCCCACACTGAACGTGGCAGCCCCGTTGCTGCCAAGGAGCCTGAGGGTCGAGAGGGAACAGGGCACTGGGCTGAGGATAAGGGGAATGCGCCCTCAGAAGGGACCTCTTCTTTGGTTGGTGAGCGGGTATCCTTTCGCACCAAGGAACCATCCCTGGGTGGGAAGAGAGAGGGGGTCTTGGTAGTTGGTGATTCGATCCTTAGGCAAGTAGACAGCTGGGTGGCAAAACCACGTACTGATTGTATGGTGACTTGCTTGCCTGGTGCAAAGGTAGCACACATTGCGTGTGTAGTAGATAGGCTGATAGACAGTGCTGGGGAGGAGCCAGTGGTCGTGGTGCATGTTGGCACCAACGATGTGGGGAAATGCAGTCGTGAGGTCCTGGAGGAAAAATTTAGGTTGCTTGGTGGGAGACTTAAGGCCAGGACCTCCAAGGTAGCCTTCTTGGAAGTGCTACCTGTTTCATGTGCAGGGCAGGAGAGACAGGCACAAATTAGAAGTCTCAATGTGTGGATGAGACGATGGTGAAAGGAGGAAGGGTTTAAGTTTGTTAGGCACTGGGATGCTTTCTGGAACAAGCGGGAGCTATACAAAAGAGACGATCTCCACTTGTCCCCGGATGGAACCAGGCTGCTGGCGCTTAAAATCAAAAAGGTGGCAGAGCAGTTTTTAAACTAAATCTAGGGGGAAAGCCGACAGGAGATGAAATGTCTCTGGTTCGGGAAGACTCATCTCAAAGAGATGAAGGGTTAGCTGATACTTTTCTACCGGGAAATGGAATAGACTTGTCCACTGAGATGGTGAAAAACAGAATGGACTGCCTGCCAGAGTCTCCAGGCGGCAGGAGGAAGGTGGCGGGCCTAACTTGCTTGGGAAATTATAGATGTTTGTACGCAAATGCTAGAAGTCTTCGAAGTAAAATTGGTGAGTTGGAATGTTTAGTGTTGGGGGAAAACATAGACATTGTGGGAATTTCAGAGACTTGGTGGAAAAAACTGTGTCGTCATAGGTGATTTTAACTACCTGCAGATTGATTGGGTCAATATGTGTACTGGTCGAGAGAAAGAGACTGAGTTGCTAGATGCTCTCAATGACTGTGCTATGGAGCAGATAGTCACAGAACCTACCAAGGGTGGGGCGATCCTGGATTTGGTCCTAAGTAATGCCCAAGACCTGGTGAGAGATGTAAAAGTGATCGCACCACTTGGGAGCAGTGACCATAACGTTATTGATTTCACTATTTGTATAAATAGGGAGTTGTCCCAGAAGACCGGCACAACCACGTTTAACTTTAAAAGGAGTAAATTCACTGAGATGCAGAGGCATGCGAAGAGGAAACTGAAAGGAAAGGTAAATACAGTCGAAACCCTTGGGGAAGCTTAGAGGCTATTTAAAACTACAATCCGAGAAGCACAGATAAAATATATACCACAAGTTAGGAAAGGTACAAACAGGTATAAGAGAAGGCCTGCATGGTTAACAAACAAAGTAATGGAAGCTGTAAAAGGTAAGAAGGACTCCTTTAAGCGGTGGAAAGCTAGTCCAAGTGAGATTAATAAAAGGGAACACAGGCAAAGGCAAATCAAATGCACGACTGTGATCAGGCAGGCAAAAAGGGACTATGAGAAGCATATTGCAAAAAACATAAAGACCAACAATAAAAGTTTCTTCAAATATATTAGAAGCAGGAAACCAGCCAAGGAGGCAGTGGGGCCCTTGGATGACCATGGGGTCAAAGGATTACTGAAGCTAAATGAATTTTTTGCCTCTATCTTCACTGTGGAAGATGAGAAGTGTTTACCTGCTCTGGAACCACTTCTATTGGAAGGGGTATTGAAAGACCTGAGCCAGATTGAGGTGACAAGAGAGGAGGTCCTACAACTGATGGACAAATTAAAAACAAATAAGTCACCAGCTCCAGATGGCATACATCCAAGAGTTCTGAAAGAACTCAAAGTTGAACTTGTGGATCTTCTAACAAAAATCTGTAATCTTTCATTGAAATCTGGAAGGTAGCAAATGTCACCCTCATCTTTAAAAAGGGTTCCAGAGGAGATCCGGGAAATTACAGGCCAGTCAGACTGACTTCAATACCAGGAAAATTGGTAGAAAGCATTATCAAGGACAGAATGAGCAGGCACATTGATGAACACGAGTTATTGAGGAAGACTCAGCATGGGTTCTGTAAGGGAAGATCTTGCCTCACTAACCTGTTACATTTTTTTTGAGGGGGTGAACAAACATGTGGACAAAGGAGACCCGATAGATATTTTTTACCTTGACTTCCAGAAAGCTTTTGATAAAGTTCCTCATCAAAGGCTCCTTAGTAAGCTCGAAAGTCATGGAATAAAAGGACAGGTCCTCTTGTGGATCAAAAATTGGCTAATTAATAGGAAGCAGAGAGTGAGTAAAAATGGGCAGTCTTCACAGTGGAGGATGGTAAGCAGTGGGGTGCCGCAGGGCTCAGTACTGGGTCCCATGCTCTTTAACTTGTTCATAAATGATTTGGAGTTGAGAGTAAGCAGTGAAGTGGCCAAGTTTGCAGATGACACTAAATTGTTCAGGGTGGTAAGAACCAGAGAAGATTGTGAGGAACTCCAAAGGAATCTGTTGAGGCTGGGTGAGTGGGCGTCAACGTGGCAGATGAGGTTCAATGTGGCCAAGTGCAAAGTAATGCACATTGGGGCCAAGAATCCCAGCTACAAATGCAAGTTGATGTGGTGTGAACTGGCAGAGACTGACCAAGAGAGAGATCTTGGGGTCGTGGTAGATAACTCACTGAGAATGTCAAGACAGTGTGCAATTGCAATAAAAAAGGCCAACACCATGCTGGGTATTATTAGGAAGGGAACTGAAAACAAATCAGCCAGTATCATAATGCCGCTGTATAAATCGATGGTGCAGTCTCATTTGGAATACTATGTGCAATTCTGGTCACCGCACTTCAAAAAGGATATTATAGCATTGGACAAAAGTGCAGAAAAGGGAAACTAGAATGATTAAAGGTTTGGAACACTTTCCCTATGAAGAAAGGTTAAAACGCTTGGGGCTCTTTAGCTTGGAGAAACGTCGACTGTGGGGTGACATGATAGAGGTTTACAAGATTATGCATGGGATGGAGAAGTTAGAGAAAGGGGTACTTTTCTCCCTTTCTCACAATACAAGAACTCATGGGAATTCAATGAAATTGCTTAGCAATCGGGTTAGAATGAATAAAAGGAGGTACTTCTTCACCCAAAGGGTGATTAACATGTGGAATTCACTGCCACAGGAGGTGGTGGTGGCTACAGGCATAGTCAGCTTCAAGAGGGGGTTAGATAAAAATATGGAGCAGAGGTCCATCAGTAGCTATTAGCCACAGTGTGTATATATAAGTTATTGGCCACTGTGTGATACAGAGTGTTGGACTGGATGGGCCGTTGGCCTGATCCAACACGCCTTCTCTTATTTTCTTATGTTCTTAGCAGGAGCACCATTGCATATTACGCCACACACTCCTGATGTAGCCAATCCTCCAAGAGCTTACAAAAAAGAGCCTGCTAGAATTCCACCCCTGGTCAAAGGAGTCATCTCAGGTATTAAAATCTCTGATGTGATGTCAGAGATCAGACAGTAGACTTGAGAGCAATTCCTTTTATCCCCTACCAGACACTGGATTTCTCATTTTGGCTTGAGATAGTCAGATACAGATTTGTACAACACAGTTAAATGTATTTTATGCGCTATTTTAACATTGAAATCTTTATAATCATTATTATTATTATGTTCTGCCCTGAGCCATGTTTTTCAGGGGAAGGTGAATTAAAAGTGAAATGTAATAAATAAATAGATAAATATTAAAGAAGCAAAGAGAATCCCTATTTAACATTGCAGAAAAAAGAAGCACAACTTTTTCAGGATCTACCAACAAATGTCTCAAGGAAATACCAACAGGAAGGAATGTAATTAAGACAGAAGAGCAAACCAAATTACTAGCTGAAGAACTGCAAGCAGAGGATCCTCCTAGAGGATCTGAAGAAAAATCTTCAAGTAACCCAAAGCAAAGTTCATCCAAGAGTTCAGAAGATGAAATGGTTGTGGCATCAATATTGGTGTGACAAAATAGATAAATTAATAGTATCAGTAAATATTAATGTACTGAACTGTCCCACAAAGTGCACACTTTTTTAACCAACTTGGAAAAAAACACAAAATCACATAAAGAAGAAACATAAATGTATCTGCTATGTTCCCTGAAGAGCTCTGCACTCAGAAGATCAGAAGTTACTTTTGATCCCTGGCCCAAGGTATACCCAACTGACCTCAACCAGAGCTAGGGTCTTTTCAGTCCTGGCTCCGGTGTGGTGGAACTCTCTGCCTGGTGACATCTGTGCCCTGAGGGATCTGGTACTGTTCTGTAGGGTATGCAAGGCAGACTTACAACTGAGGACAGCAGTGGTTTCTACCACACTTGGCCCATGATTGGTTCCCCTAGGGGGGGAGAGAGAGTCATACTGAATGCCAACTGATTAGACTGTATTTTAATTGCTTTATCCATAAACTAATTAACAATGGATGGTTAATTTACTGTATGTTTTCATTATTATATACATCACCTTGAGCACTTTTATTATCTTAAAGAATAAAAAAATAGGTAAAGTATATTCTGTTTCATCTTCAAACAAAATATGGAGTGCCTGTTTACATAAACAATCCAGGACTAGAAGTAACAGAAGAATTCAGAGATCTAGAAAGAAAATAATTTTTAAAATGAGATGCCCAGAAGGTAAGCTATGTATGTTAGCAACAATATATACTCCAATAATACCAAAGTGCCTTTTAATTATTTTTCAAGTTATGATAGAATTTCAAGATGAAGACATAATGGGTTTTGGAGACATTAATGGAGTTTTAGATCTGGATTAGGATATATGTGTTGGATTTGTAAAAAAGCAAAAAAGATACTGGAAGGAAATACATTGAAAATACAGAATACATTAAAACTCAGATTTCCTATGGAAGCTAAGAATTTATTACTAGAAATTTTGACCAACAAGTTACCAAAAGTCTTGGAAGAGATATTTAAATATATGGTGACAACAGCCAGAATTATTTATACAGCAAAATGGAAATGAGATGTCTGTCCAAGCCTATGAGAATGGGAAAACAAACTTCCTAGTTATGCATTAACGGTGAAATTAACAATTTATTTGAGAAACAGATCCATCACAAAATTTGAGGAGAGATGGAGTGTCTGTTATGCAAGCAGGAGATAAACTTAGAATGAAAGTTTAAAACTGTTTAAAAACAGTTTAAAAACAGTTTAAAAAGCTCTATAAATGTATTGTAAGGCATAAAAATGTAGCATAACAGAAAAAGAACAAGTTTTGAGTAGAAATGTATGAAGAAGTGGATTTTGAATAAAATATTCCTCATTTCCTATTTTTGTTGTGAGATAGATATTAGATTTCCCTTTAACTTTGGTAGATTAAAAGTTACAGCTCCCTAAGGCATCTCCTAAGGACTATCTGTTGGCTACTTTCACTTATATCACATGTAAATTCTGGATTTGTGACAGAAGTGGCACTGCCAGTGCCAGAAGTGGCACTTGATAGACGTGCTACCACAGTTTAGGGAGCTGCATAGGTAATCTGGAGATTCCTGCCTTGTCTATTTGAAAGTGAGAAGTTTTCCCTCGTTTCTCCTCTGTTCCTAGCAGAATGAATGAGAGGAGGAACAATTAAGTGCTCATTTTGCTTACACCAGAAAAAAAATAAATCTTGAAGTAGCAACAGATGGTGACAGTGAAAAAAATCTGTCTGTCTATTCAGAAACTGCTGATGGGCAAATCTATCTTTCCTTGATTTTACATGGAAAAATGTTTGGGGTGGATGAACCCCTTAGTAATCACACATATAGTTTAGTTCATACAGCCAGCACATAGAGCATGAATTAAACTGTTCAACTACAGGGAAATACACCATATTTGTACTGCAGTATGTAGGGCCATTTAAAGTAAATGTTTCCTATTTGGCTGAGCGAGTGAAAAAAATGATAGTAGACACAGCACAAATAAATGATCCGGCAATGTGACACTGTCTTTCCCATAGTGCCACAAACAGTGGAAATGAACACTCCACCCAAGTGCACTGCTGCACTTCTTCGCGCTTACAAATGAAGTTTTCTTGCCAAGCAGCTCATTTGGTCAATAACCCCAAAGCAATTTAGCAGTGTATTTTCCCTGCACTCTAAGCATTTAAAGTAACAGCGTATTCTATCAGTGATGCAGCAGATATTTCAAGATAGGCAAGTTCATCCTAGTTATTTCCTCAAGGTACTAGCTTAGCTGATTTGTTAATGTCTGTTGCCTTTAGCAATTTCATGCTTGACCTATCACATACATTTAATGTATTACAGACAAAAGATAATAGTAATAAAAAATTTCCACTTTGAAAATCCCAAAGCTATTTCTCAGGATTCCCCTTCTGCTTAGCACTAATGGTTGTGTAAGACTTACATCTCCATAAGAACATAAGAGAAGCCATGTTAGATCAGGCCAATGGCCCATCCACACAGTGGCAAAAATTTTATATATATATATACACACACACACACACACACTGTGGCTAATAGCCACTGATGGACCTTTGCTCCATATTTTTATCTAAACCCCTCTTGAAGGTGGCTATGCTTGTGGCCGCCACCACCTCCTGTGGCAGTGAATTCCACATGTTAATCACCCTTTGGGTGAAGAAGTATATCCTTTTATCCGTTTTAACCTGTCTGTTCATCGAATGCCCACGAGTTCTTGTATTCTGAGAAAGGGAGAAAAGTACTTCTTTCTCTGCTTTCTCCATCCCATGCATTACCTTGTAAACCTCTATCATGTCACCCCGCAGTCAACGTTTCTCCAAGCTAAAGAGTCCCAAGCGTTTCAACCTTTTTTCATAGGGAAAGTGTTCCAGCCCTTTACTCATTCTAGTTGCCCTTTTCTGGACTTTCTCCAATGCTATAATATCCTTTTTGAGGTGCGGCGACCAGAACTGCACACAGTACTCCAAATGAGACCGCACCATCGATTTATACAGGGGCATTATGATACTGGCTGATTTGTTTTCAATTCCCTTCCTAATAATTCCCAGCATGGCGTTGGCCTTTTTTATTGCAAACGCACACTGTCTCGACATTTTCAGTGAGTTATCTACCACGACCCCAAGATCTCTCTCTTGGTCAGTCTCTGCCAGTTCACACCCCATCAACTTGTATTTGTAGCTGGGATTCTTGACCCCAATGTGCATTACTTTGCACTTGGACACATTGAACCGCATCTGCCACGTTGACGCCCACTCATCCAGCCTCAACAGATCCCTTTGGAGTTCCTCACAATCCTCTCTAGTTCTCACCACCCTGAACAATTCAGTGTCATCCGCAAACTTGGCCACTTCACTGCTCACTCCCAACTCTAAATCATTTATGAACAAGTTAAAGAGGATGGGACCCAGTACCGAGCCCTGCGGCACCCCACTGCTTACCGTCCTCCACTGCGAAGACTGCCCATTTATACTCACTCTCTGCTTCCTATTACTCAGCCAGTTTTTGATCCACAAGAGGACCTGTCCTTTTACTCCATGACTCTCAAGCTTTCTAAGGAGGCTTTGATGAGGAACTTTATCAAAAGCTTTCTGGAAGTCAAGGTAAACAACATCTATCAGGTCTCCTTTGTCCACATGTTTGTTCACCCCCTCAAAGAAATGTAACAGGTTAGTGAGGCAAGATCTTCCCTTAGGAACCTATGCTGAGTCTTCCTCAATAACACATGTCCATCAATGTGCCTACTCATTCTGTCCTTGATAATGCTTTCTAACAACTTTCCCGGTTTTGAAGTCAGACTGACTGGCCTGTAATTTCTTGGATCTCCTCTGGAACCCTTTTTAAAGATGGGGGTGACATTTGCTACCTTCCAGTCCTCAGGAACGGAGGCAGATTTCAATGAAAGATTACAGATTTTTGTTAGAAGATCCACAAGTTCAATTTTGAGTTCTTTCAGAACTCTTGGATGTATGCCATCCGGACCCGGTGACTTATTAGTTTTTAATTTGTCTATCAGTTGTAGCACCTCCTCTTTTGTCACCTCAATCAGACTCAGGTCTTTCAACACCCCTTTCAAAATTAGTGGTTCTGGGGTGGGCAAAAAGTTCTCGTCTTCCACAGTGAAGACGAAGGCAAAAAATTCATTCATCTTCTCAGCCATTTCCCTATCCTCCTTCAGTAATCCTTTGACCCCTTGGTCATCCAAGGGCCCCACTGCCTCCCTTGCTGGTTTCCTACTTCTAATATATTTGAAGAAATTTTTATTGTTGGTCTTTTTGTTTTTTGCAATATGCTTCTCATAGTCCCTTTTTGCCTGCCAGATCACAGTCTTGCATTTGATTTGCCACAGCCTGTGTTCCCTTTTACTAATCTCACTTGGACTGTTTTCCACCGCTTAAAGGAGTTCTTCTTACCTTTTACAGCTTCCATTACTTTGTTTGTTAACCATGCAGGCCTTTTCTTATGCCTGTTTGTGCCTTTCCTAACTTGTGGTATGTATTTTATCTGAGCTTCTAGGTTTATAGTTTTAAATAGTCTCCAAGCTTCCCCAAGGGTTTTGACATATTTACCTTTCCTTTCAGTTTCCTCCTCACATGCCTCCTCATCTCAGTGAATTTACCCCTTTTATACTTAAACGTGGTTGTGGCGGTCTACCAACTTTCCCGGTGTTATGCATCTGCCAATTGATCCAGATGTTATGGATCTGCCAATTGATACTGAAGGATACTATTCTCTCTTTACAGATAAAGATCCCCACCACACATACATATTTATCTTATTTTTTTATTTGTGTTGTGCCAAAAAAGGAATCTATGAAAAGTAAAGTAAATGAAAATAGAAGTATACTGTACTATGTACAGAATATAATGCTTTTCACTAGATTATCACATGCAATTTTGTTGTCCATAATAGTTGACAATGCAGGAATGCCATCAAATTTCAGAAGATCGCCAATTAGATTCAAATATCCCCATTTTGATTTGGAAGGCATGAGTTTTTATTTCTGCATCATTTCTATTTCCTCAGGCCCAATTTCCCTGCCCCCCCCACAATACACATTTTTCAATTATAGTTGTATTTCAATAAAGCAGCATTATACATTTCATGTGTCTTAAAAGTACATCATGATCCCTATGCAGAGTTACTCTGGCCTAAGCCCATTACAATTCATGGTTGGACTATATGTTATAAGATTGCACTGCAAATGACTTCCATTCCATGGAATAGTAACAGAAATAATAATAATAATAATAATAATAATAATAATAATAATAATAATAATAATAATAATAATAATAATAATAATAATAATAAATTGGATTTATACTCCACCCTTCATGCAGAGTCTCAGAGTGGTTTACAATCTTCTTTCCCTCCCTCTCCCCACAACAGACACCCTATGAGGTAGATGGGGTTTAGAGAGCTGCTCTTGAGAGGAACAGCTCTGAGAGAGATCATACCAGCAGATGCAGGTGGAGGAGTGGGGAAATCAAACCTGGTTCTCCCAGATTACAGTCAGTGCAGTTCACCACTACACCAAACTAGCTCTCATAAAAGAATCAACAGTATCAGCCCTGAAAATGGGCTGACTTAATCCATTCACAATGACAACATACATAAAGGGGAAAATAAAGAAAGAAATGAAAAAGAAAATGCTTGCTAATAACTACAGCAGAATTTGGTGCTGTTATCTCAAACAACATACTAACACCTAATTTCCACCCCCCCCTCCCGCCTGAATGTCTTAGAAGCTACTTTTTTTCTGTGACCATTACCATGTAGATCAAGAAACTATGTGAATAGACTGAACTCTCATGAACATATTAAGCTACCTTATATTGAATCTAGTTGCTCACGAACTTCTCAGGTTGAATATCGACATAGCAGCTCTCAGTGAGGTCCGTTTTCCTGAGGAAGGTAGTCTTCAAGAACACGGTGCTGGCTATACCCTCTACTGGTCAGGTAAGTCAAAGGCTGAGAGCCGCCTTTCTGGCGTTGGCTTCATGGTCAGGAACTCCATTGCCTCCAAACTCGAAAACCTGCCAACAGGTCACTCAGATCGCATCATGTCCATGCGCCTCCCACTTCAAAACAAGCAGCATGCAACACTCTTCAGTGTGTATGCCCCAACCCTTCAAGCAGATCCTGCAGAAAAGAACAAGTTCTATGCTGATCTACGCAACCTCGTACGGAAGACCCCTACAGAGGATAAGGTGATCATCCTTGGCGACTTCAATGCCAGAGTAGGTAAAGACTCGGAAGCCTGGAAAGGAGTACTTGGCAAACACGGCATTGGCAACTGCAATGACAACGGGCGCCTCCTGCTAGAATTCTGCATGGAGCACCAGCTCACCATCACCAACACTATCTTCCAGCAGAAGAACAGTCTGAAGACAACCTGGATGCACCCACGGTCCAAGCACTGGCACCTTATCGACTACATTCTGGTGCGCCAGAGAGACCTTCAAGATATCTTACACACCCGAGTAATGCCCAGTGCAGAATGTCATATGGATCATCGTCTTGTACGCTGCAATCTCCGTCTTCACTTTAAACCCACACCCAGGAGAGGAGGTATCCCTCGGAGGAAGTTTCAGGTTGGCAGTCTCCAGTCAGCCGAAGTTAAAGCTGCCTTCCAGGCAAAACTCCAGTCAAGAACTGAGGACCCCAGTTGCCCCACAGACCCTTCTCCAGAAGCACTCTGGGAACACCTAAAAACTACCGTCCTGCAGATCTCTGAAGAAGTCCTCGGGTTCTCCACAAGGAAGAACAAGGACTGGTTTGATGAGAACAATCAAGAGATCCAAGATTTACTGGCGAAAAAGAGATCTGCCTACCAAGCACATCTTGCTCAGCCCTCCTGTCCTGGAAAAAAAGCAACCTTTCGCGCTGTATGTAGCAACCTCCAGTGCAAGCTTCGAGACATTCAGAACGAGTGGTGGACCAAGCTTGCTGAGAGAACCCAGCTGTGTGCAGACACTGGTGATTTAAGGGGGTTCTATGAAGCCCTGAAGGCAGTATATGGTCCATCATATCAGACTCAGAGTCCCTTGCGTAGTGCAGACGGCCAAGTGCTCCTCACAGACAAGGCATCCATATTGAACCAGTGGTCGGAGTATTTTCAGGTTCTCTTCAGTGCCAACCGCATAGTTCAAGATTCAGCAATTCACATCACCCCACTTCAACCAGTGAAAACAGAGTTGGATGAGATCCCCACTCTAGAACAGACTGTTAAAGCCATCAAGCAACTGAAAAGTGGCAAGGCAGCAGGAGTTGATGGAATTCCACCAGAGATCTGGAAGCATGGGGGCACAGTACTACATAGCTCACTTCACAAAGTACTTGTCACCTGCTGGGAACAAGGCAAATTACCACAGGACTTTCGCGATGCAATCATCATCACCCTATACAAGAACAAAGGGGAAAAGTCAGACTGCTCCAACTACCGGGGGATAACCCTGCTCTCCAACGCAGGCAAAATCCTTGCCAGAATACTCCTGAACAGACTGGTGCCCGCCATTGCAGAAGAACTCCTCCCAGAGAGCCAGTGCGGCTTCAGAGCTAACAGGAGCACCACCGTCATGGTATTTGTTCTCAGGCAGCTCCAAGAGAAATGCAGGGAACAGAACAAGGCTCTGTATGTGACTTTTGTCGACCTTACCAAAGCTTTCGATACCGTTAGCAGGAAAGGCCTGTGGCAAATCTTGGAACGTTTAGGATGTCCCCCAAGGTTCCTCAGCATGATCATCCAGCTACACGAAGACCAGCGAGGCCAAGTCAGACACTGCAACGACCTCTCGGAGACCTTCCCAATAGGCACAGGTGTAAAGCAAGGCTGCGTTCTCGCGCCAACTCTCTTTACGATCTTCTTTAGCATGATGCTTCAAAGAGCCGCAGTAGATCTAGATGATGACAATGGTGTCTACATCCGCTATCGCACCGATGGCAGCCTGTTCAACCTGAGGCGACTAAAGGCCCACTCCAAGACAATGGAAAAACTCATCCGAGAGCTACTGTTTGCTGATGATGCTGCACTCGTCTCCCACTCGGTATCAGCTCTGCAGCATATGACATCCTGCTTTGCAGAGGCTGCCAAGCTATTCGGCCTAGAAGTTAGTCTGAAGAAGACAGAAGTTCTCCACCAGCCTGCACCCCAGGAAGATTATCACCCTCCCTGCATCACTGTGGGTGAATCAGTTCTGAAGACAGTCCAGCAGTTCAGCTACCTGGGGTGCATCATCTCCTCAGATGCTAAGATCGACAAGGAGATTGACAACAGGCTGGCAAAGGCAAACCGTGCCTTTGGCCGACTGCACAAAAGAGTGTGGAGCAACAAGCATCTGAAAAAAGGCACAAAGATCAATGTTTACAAAGCGGTTGTGATGACAACCCTCATCTACGGCTCCGAATCGTGGGTTTTATACCGTCATCACCTGCGACTCCTTGAGCGCTTTCATCAGCGCTGCCTTCGCACCATCCTCAACATACACTGGAGTGACTTTGTGACCAACACTGAAGTTCTCAAGCGGGCGGAGGTTACCAGCATCGAGGCACTGCTGTTGAAGACGCAGCTGCGCTGGGCAGGGCATATTTCTAGGATGGAAAACCACCGCCTTCCCAAGATTGCTCTGTATGGTGAACTCTCCACCGGCCATCGAAATAGAGGGGCACCAAAGAAGAAGTACAAGGACTCCTTGAAGAAATCCCTTGGCACCTGTCGCATCAACCATCACCAGTGGTCTGACCTAGCTCAGATCGCAAAGCATGGAGGCACACCATCCACCAGGCTGTCTCTTCTTTTGAGAACGCATGCATAGCTGGTCTTGAGGACAAAAGGAGATTGAGGAAGAATCGCACTGCTACAGCACCAACCCTAAATCAGACTTTTCCCTGCAGCCACTGTGGCCGGACCTGCCTGTCCCGCATTGGTCTTGTCAGCCACCAGTGAGCCTGCAGCAGACGTGGACTATTGCACCCTTCTTAAATCTTCGTTCGCGAAGCCAAGCCGAGAGAGAGAGAGAGAGAGAGAGATATTGAATCAGACTATCAGTTCATCAGACAGGCAGCAACTGTCCAAGACCTTAGGCTGAAGTCTTTCACATCACTTACTACCCAATCCTTTGAAATGGAGGTGCTAGGGATTGAACCCTGGACCTTTGGTATGCTATGGAGCCAGGGCCCCTCCCAGTGATGTGACTTCATCCCATACCAGTTAACACTTTTTTTGTTGTACACACATGGTAACTTATCCCTAATATGACTATTAGGGATAAGTTACCATGTGTGTACAACAAAAAAAATTTCTTAGCTCATGTGATTCATCTAATAGGCTTCTGTGCTAATACAGGAAAGTACAAATTATGGCATGGTTGATAAAAGCATACTTTTGTTTTCAGTATATGCTCAGGTCTGTTGAGGGTATGGTGGTAAGCTGACTGAGCCATTTAACCTTGATAAAGGTATTAGTCAGGGCTGTCTTTTGGCCCCATTTTTGTTCAACCTATATATGAATGATCTTTCAACTTTTTAAAATAAGCTTTGTCATTCATCCCATTTGGCCAACTGCAATATTCCAGTTCTGCTTCATGCTGATGACACTTCTCTACTCTTTTGCACAAGATTTGGTTTGAAGGGATCATTAAATTTTTTCTCAGAATACTGTATTAAGGAAGGCCTGAAAATAAACTACCAGAAACTAAAGTAGTTGTTTTCTCAAAAAAAAAAAAAAAGGAATTCAGCACTTTTCTGTACTTTTTCCAGTGCTATGATATCTTTTTTGAGGTGTGGTGACCAGGATTATACACAGTATTCCAAATGAGGCCGCACCATCTATTTATACAGGGACATTATGATACTGGTTGATTTGTTTTCAGTTCCCTTCCTAATAATTCCCAGCATGGTGTTGGCCTTTTTTATTGCAGTTGCACACTGTTTCAACATTTTCAGTGAGTTATCTACCACGACTCCAAGATCTCTCTCTTGGTCAGTCTCTGCCAGTTCACACCCTGTCAACTTGTATTTATAGTTAGGATTTTTGGCCCCAATGTGTATTACTTTGCACTTGGCCGCATTGAACCTCATTTGCCACATTGACACCCACTCACCCAGCCTCAACAGATGCCTTTGGAGTGCCTCATAATCCTCTCTGGTTCTCACCATCCTGAACAATTTAGTGTCATCTGCAAACTTATGTTTTATCATGTTTGCAAACTCATTCTAATATATATTCCTATGACTTAATTACCGTTTTACTTTTTGACAGGATCCAAAAAGAACTCTAGCAACTGCAAAAATATTTTTCTCCTTTTTTATATTGGGTGAGATTAACAACTATCTTCTGCTCAAGTCTGATGTATCATAGATCTTTTATAGGATAAAAAGGAAAGGAAAAGTATTTGCTGATGGCTGGACCATGTTTCTAAATAATGAATAACTCAGTGTAAATAACGAGGATTTTTTTTTAAAATAAAATAAAATATGTTAATTAGTTGAAGTAAAGGTGTTATTCTTCATGTAGACCCCTTAGTATTATCTCAAGCCTCCTACCGCGGAACCAGATAATGTACAACATTACTATCTGTCCAGGAAGTCTGGGTAGGGTGGCCATAATGTCTGAAGGCCAGCCAGGGACACTTTGGGGGGGGAGGTAGGGGTGCGCGCGCGCGAAGCGCGCGCGCGCCGCCGGAAACAGGAAGTGACGTCACTTCCGGTGACGTCACTTCCGGTGACATCATGCCACCTGCCGGAAGCAGGAAGTGACATCACTTCCTGTGACATCATTTCCCCCGCGCCACCTGCCGGAAGCAGGAAGTGACGTCACTTCCTGTGACATCATTTCCCCCGCGCCACCTGCCGGAAGCAGGAAGTGACATCACTTCCTGTGACATCATTTCCCCCCCCGCCACCTGCCGGAAGCAGGAAGTGACATCACTTCCTTTGACAGCACTTCCTGTGATGTCATTTCCCCCAAATATTACCACCCCCAAAATATACAACTTTAAAAAAGAAGAGAAACTTCACGATGTTCCCTGCTAAAGAAAAAAAGGCTCCAACAGCAATCCCTCTTGAGTCAGATTCACAGGAAAACAATCCACTATCCTTGATACCTTCTTGTGCTCACAAACATTTCAACAAGACTGTCCACAATATCAAAGGGTCTTGATCAGCCTAGTAAAAGCAACAAAGCAACCCTTATGTACAATCAAACTGAGATCAGAACTAAAACCACCACTGCCAGTCTGTGCCCCGTAGCCCAGCCTGAAGGCAGGCGGATACAGGTCTAGAAAAGCAGGTCCTCCCCAAGCAGCACACAAAAAGAAAAAGGTGTCACCAAAATACTAAAAATTGCAAAAGAGAAAGGAAACCAAGTTCTCTTCATATTATTAAAGTGATGGAACGAGCTGTCAAGTCACAGCCAATTTGTTCCTTACCTTCTGTTGTGTGATGGAAGTGATCTACTGTTGTCTGTGGTTGTTAGTTTCCTGAATGGAGCTTATCTGGAAAAAAAAGAAACACACTGTCAGCAGTTTAAAATTACTTTGCATCTTGGCAGCTCTTCCAACACACCCAGGAGGTGGCTGCCTAGTGTCGTTTTTTTTTTTGGGGGGTATCGCCATTAGCCCTAATCCCCAGTTTTGTTTTGTATTCCTTTTATAATTACTATTAAATTCTGGTCTTACATTAACATACGCCCGCACAGTGGAGCTTCTTGGACCTCGACTTCTCCCTGGACAAAGAACACGGCTGGTAGGATGGGACTTGCGTGCTGTGGGCCCAGGCGGTGGGCCCGCAGGTGTGGGCCATCCCGACTCCCACGCTGGACGAAGGGCTGTGGTGTGGAAGGAGCGACACAGGTTTCAGTCTTTCGCTTTTTTACTGAATTTATACTTCTCTGATTTCCCTGAAGCCTTGAGGATATCTTTCTTCTCCTTAATAAAGTGATAAAATTGATCACAATCCATATTAAAATTCAATCTGACTTGCAGCTCTGCTTTCACCAGGTCTATGCTACAACGATTCCTGGTGTCCGTCCAGTGAGCTGACATGAGGCTGAATACCCTCTCCACAAAAGCGTTTGAGCATGGGATACTCAGGATCTTGCTTACAAGAAGCAAGAGGTTTTCGCACTTCTGAGACCGAGTTCCCATCTCAGAGAATATGGCCACCCACTTTTTATCCACAGTGATTTCTGGGTCAACACAGGCCACTTGCTCATCCAGCAGGCTCTTGGCATCAGTGTATTCACTGTATAGGTGATCCAGGTTTATTATTTTCTCCATTTTCAGCTGCTCAGCAGCACACCGCAGGTGGTCATAAGTCACACTTTTTTTAAGAGAAAATGGTGTCAAAGCACACAGGTGATTTTTCTCAGAGAAATCAAACTTTTCTTCCAGATAGGTGGTGGTTCTTTCAAAGAACTTGAGGAAGTCCTGCTTCGCTTTCCTTGCCTTCGAAGGTGGCATTTTGCGCAGCGCCTTATCTGTCTCCGTTCCAAAAAAGGAGTCAGCTTCGCGTTGCTTAAGGCTGTTTAGCAACCTGAGCATGGTCTCAAACAATTCAGGTGCTGTCAGTGCATCCCGCTCCAGAATCAGTACAGTCTCCTCAATAGGCGTCAGAGTGGTCTGGAGAAACATCATGTAAGTTTGCGATGTACTGTAGTCCTTTTCTCCAGACTCATCGTCAATGTGGCGCCATATCAGAGTAGGACAGTGGTCCTCTCCCAGCTTTTGAAAGTACGCTTTAACAGCTGGCCAACACTTCAACATCTTGTTTATGGCAGGCAAGAAAGATAGCCATCTTGTGCGTACATGTCGAAGCAGGTGATCACCCTCCATCTCCAAAAAATCAAACATCTCCTGAAGTTCCTCTGAGCGTTTGGCAGAAACAGAAAAATGACCAAAAGCCTTCAGTATGAGAGACTCGATGTCGCAGGTGAGCATATCACATCCTTTTTTGGCAGCATTGTGCACAATGTGTGCAGGGCACCTGGCGGGCACGATGTCTTCACGGCCTCTACTCAGAAGTGTGTACACAGAATGGTATTTTCCAAAGTTTACATTCGCGCTGTCTGCTGAGTATGCAGACAGACGAGCTAAGTCCAGCTGGTATTTTGCCAAGACATCCAAAATCCTTCGTGTGACATTCTCAGCCGTTTCATTGGCATCTTCATAGAAATCAAGAAGACGATTTGAAATGCCGTCCTTCAAAGTGAAGTATTTAAGGCATAGGGGGAACATTTTCCTGTTGCCATGATTTGATGCGTCGCTGGAAACGCTGTAGAAACAATGTGCTGTGTCAAGATCTAACAGAATCAGTTCTACAGAGTAAGGTGCCAAGACATCGCTTATCAAAGCTGCACCCTTTGTTTTCCCAAGGGTCATCTTGGTCACAGTCTCGGAATCGGAAAATGCGGCTTTGCACAATTTGACACCGCAATCAAGAGACCGGTATGATAACGCATGCCTGTTATTGTGGTATGCCAAGGCTAGTTCAGCAGCCGAAATTCTGGCCTGAGCAGCGGTGTCTTTTTGGTAGGCGAAAAAAGTTGTGATGGATTTTGAAGTTCCAGCTTGGCTTGCCGCACTCCTGTGAGAGTCGGTGTCCTTATGAGCTTTCACATCATTCACTCCACCGTGACCAATTCCTATCTCCTTAGAACACATCGTGCAGAATGCTTTGTTCTTGTCCTTTGTCTCTTTTAGCCAGGGGTAGGTGTTTTTCCATTCAGGATTGAACACAACCAAACGTTTGGGCTTCTTTTTTGGTGGTTCCTGGGGCTGGTGACCTTTGCCACCCCCAGCACCTGATGCTGAAGCCATGGTCTGCTGTAAGGGCCTAGATGAAGAGGGCAGAAGAATCGTGATTAAGTCCTCGCCACTTCTGGAGGACGTGGGCCTTGGACTCCAAGCTGGGGAGAGAGGGCTTGTTCAGCCGGGGGCAGGATTAAACCCGTAGAGGCCCATAGGCAACTGAAATCTTGGGGTCTCCTCTCGCAAATTATCTCCAGTCCTAATGCATGGAGGCTGGGAGGGCAGCAAGCGGGGGGGGGGGAATGGGGGGTGAGGCAGCCTGGGGCATCTAAAGGCGTGGGGGCCCATAGGACGCTGCCTACTTGGCCTATGTGTTACTCCAGCCCTGCATGCAAGACTGCAATGAAGGGTATTGATGCAATAGGCATACACACACGTGTAATGGCAGTGTTTGTGCAATGGAAGAGGTAAAAGGTGGGGGGCCGCTGCCCAATGGGAGCCCCGTTCACACGTGCTTGGGGGACCCAAGCACAATGGGCGAGGCGCACACATGGAACCTGGTGCTGCTGCTGGCGCGTGGAAGCAGGCCTGGGATTCAGGGTCAGGTCAGACGCCACTGCACCTCGGCAAATGGGGGGAAGGCCACTTACTGTAGTCTGTAGGGGAATCCTTTTCTCTTCTTCTCCCCTCTCTCTTCTCCCCTCTCTCTTCTTCTTCTTCTTCTTCTTCTTCTTCTCTCTCTCTCTCTCTCTCTCTCTCTCTCTCTCTCTCTCTCTCTCTCTCTGCAATGGGCAAGCAAAGCAGATCGAGTCCCGGTTAGGCCATCCCTCCACTGGAAATAATGAAGGATAGGGACACCTCCTTTTGGGGTGCATAGAATTAGACCTCCTCTACCTCAAAAAACAGGCGCCTTCCCCAGAGACCTGCATATCAGCTCTTCATTATAGCGTATAGGAATCGGTCACCATAGGGAATAATGGAGAGCCCAGCTTTCTGATGACCCTGCTTTCCCCCGCTTTCTGATGACCCTGAAGCGGGGGAGAGGCCCTCCAAAACGGGGGATCCCCTGCCCCCACCTGGGGATTGGCAACCCTATCTCATGAGCCTTGGATAACACAGAAAGAGCCAGAAGTGCACAGTCAATGGCAGGGGGCGATTCCACAGCGCTGTAAGAAACAAAGCCAAATAAAAGATGTTGTTGCTAAAGGAAAACTGGTGCATGTTTGTTTGTCAAAGACTTAGGATATAACATACTGTTTGAAGTACCACAAAGCCGAAGCTGAAAATAACACAAAAAGGGGAACAGGCAAGTATTTATGGACTTTGAGAATGGGAACATAACTGTCCAGTGAAGGAAGTACACTGAACTGATATTTACAGGTCCCACAGAAAAATGGTCTACAGTAACAGAACTCACTGCTGGGCAGAAAGGCAAAGATACTTGCAGGCCCTGAGATTTCAGTGGCATGAAAGAAGCCCACAGTGCTGTTTGCAAGATCTGAAGCACACACACACACCAGAAGAAGTCTGAGTACAGTCAAATGGGGTAGCAGAAAAGTATGTCCAGATCTTCAAAAGCATAAATGCAGATCTTCAGAAGTCTTCCAATGGGCACTCTTCGCAGTGGAGGATGGTAATGCATGGGATGGAGAAAGCAGAGAAATAAGCACTCTTCTCCCTTTCTCACAACACAAGAACTCGTGAGCATTCGATGAAATTGCTGAGCGGTCAGGTTAAAACAGATAAAGGGAAGTACTTCGTCATCCAAAGGGTGATTAACATGTGGAATTCACTGCCACAGGAGGTGGTGGCGGCTGCAAGCATAGCCAGCTTCAAGAGGACGTTAGATAAAAATATGGAGCAGAGGTCCATCAGTGGCTATTAGCCAGAGTGTGTGTGTGTGTATACAGTTCTTTTGGCCACTGTGTGACACAGAGTGTTGCACTGGATGGGCCACTGGCCTGATCCAACATGGCTTCTCTTATGTAGACATTTGCCTAAGACAGATGAGCTACAGAAGCATAACAATAGCGGAAGAAGCATTTGTTAAGGATCAGATGTGTTTGTGAAAGACTTAGGTTACAATGGTTGGCAATCCACTGGGAGGATTGGGGAGGACAGGGGCAGGTGTACCAGTGTCTCACCAGTACACAAATACAATGCCATTGCTGACCAAAAAACCCACCCTGAAGTGATGTCATGATGTCAAGACAGTGCTCTCGGATACACCAACGTTCTGTTTTGAACTATATAGTTTGAGGAAAAGCTTAGAGGGGCCCTCAGATGTCATTACTTCCCTTTTTCAGAGGAAGTGACATTGTACACTGGTGCACATGTTTGCACTCCCCCAACTCCCTGTTCCCCCCCCCACACTGGTTTTTGTAGCAGGGGGAAACAGGGTAAATTGCTATCTGCCTAACATTTGTACAATTCAGCATCAAAAACCCATTAAGTATAAAATTACAAATATAAAAAGCAGCACAAAGTATATTGATCCTCCTTGTTTCGCAATGCATGTACTTGTGACAAAACTAGTAGTTCTACCACAAGAAAGCACAGTATGTACGTGTTTTGCAGAGGTAAACCTGCCGTGGGTCCTAACTGAAGGCCATTAGGAATATTGCTTTCTTCATATTCTGCTGTTTGTTTCTGCTAATCCCCACAGTCTTCCACAATTTCCCCAACCCATCCTCATAAGGAAATATCAGTGAAACATCCTTCATTCAAATACAAAGCTTAAAGACTAACGTTCAGCGGCCACAATCATCCCAGGGCCACTTCACTTTAAAAGATGCCTGCATGGATGGCACTGTCACATATTTCTTTATGTTGCTGCTTGTATTAAAGATTATTATATGCTTCTTATGTAAAGCATTTGCAGTTGCTTTATGTCTTTGATTCAAAATGTTTCTTTGAAAGATGGGGCATTAACTAGAAGTAGGCTCTATAACAGGGGTGGCCAGATTTGCTTGTCACATAGAAGAAATGTCAGATGTTTGAGAGCCGCAAGACATGAACATGAGGAAGAGAAAGTGATAGAGCAAGAGGGAGGGAATGAGGGAGGCAACTTTAAATGCGTTCTCCAAGCCCTCCAAGTTCTCCAAGATATCTTTTTAAAGAATGTGGTGGAGGAACACACTTTCCAGTGAGTGTCTTAATTCACAGCAACTCAGAAACTGTAATATAGATTGAACACAACTCAGCAGGCATGAAATGCACCCTAAGTTGCATATAAAATCCAACTTAAGATAAATTACAAGTTAAAATTTACAAATTATAACAAGATGGTAAAACATTAGAACATAAGAACATAAGAGAAGGCCTGTTGCATCAGGCCAGTGGCCCATCCAGTCAACACTCTGTGCCACATAAGAACATGAGAGAAGCCCTGTTGGATCAGGCCAATGGCCCATCCAGTCCAACACTCTGTGTCACATAAAAACATAAGAGAAGCCATGTTGGATCAGGCCAGTGGCCCATCCAGTCCAACACTCTGTGTCACATAAGAACATAAGAGAAGCCCTGTTGGATCAGGCCAGTGGCCCATCCAGTCCAACACTCTGTGTCACATAAGAACATGAGAGAAGCCCTGTTGGATCAGGGCTTCCTATGGAAGGAAGACATTTTAAAAGGTGTGCTGTCCCTTTAAATGTGATGGCCAGAACTCTCTTGGAGTTCAATTATGCTTGTCACACCCTTGTTCCTGGCTCCGCCCCCAGTGTCTCCTGGCTCTACCCCCAAAGTCTCCTGGCTCCACCCCCAAAGTCCCCAGATATTTCTTGAATTGGACTTGGCAACCCTACCATGAAGGCAATGGCAAACCACCCCGTAAAAAGTCTGCCATGAAAACCTTGTGAAAGCAACGTCACCCCAGAGTAAGAAACGACTGGTCCTTGCACAGGGGACCTTTCCTTTTCCCATGTTGCCTAGAATTGCCAGCTCTAGGTTGGGAGATTCCTGGAGATTTTTGGGTTGAAGTCTGGGGTAGAAAGGAGAAGGAGATAGGGTTGCCAACTCCAGGTTAAAAAATTCCTGGAGATTTAAGGGATAGAGTCTGGTGAGGGTGGGATTTGAGGAGGGGTGGGACCTCAGACAGGTACAATAGCATTTCCTCCTGGGGAACCACGGTTGCCAATCACCAAGTGACAGCTGGAGATCACTCAATGTTACAACGGGTCTCCAGATGGCAAAGATCAGCTCCCCCAGGGGGGGGGGGATGAATACCCTCACTTGGGTGGGTGGGAAGAGGGGAGGCACTAGCCCAGAGCCTCTTTCTGGAGCCCATTCTATTTTTCTCTTCAACAGGCCTTATTCCTAGTTAACATATAAACATCTGAAATACTTCCCAATCACTCCCCAGGTAAAAAAATACTCAATACTGGTTTCAATTTATTCACAGAACAAAGACCATTGCAATTTATGCTTCAAATAACTGGCAGCATTTTTCCCCACTGTTTCCCTCCTCAAAACATCCCTAACCTTTTCTGACTTTGGGAGAAATAAATCTCCTTTCTCTGTTTTCAGCTTTTCACTAAGCATCAATGGGAAGATGGGACTCTATGGACGCTGATAAAGCATTTTGCAAACTGAAACAGTGCTATTTAGAAGCAGGAAATAGTAACAGTAAGACAGCAGCGGTGTTTTAATATGAACTTGGAGCCACATTTCTCCATTGCTATTAAGACAGACTGAAAGAAACCTGCAGCATTACTTCCCCCACCCCCCCACAAAAAATCACTCTGTGCCACATAAGAACATAAGAGAAGCCCTGTTGGATCAGGCCAGTGGCCCCTCCAGTCCAACACTCTGTGTCACATAAGAACATAAGAGAAGCCCTGTTGGATCAGGCCAGTGGCCCCTCCAGTCCAACACTCTGTGTCACATAAGAACATAAGAGAAGCCCTGTTGGATCAGGCCAGTGGCCCCTCCAGTCCAACACTCTGTGTCACATAAGAACATAAGAGAAGCCCTGTTGGATCAGGCCAGTGGCCCCTCCAGTCCAACACTCTGTGTCACATAAGAACATAAGAGAAGCCCTGTTGGATCAGGCCAGTGGCCCCTCCAGTCCAACACTCTGTGTCACATTATAAGAACATAAGAGAAGCCCTGTTGGATCAGGCCAGTGGCCCCTCCAGTCCAACACTCTGTGTCACATTATAAGAACATAAGAGAAGCCCTGTTGGATCAGGCCAGTGGCCCCTCCAGTCCAACACTCTGTGTCACATTATAAGAACATAAGAGAAGCCCTGTTGGATCAGGCCAGTGGTCCCTCCAGTCCAACACTCTGTGTCACATAAGAACATAAGAGAAGCCCTGTTGGATCAGGCCAGTGGCCCCTCCAGTCCAACACTCTGTGTCACATAAGAAGATAAGGAGGGAAGGGAAGGGAAGGGAAGGGAAGGGAAGGGAGGAAGGAAGGAAGGACGGAAGGAAGGGGGAGGAAAGAAAGAAAGAAAGAAAGAAAGAAAGAAAGAAAAGAAAGAAAGAAGAAGAAAGAAAGAAAGAAAGAAAGAAAGGAGGGAAGGAGGGAAGGAGGGAAGGAGGGAAGGAAGGAAGGAAGGAAGGGAGGGAGGGGAGGGAAGGAAGGAAGGAAGGAAGGGAAGGAAGAAAAGGGAGGGAGGGAAGGAAGGAAGGAAGGAAGGAAGGAAGGAAGGAAGGAAGGAAGGAAGGAAAGGGAGGGAGGGAGGGAGGGAGGGAGGAAAGGAAGGAACAAAGGAAGGCCGCCCCCCCCCCCCGCTTTCGGCCCCCTTACCTTTCCGACGAGTCCGGCGCCGGCGGCAGGCGGCGGCGAGGCCGGCGCTGGAGGGCAGTGGCGCAGCCAGGCAAGCCCGGGATCACCGAGCAGGTGAGCGGCCGGGGCGGGGGCGGGGGCAGGTAAGGCGGATTGGGGGGGGGGCGGGAATCGGAGGCCGCAGACCGCGGCCTCCGATGGGCGAGGGAGCCGGGGCGAGCGGAGCGGGGGCAGGTAAGGCCGGATGGGGGGGGCGGGAATCGGAGGCCGCAGACCGCGGCCTCCGATGGGGCGAGGGAAGCCGGGGCGAGCGGGCGGGGGGCAGGTAAGGCCGGATGGGGGGGGGCGGGAATCGGAGGCCGCAGGCCGCGGCCTCCGATGGGGCGAGGGAGCCGGGGCGAGCCGGGGCGGGCGGGCGGGGGCGAGGTAAGGCCGGATGGGGGGGGAATCGGAGGCCGCAGCCCGCGGCCTCCGATGGGGCGAGCCGGGGCGGGGCGGGCAGCGTCCTGGGCGAGGGAGGGAACTTGGAAGGGAGGAAGGCTTACCTTCTTTTAGCAAGTAGATGGCCTCCCTTCCGGCGGGCGGGGCGGGCGGGAGGCGCGCGGCTAGTGCAGTGCTTCTGGCGGCGAGTGAGGGAGCCACGAGCCAGCGTCCTTGCACGTGCTCACGACGGTGTGGCGGCCCTACGCATGCGCAGAGCCCGCTACCCTGCCGTGCGCACGCGCAGGGACACCGGCTCCCTTACTCGCCGCCTTCCTCGCCCGCTCCCACGGCCACCTGGCTAAACCGGGACGTTTTTAATGGTCCCGGTATAGCCAGGGCGGGAGGCGGGAAACGGGGGCCAGAAACGGGAAAGTCCCGGGCAACCGGGACGGTCTGGCCACCCTAAGTCTGGGGCTTGCAGAGAAAAGAGAATCCCAGTCTTCTTTCAGACACCAGAGCAAAAGTCAATGACTCAGGTTCCAACAAGATATAAGGCTCATTTCTTATATTATTACTTCTCTGCCTGGTGCACAGTACATAGAAGAAGAAGAAGAAGAAGAAGAAGAAGAAGAAGAAGAAGAAGAAGAAGAAGAAGAAGAAGAACGAAGAAGAAGAAGAAGAAGAAGAGGAAGAGGAAGAGGAAGAGGAAGAGGAAGAGGAAGAAGAAGAAGAAGAAGAAGAAGAAGAAGAAGAAGAAGAAGAAGAAGAAGAAGAAGAAATTGGATTTATACCCCACGTTTCACTCTGTATCTCAGAGTGGCTTACAATCTCCTTTACCTTCCTCCCCTACAACAGGCACCTTGTGAGGTAGGTGGGGCTGAGAGAGCTCTCACAGAAGCTGCCCTTTCAAGGACAGCTTTGCGAGAGGTATGGCTGACCCAAGACCATTCCAGCAGCTGCAAGTGGAGGAGTGGGGAATCAAACCTGATTTTTCAGATAAGAGTCTGCACACTTAACCACTAGATCAAACTGGCAGTAGTACTAGGGTTGCCAAGTCCACTTCAAGAAATATCTGGGAACTTTGAGAGTGGAGCCAGGAGACTTTGGGGGTGGAACCAAGCGCAAGGTTAGGACAAGCACGATTAAACTCCAAAAGGAATTCTGGCCATCACACTGAAAGGGTCCACACACCTTTTAAATGCCTTCCCTCCATTGGAAATAATGAAGGACAGGAGCACCTCATTTTGGGGCACATAGCATTAGACCCCCTGGTCCAATCCTTTTGAAACTTGGAGGGTGTTTTGAGGAGAGGCACAGGATGCTGCACAGCAAATTTGGTGCCTCTACCTTCAAAAAACAGCCCCCCCCCCCAGAGACCTGCAGATCAATTCTTCATTATAGCATATGGGATCTGTCTCCATAGGGAGTAATGGAGTGCCCAGTAAAACCTTTCCCTCCCCCCCCCTGCTTTCCTGAAGTGGGGAGGGCTTCCAAACCAGGGGATCCCCTGCCTCCACGTGGGGATTGGCAACCTTAAGTAGTACATATGCATGTACTACTGCCCAATATGTAGACAGTGATAATAAAAACACACAATAGTGGAAAGAGGAAGGAGGCTGACATTCATGGGTCTTTTCTTTATTTCAGACATGCTTCACTCAAAGAGGACAACTTTGGTGGTTCTTTGTACTGTAGCTCTTATTCTGTGAGGATATCTTTTAGGTTACCACAGCAGGAAGACAGTTTATCCATCACATGAGGCCTAAAAGAGGAAACCCTTTCCTCCCACTAAGATCCAACAATTCTTTGTTTGTCCTGTACCATTTGTCTCATGAATGAGGGTAACAGGGAGTGGGTTAGATGGATTTATACTCTGGTAACCAGAAAGGTACTTCCAAAGGGGGAAAGTGTGAAATCAATAAAAAACGTAGTAAAATAAATTGCTTTTCTCTTTCAGTGGAGGGTTGTATACATTTATTCTATAGGAGGTTACTGGATTAGGTGTCTTTGTTGCTTTGTTTTGAACATAAATGGTGAAGAGATGGAACAAAAGGAAAGGAGAGGTTTTCAGTTGGGTCATTGGGTGAAAATAGCAATCATATATTTAAAATGTAAACTAAAATTACTACATTTACCCAACCAACAGAAAACTTCACCTCTTCTCTCATTTCATTTTTAAATAATTCTTGTTTGTTTGCTCTCTCTTGTTAAAAATCAATTGATTTTTAAAAGATTGCCTAGGAAGCACCAGCTGATTCTGGTCTATGTTGTTCTCCCATTTAATATTCCACAAAGAAGCTCCTGCCGGCACGAACAGGCTTTGTGGTCTGCTGCGGCTGTTGACTGATTTGCTCATGGATGTCATTAAATGCTGTAATAACAGTAGTACTGTATACTTATGACAAACCAGGAGGTTCATACAGAAACACATTTAATAACTTTGCCACTGAATTTAAAAAAATTATTGTATCAACATTTTTCTTCAGTCATGCTTTAGGGGCACAGGCCACCAGCACTTTTAAAAATAACATTGGGTGTGTCCTCAGATCTTTTTGGCTTTAATTAAGCAGGGGTAGATTCTCACAATCATTCTGAAATGTTGATTGATGTGGTGAAACTGGGGGAAGGTAAGTCACATGCAGATAAGTCATCTGATTTTTTTCTGCAGATCACTTACCTATGCTGAAACTGAAAAATCTTTGTTGTATGGGTAATATATTATCCACCCATAAACTCTACTAGCAGAAACAAGGATAGATAGCAGTCCCCTTCATACTTCCAAAGGTAGTAGAAGGAATGTGTGTTGGGGGAACAGTATTGCAAAGCTATCTACATATTTTTAAATGTCTGCAAAAAGCCTACCTGTGATCAGATGTACACCTTGGGATCAAGGCTGTCTTAGTAGTTCTTGGGATCCAGGCAAAACTTGAGGATGGGGCCCAGAAACTCTTAGGTAGTATGGGGGAAGGTGATCAGCTGTAGGGTGCTCAGGAGCCATCTTACATCCAACTGCCTTTCCCCCTGCCTGATCTTAGTATGTATGTTCAAATAAATGCAGGAAGATTGGCATGGAGGTTATTGCTGCCACCTTGCTACCTCTACATCTATTCTACCCATTTAAGAATTCCAAAGATGGCTTTATTTTCCACTATACAAAGTCAATGAATGATCTCAGAAGATACGTTGGGTTAGATCTCATTTAGTGTTTCCACAGATGCAAGGGTTTCTGCTCATGGAGGATGATTTTCCTGACAGCCCAGATTTCAAGGGACACTCTGGGGTTCCAGGATAGGGGATGAAGGGGGAAATCATAAGCTCATATTTCAAGGGACACTCTGGGGTTCCAGGATAGGGGATGAAGGGGGAAATCATAAGCAGAAGCACTTGTCCCTGTGGAAAACCCAGCTGGGATTCAAGCCAGTGGTTTGTGCTGGAACATTAACATTATATCAGGGGAGACAAGAAAAGAATGTGAGTTTTGTGTCATAAAAGGACTAATGTCACTCAAATCCATCCCCCCTCCCCACCCCCGCTGAAAGCTATACCTCAGCAACTTACATTAATAAAAATTGATCCTTGACACCTGAAATTCTTTTACAGCTTGGATTTTTATGTAAAACAATTTTTGCTCTGTCATTTACTTCTGGTATGAGGCAGGTGTTGCTTTAGAGGCAGAGAAAAATCTGCCTCTCACTCATCTCCACTCTCTTTCCAGGGTCCATGGAAGTAGTCTTAGAAGGGAAGCATGTTACCCTCTCTTTCCTTCTCTCTCTCCTCCTCTATTGTCCTCAACTCTGAAATAGTAATATTCAAAGAACCAGGCAGACTGGCAGTATAGCCCTCCCCCCTGTGAGGGTCTAATGTCCTGTTCTAAAATTATGGCCAAACCTATTGTCCTGTAAACATGTTATTCTGAAGCAATTTCATTTTCATTTTATTTGATTTATATCCTGCCTTACCCCGCTGAGGTGGGCTCAGGGCGGCTCACAACACAGAAATTCTAACAATAGGATCTAAGAATTAAAATACATAAAAAATTACATAATTAAAACAACTAAAATTAATTGATCAATGTCAGTGTGCTATCTTCTAATCTTCCTTCAGAATATTTCAATACCAGTCAGTTATAAGCCAACCGGAAGAGGACAGTCTTACAGGCCCTGAGGTACTGTCCAAAGTTCTGCAGGGCCCTGACCTCCTCCGGTAACTGGTTCCACCAGCAAGGGGCTGAGATTGAGAAAGCCCTATCCCTAGTTGACTTCAGCCGGGCATCCTTTGGCCCGGGGATTACAAGCAGATTTCGAGAGTCGGATTGCAGCACTCTCTGGGGAGCATATGGGAAGAGACAGTCCCTAAGGTAGGCAGGTCCTAGGCCATATAGGGCTTTAAAGGTAATAACCAGCACCTTGTACCAAACTTGGTATATTATTGGCAGCCAGTGCAGTCCCTGGAGCCCCGGCTGAATGTGCTCCCATCTAGGGAGCCCTAATAACAGCCGAGCGGCGGCGTTCTGCACTAGCTGCAACTTCCGGGTTCAGCACAGGGGCAGCCCCATGTAGAGGGCATTACAATAATCCAGCCTTGAGGTGACCATTGCATGGATCACTGTTGCCAGATCGTCCTGCTCCAGGAAAGGAGCCAACTGCCTTGCCCGCCTAAGATGAAAGAATGAGGACTTCGCGGTGGTACAGTGGTACATTTGATACTACTTTCTGCTTTACTTAGAATTTGAAGACATATGTTTCTGATCATGCTTTGGAATTGAGGTTCAGGAAAACTGAGCTTCTACAAAGAAAAAAAAAGTATCTTGGTATGCGTGTAAAACCTTCCCATTCACAGTCACACACCCTTTCCCTTCCAACCTCCCCTTCCTTCCCTTCCTTCACATCACTCCATCACCCACATGCAATATGTTGCAGCTGATATGGCTGCTTGGCCAGGCTGCCATTTACAGTAGTGGTATTGCAGTATTTGAGATGCTACTGTGGCCAGGAGGCTTTGTTTAAAACTATTTAAAACTATAATCCTAGAAGCTCAGATAAAATACATACCACAAGTTAGGAAAGGCACAAACAGGTATAAGAAGAGGCCAGCATGGTTAACAAACAAAGTAATGGAAGCTGTAAAAGGTAAGAAGGACTCCTTTAAGCGGTGGAAAACCAGTCCAAGTGAGATTAATAAAAGGGAACACAGGCAGTGGCAAATCAAATGCAAGACTGTGATCAGGCAGGCAAAAAGGGACTATGAGGAGCATATTGCAAAAAACATAAAGACCAACAATAAAAATTTCTTCAAATATATTAGAAGTAGGAAACCAGCCAGGGAAGCAGTGGGGCCCTTGGATGACCATGGGGTAAAAGGATTACTGAAGGAGGATGGGGAAATGGCTGAGAAGCTGAATGCATTTTTTGCCTCCGTCTTCACCGTGGAAGATGAGAAGTGTTTGCCCGCCCCAGAACCACTAATATTGGAAGGGGTGTTGAAAGACCTGAGTCAGATTGAGGTGACAAAAGAGGAGGTCCTACAACTAATAGACAAATTAAAAACTAATAAGTCACCGGGTCCGGATGGCATACATCCGAGAGTTCTGAAAGAACTCAAAGTTGAACTTGTGGATCTTCTAACAAAAATCTGTAATCTTTCATTGAAATCTGCCTCCGTTCCTGAGGACTGGAAGGTAGCAAATGTCACCCCCATCTTTAAAAAGGGTTCCAGAGGAGATCCGGGAAATTACAGGCCAGTCAGTCTGACTTCAATACCGGGAAAGTTGGTAGAAACCATTATCAAGGACAGAATGAGTAGGCACATTGATGTACACGGGTTATTGAGGAAGACTCAGCATGGGTTCTGCAAGGGAAGATCTTGCCTCACTAACCTGTTACATTTCTTTGAGGGGGTGAACAAACATGTGGACAAAGGAGACCCGATAGATGTTGTTTACCTTGACTTCCAGAAAGCTTTTGATAAAGTTCCTCATCAAAGGCTCCTTAGAAAGCTTGAGAGTCATGGAGTAAAAGGACAGGTCCTCTTGTGGATCAAAAACTGGCTGAGTAATAGGAAGCAGAGAGTGAGTATAAATGGGCAGTCTTCGCAGTGGAGGACGGTAAGCAGTGGGGTGCCGCAGGGCTCGGTACTGGGTCCCATCCTCTTTAACTTGTTCATAAATGATTTAGAGTTGGGAGTGAGCAGTGAAGTGGCCAAGTTTGCGGATGACACTAAATTGTTCAGGGTGGTGAGAACCAGAGAGGATTGTGAGGAACTCCAAAGGGATCTGTTGAGGCTGGGTGAGTGGGCGTCAACGTGGCAGATGCGGTTCAATGTGGCCAAGTGCAAAGTAATGCACATTGGGGCCAAGAATCCCAGCTACAAATACAAGTTGATGGGGTGTGAACTGGCAGAGACAGACCAAGAGAGAGATCTTGGGGTCATGGTAGATAATTCACTGAAAATGTCAAGACAGTGTGCGTTTGCAATAAAAAAGGCCAACGCCATGCTGGGAATTATTAGGAAGGGAATTGAAAACAAATCAGCCAGTATCATAATGCCTCTGTATAAATCGATGGTGCGGTCTCATTTGGAGTACTGTGTGCAGTTCTGGTCGCCGCACCTCAAAAAGGATATTATAGCATTGGAGAAAGTTCAGAAAAGGGCAACTAAAATGATTAAAGGGCTGGAACACCTTCCCTATGAAGAAAGGTTGAAACGCTTAGGGCTCTTTAGCTTGGAGAAACGTCGACTGAGGGGTGACATGATAGAAGTTTACAAGATAATGCATGGGATGGAGAAAGTAGAGAAAGAAGTACTTTTCTCCCTTTCTCACAATACAAGAACTCGTGGGCATTCGATGAAATTGCTGACCAGGCAGGTTAAAACGGATAAAAGGAAGTACTTCTTCACCCAAAGGGTGATTAACATGTGGAATTCACTGCCACAGGAGGTGGTGGCGTCCACAAGCATAGCCACCTTCAAGAAGGGGTTAGATAAAAATATGGAGCAGAGGTCCATCAGTGGCTATTAGCCACAGTGTGTGTGTGTATGTATGTATATATATATATATATATATATATATATATATATATATATATATATATATATATATTTGGCCGCTGTGTGACACAGAATGTTGGACTGGATGGGCCATTGGCCTGATCTAACATGGCTTCTCTTATGTTCTTATGTTCTTATGTTTGCCTTATATGGAAGCACCCACAAGCAATAGGGTCCCCAACTGGAAACAAAATAAATGCTGCTTGTCAGAAACAGGCCAAGTGAAGTCATTCTCTGAAAAGGTCAGAGAAATACATCTGGGCTTGTTCTGATTACAACATAGGTGTCCTCCTGGTCTGGCTCCTCTCCCCCTCCCAATGAAATGTTCATAACAAAAGGGTTCACAGGTAAAAAATTGCTCACCTCTTTATTTCGGGCCAGCTGTTAATAACTCATCTGCCTTCCTTCCTGCTACAACTAACCTTCTTTTGTTTACTTCTATGCTAATATAAGACCAGTTGCTCAAATCCTTTGTCGTCCACTCTGGCTCATCCTTAGAGTATTGAAATTAAATTACTGCCAAACATTAAACCTATCATGGCCCATTCTGGCAAACATTAAGTGTCATCTTCACCTATTGTCTTGGGCTGGGAATCCATTCAGGTACCCAGGAAAAGCCCCTCAGTGACCATTAAGAGCGATGGAAGGGCTCCCCACTCCTTCAAACCTTATATAAACTGAGAACAAACCACACCTCCCTGTTCAATCTGGGCACATCTCCAACTTTAATTTCTACATGGATGTTTGCACATCTGGAACAGGTAATATCACCCTCTTCAACTATTTCCTAAAATTCCCTATCACTCATCTCTATTTTTCTAGCTCTTGATTGTGTGTTGCTTCTGTGTTTGATTGTATTTTTACATATTTTTCTGAGTAAACATTTTAAAAACTATTTTAACTCGAGTTTTCTTTTCTGAAACTGGACCTTCATATTATTGGTAAAAAATCCCTGCTATAAAATAGTTCTGCCTATGGTCTTCCTCTGCTAATTCCCCCCATAAAAAGAGGAGACCCCCAGCATTTCCAGTAACACTACAATGTGATGCATCATGCAAAATGAAGTCTCTATGGTGCATGATGTCTTATTTTCAGGCAGGGAGAACAGGAAGTCAAAGAGAGAGGAATATGCTTTTACCCACATGTCCACCTGTTTATCACCTGGTTGGTTGGCCAGACAGCTGCAACAATGTGCCTGGTGCAGCAGCAGCAGCATAGGAGGTGTGGATGGAGGCAGAGTTAGAGGAGGGAGAGGGGGATGAAAGTTATTCAGGTGCACAATTTGAGCCAGAAATGAATTCAGGACTGTAACATATGTTTGAAGGTAGGCATTACAAAATTTGAAACTTTCATTTCCAAGTATAGGGAATACAAGTTTGACACTTCTGCTCCCTCCCTACTGTAGCCTTCCAGTCCATATGACTATGAGACTCTGTGGGTCCTACAACTCCAGCAATAAGTTTTTCTGCAGCCAAAAATTATTGATCAGGGGACGGAAAAGCTCCTTCTGTTGCCAAATCATGGGAGCCATGCTTTTTGCAAGCAGTCATACTGTTAGGTAAGAGTATGGTGACCTTTTCTTTCTTGAAATTACTCTCTAGAGTGCAGTGAGAGAATCATATTATGAGATGCTATACCTATTTAAAGAAAATTGTGCCTGGCCCATATTCATAGGCCAGTTTGCAGGACATACAACTAAAAATATTGTTTCAACCCCAGTTCCCTAAAAGAAAATTCTCTAATCTGTTCCTAAAAAGGAGTATAGATCTATCCTTAAATGTAGCTGTCACTGAACTACAATACCAGTTTAATTAATTTGGAGGGGGGAAGTTAAAAGTATTTTATGGAGTTTTAAAAATCTATTCCTATATTCACTAAAAGCTTTCTTCTAAGGCTAAAATGGAAGGAGCTTATGAAACCACCCAAACATCATGCTTTTCTAATAGAAATAGCAATCATTTTAAATGTGGATAACTTTGAGATTAATGTTGCATGAATCAGTCAATGATTCAACCTGCATCTTATCATTTTTCATCCCATGAGCCATTTGTTCCCTTTCATACATTCTACATCAAATGCAATTATCACTTAATCAATCTTGAGCTTCATAAAGTGTGTAATGAAAAACAGGATCAATTAGAAAATTAGATCACTTCATCAATATGGCATTAAATAGATTATTTTAACACTGCTCCACTTTCTTTCATGCTGCTACTTTACACATGCAATGCAAAGCTGAGGTCAAGCCTAAATTATTCATAGAATTGTTTAGGGCTTTTTTAAAAAATCAAAACAGAATTCTTAAAAACCCAAATCAGGTCATTAGCAATAAAGCCAAATCAAACTCCATGCTAAGTAACAAAGTTAGACTTAATCCACTGGTCTTTATTTCTATGTGATTGTTACACTGAATGTTTGTTTGCTTTAATGGCTAGTAATTATCCAGCCTGGGTCCATGTTCACCTTCCTCATCAGAACTTTCATCCATTTAATTGGCATACCAAGAGCTGAAAAACAGCCATTAGGAAGAAACAAGAGTATTAATTTTCTATGAATTTATTGGATGGTGAAGTGTGATTCTGCTATATATAATTTTAAGCACACATTATAATGCTGAGTAGGAAAGAATTAGATCACCTGGGAAAAAGGGAAGTTTTTTAATTAACAGTTTTGTAGCCTTTAAAATTCTAAAAATATCAGTAATTGTTTTAAGACTTTTTGAAATTAATACAGCATGGCAAGGAGTGCATTTATATGTTGTGATAAATATGGTAATTCATATTGTAGGATGCATCATTAAAATTTGCAGTGGATCTTCACTTTGTATTATTTTTTAATGAAGCACACATAAGTCATTTGTAAGAAAACACACACAGGCAAATAAATGTGAAGTAAATAGTTATAACTTCTGCAGAAAATCATAAACATAGGGCAAAGTTATTCAAGTCATCAGCATTTTTGTGGTTATTTACTGAAGCTTCTGAAGTCTGCTATTAAAGAGACTGAAGGACCAAAAGACATCTTACATTATGGACCAATTCAAATAAGGTTTTAATCAAACAGTATGGTTTCAAGAAATATTAATGTAGCTTGGAAATGACTCCTCACATTTTTCTCATGTATAAATTCCAGCTTGGCACACTGGTTTAGCGATGTTTACTAAAGCAACATCCAATTTCTGTTAAATGAAGTGAAGCTCTCCAGTTGTATTTATTTACATTTTTTTTAAAAAAAATTGAGTAATCTTTCTTGCCATCAACAGTGACTCAAAGCAGCTTGCAAAGCCCGTAATCACCAGTACATATTTTAAACTAATATGAACAATCATAACAGTATGAACAACAAATAGGTACAGTTTCATGTTTGACTACAGCAAATGTAGAAAGCTGTTCAATCACAATCAAAAGTCCTTTGGAGTGAAACACATTTGCTGTGTCTTTGGACCTGGTCAGAATGGGCACTTTCCTTCTCCCTGCAGGGGAGCTATTCCAGAGCTCCGGTGCCACAATCGAAGAAGACTAAGTTTGAACTGTGACATATCTAATGACTTTAAGAGAAATGAGAGCTCTGTGTACAGGTTCATATCAGAAGAGAATGTTTTTCAAATATGCAGGCTTCCACATTTAATAAAGCTAGAATATCAATCACAAGCATGTTAAATTGAACTCAGATGCATACAAATAACCAATGATTTTTTTTTAAAAAAAGTCAGCAACATGGTCACACCTATGAGCTCCAGCCAGATGAACAACTGTATGAACTGAAGATCCTAAATGATCTTCAAAGGACAGCCCATATGCAGTACTTTGCAATAGTCAAGCTTTGAAGTTACAAAAGCCTTATTTGCAATTGTATTTATTTGATTTTTAAATACTGGAGAGAGATCAAGTACAATTCCTAAAATCTTCACTGTATATATTAAGTTCAGCACTACTTCATCTAAGCTGAAAGAATCTCTTGTCAAGTCTGTCTATAACTCTGGCTCAAGCACAGAGCATGCTGGGTAGAACCAAAGTATAACCAAATGCTGCTAGCTCACCCTCTCTTCCTTCCCCCCTCCTTTAGAGGTCTGGTACTGCTTTGAAATGGTAATGTGTGAAAAGTCTTATCTGTGGCTTCTCAGCCCAGGCTTGGGGGAGAGGAAGGAGCCTGGGAGCATCAAGGCCAAGCGGCCTCTAATCAACATGAGAATGTATTTGTAGCATCTATGTGTGAATGTCCTCTGCACAATTCCCCCCCCCCCCGTAGGAATCCTTTTGAAGTATACCTTATATGCAATGTATCTACTGTATGGGCTTTAGTCTTTTCAAGACCTGGCTTAGGCCACAAGTAACAGTATCAATAAAATAGAGTCTTTGTATCCACACCGACTTGTCATTGAATCTGCAGACTTGACATCTCTGGGACTTCCATCTTCCCAAGCAGAACTGTGAGCCAAAATGCCCTTAAAACTGAGGTTGGGGAAATGTCAGGTGGGCACCTGGCTTAATAGGATCTTTTATCTATGTATACAGGATTCCACATCCAGAAATTAATGCTTACATTTATCAAGGACACTAATTAAGTAAAACAATTAAAATTTATTCCAGAAAAATATAGAACTCACATACAAGGCAATGTGCTCATGAAACATACATACAGTGCTAAGAAAAATAGAGAGATATATAGAGGCAACACATGGATAGACAAACAGGGTGATAATTATCAATCGTAGTCTTCGAGGAAGGCTCCAATGGTGAAGAAAGAGGATGGGGGAAATGGGACCCTCAACTATGGCCAGAATCGGGGATGGATCTAGACAGTGGAACTGGGGTACTGCTAGATGCACACATGTGGGGAGCTGTGTCACAGGTTATAAAGACTACCTTGAGGCCTTAGGGGATGGGAGGTACAGGTGGTAAGCTGGTACAAGACCTCAGAAAAGGGGAGGCTCTACAGTGACCATAAGGGCTGGACTAGTGCAGTAGCCAATAGCCGGTTAGTTGGCAACCCCTGATTGGACGCTCATAGCTAGCCAATGAGCGGACTTGGCCTTAGTTACCTGATTGGCTGTCCAGGTAACAATGGGCCAAGGGGGGAGACTCCAGGATGACTGTTGGGGGAAAAATGGGGGAAATTACTGGGTGGAGGTGTGCTTAAGACTATTAAACTTATCTAAAAAGGTGACAATAGATGGCCAAATTGCTACCTAAGGTAACACCCCGTTTCCACAAAGGAACTTTGCTCTGGCTGAAGATGGTCTTCCTCTTCTTCAGAGTTCTTCTTGACACCAGTCTTTGTCCTTAGTTCCGTTGGACAAAGGCTTAGGCGGTCTGGCAGGATCCACGCCTAAGAAAAGCTTGATTGCCTTATGCAGAAGTTGAAGCAGCTGTTGGATACGTGAGTTTATTGCTTTGCTGTAATGGAGTCAGGAAAACAAGATGGATTCTGGTGGTATTAGCCTTTGGTACATGGATACAGGCTGGAAACTTTTTGCATGTACAGTTCATGGTGGTGTGGCTTCTTCCACTGCAGCGGCCAAGACTGGGCATGCAAGAAGCAGCTGGAAACTTGTCTGTAGTTCTGGCTAACACCCATCCAGAGATGTAGAATGCTGCTGCAAAGCTGTGGCTTATAGCATCCACATAAGCCTTAGAAACCGTGGGCAAAGTCCACTTCTTACAGCAGATGTGTGTGAGTCAAAAATCCAGGTACCCTGGCAACCATACTGGTGATCACGATGTCCATGTGTATGAAAAGTAGGGGCTTTTTCTTACAGAACTGCATTCATTTGTCTGGATTCAGTTTAGCTTGTTATCCCTCAGCCATTTGATCAAAGCCCCTAAGCAGTAGCCCAGGGTAGAGACAACTGTTTGTAGTTTCTTGTTTAAAGAAACATAGAGTTCTGCATTTAGGTTGGCTTGTCAATTATTAAAGCAATGCTCAGAACTGAGGGACAGAATTAATTGACTAGGTTTATTATTTATCCTTCTGGACCTGCTTTTCAGGATGGAAGTTGGAGGTAATGTCAGAGACTTCAGGTGCTGCAGAATGCTGTAGCCAAGATGTTGACTGGAGTTGGTCATAAGGACCATATAACTGTATCTTGACCCATCCACAATGGCTCCCAATTTGTTTCCAGGCATAATTGAAGGCACTGGGTGTTGACCCTCTTCAGGTGTCCCACCTTCTAGATTAGGTGGGTGGCAACCCAGGAGAGGGCCTTCTTAATTGTGGCACCAAAACTCTGAAAGTCTCTTGCCAGAAAGTCTCTGGAAGTCTCTCCTCTTCTGTTGCCATTTTCTATCAGCAGGTAAAGACTTTCTTGTTTTGTTTGGCATTCACTAATCCCTCGTTCCTGTCCAATGTTTTAATTATTGTTTTTATGTTTTTGGAAGTAATTTACCTCTGGTTTTAATTGTTTAATGAGTGTTTTTGTAGGTTTTAATGTTTTTAAAGATGGTATAGTATTTTTTTTTTCAAATTGTTTGCTCTTTTGGTGGTCCTTATGAGGGCAAAACAGTGGGGTATACTGAGAAAAATATTGCTTTTTTTCAAATTTTTCAAATTTATAACTTTTGAATCTTCATACAGAACTGCAATAATTGAAAATATATTATGTCAATATCATATGAATATTCAATTGACCAGTACCAAAGACTGTTACCAGAATGTGTCTGGATTTCTTTTTGAAGTCTGTGTATTTAGTGAGTATTTATATTTACAGATAAGTAGATAGGTGATTGACTTATTTTTTCTAGACTGCTTTGTGCACTTGTACTTTTGTTACAAACTATTTGGCTTTTTATGTTTTGCTTATTAGACAGTTTGTGATTTTACCACGGTATTTGTGCTTCTGCTGTAAAATTATTCCAAACTCAGGATCTTCTAACTTACATCCTATCAGTCTGTTTCCTATGATGTAGCTTTTGTATAAAAAGTTTATATTGCTTATCTTTCTTAATTGTGTTAGCAACTCTACTTCTTTTAGTGGAATTATCGAATCACTTTACATTAAATTATGTTACATTTAGTACTCATAAATCTTTACCAATATGCTAGCAGGTCTGTATAACAACATACATTTATCTCCAAGGAGAAAAATTCAAAAGCCATTACACAAATTGCTTCTGTACTGAAGTGGGAAGGAAGGGGGTATAAACTGCACACATTATGGAACAAAAGAAAAAGATTATAAAGCAGCTGAAGCTCAGCTACAGATTATCTGAATTGGTCCAGAATATAAATCTGAATTTGAGGAGCTATAGGTTCATGTGACAGGTAGAACAGGTAGTTCACTATTACTATAAACAGGTACATAATTATTATTGATATGAAATTTAACACACCAGCTTAACTATTAATTTGAGATAAACTTAGCTGGCAGAAAAAAAACTATATCTCTTATCTGACATTACATATTATTATTTCCTTTGCAATGAAGAGAAAATTGGTTTGTCTCAACTGAAACAATATATAGTCTTTACTTATTGAAGTATTGAAGGAGAATGTTGTTGATAACTGGGAAGCTTGGAGTGTGAGGCTGAAGAACTAGTTTTCTGTTCCTTTCTGGTTTTCTTAGACAATCTATTGCAGCCTCCCAGGTTGGAATCCACGTCATCATCATGTTTGGATAGATAGGTTGTCTGTGAAATATTCAAATTTGTTAGCATTTATCATGCCTGTTGCACAGTAGTTGCTGTCCTCCATTGTCATTCTGTGTAGACAATCTATAGGAAGAGATAAACCCAGTGATAAACTGTTCTATAGTACCCAGTTGCTCTATGAAAGGGCAGAATGCACATCTATGTCTTAGTGAATCTAGTTATAAATCCTGGTTTGTTGTTAAAAGTGATTGGTTGGATTTTGTTTAATTCTTTGGAAAAGGTACCTTTCAAAGAAGATTAAGCAAAACATACTGTAATGTCTCTGGGAGGGGCTGATTGTTAAGGCTCAGGCAAGAGAACTCGATGAGCCTGCTCAAGGTCATTTTCTGTTATGGGAATTCTGGAAGATCAGAAAGTCAGCTTACCAGAAATTGGGTGAGATATTTTCCACCTGCGAAGTGGAATTCCATGGAACTGAAGTTCAGTGTGATTTCTGTTTCCAAAGTCTTCATGTTTTAGTTGATATTGGTGGCAAACAAGACTAACAGCTTGGTAGAGATGTCTCTGACCTTTTCTTCTAGGGCTTTATTGGTGTTTCTTATTCTGTTTCTAATTCTGGCTATGGCTGCCCAAACAGCCCCTTAGGGCTTAAGTGAGATTACAGCACTCCTAACAGCCCAGCCAGAAGAAAACTCAGCTGGGTTGTGGGGGATGCCCGAGGGAGGACAGAGCCTGCTCTGGTCAGCCAAATTATCAAAAGACAGCCATGAGCCTTAAGAGAAAGAGCAGCCATCCAAGAAGCTGGAGAGGAAATCACTGCAAGGAAGCACAGGCAGCGCCAGTTTGGGGAAGGGTGAAGCAGGCTGGAGAGGCATAGACAGCTTGAAGACAGGAAGCTGCTCAGGGTTCATTGAGAGTGGCTGGGTTCATTGAGAGTGGGCAAAGTATGGCCTTCAGGGACTGAGGATATTGGGCAGAAGGCTGGTGAAAAACTACAAAGCCCAGAAGCTCCAGAGTAGGAGGTGCCAGTAAATCCAGAGCCCCAAAGCAGATGATCTGTTGGAGGGTCACCTGACCAGGGACTCAGATGGTCAGAAGGCAGAGACCATAGAGGTGTGAAGGGAACACCATGAGGGATGAAGGCAGAGGACAGCAGCGACACTTGGTGCTTCTCACACTCAACAGCCAAGGAAGATTCCCCAAGTCCAGATGCAATTGCTATAGACAGGTACCCGGTCTTAGGCCAAGGGCACACATGATTATTGTTTTAGCACTTTGAATTGATTCTTGTCTCAAGGATAAGTTATAAGAAGTCAGGACACTCAGGTTTTATTTTAATTTCATTGGGTTTTTGTTTTTTGTTTTTGCATTTTTCTTGCATTTTAGCCCCTCCTCTTTTCTGGCTGTTTGTTTGATTAATGATAGCTTTTTAAAAATACTTGTCCTAATGTGGCAAGGACCTCATGCCATCTTGCTTAGGTGATGTCACTCATCCCCATACATGGGGTTGCCAAGTACCTCCAGGCCACCAGCAGGGGATTAAGGACTTGGGATGCCAGCTACAGGTTAGGAAACTCCTGGAGATTTGGGGATGGAGCCTAGGGAACACAGGGACCTCAATGGTGTACAATGACATAGTGCCCCCCCCTCCAAAGCATCCACTTTCTTCATGGAGATGACCTGTAATTTTGGGGAATCCCCAGGTACCACCTGGATGCTGGTATCCCTACCCATAGATATGGTATAGTGATATGTCCTGCTCAGGGCTTGTTTTGTAGAAAAATAGGTGGTGGAGCTCATCCAGGGATTGTTATGCAGCTGCACCTACTATTCAGTGGACAAGGTGAGAAGGAGGAAGTGGAACTCTCAGAAAGCTTAAGGAGCTGTGCTCCTGTGAGCTCTTGCTGAATCCGAGGCCTGGTCCTGCTCATGTAATCATTTTGGACACTGAATACTAACCAGAAATCATTAAAAAAAACCCATCAAGAAAGAAAATAAAGTCTGCTTGTGAAGTCCACAGTTACATTAACTAAATTTTCATCTATGTACTGGTTAAGGTGTTTGCCACTTCTCCAAACACTGAGAAATCCCAGGACAACAGTTTACCCAGGTTGTTTCCCTTCAGAGGAGAGAGTATTGGAAAGTTATAGGGTCTTTACAGCATGCAGGTAGACCACTGCTGGAGTGGCAAGTAACCACTCCTCCTGTACAACAGATTGGCTACCACATATCAGAGCCAAGAGAGAGGGAAAGATTCTGTATTCCCATGGTGTTTCAGTTTCATAGCAGTGTCTGTCTGTTTCACTCGATGTCTCTGCCAGAATATAAAAATTGTCACGTTCTCAAGGTGCAGGCAGGCAGGAGTCCAAGGTCAAAGTCCAGGAAGTCAAGCAGGAGCCAAGTTACCAATGCAGAATCACAAACCAGAATCAGAAGTCAATGTCCTGTCAGGAAATACCCCTTACAGAACATCATAATCACCAGCTTGGTTGCCAAAGTATCTGGAGAAGTGACTCACACACACGTCTGGCCAGATAGTGTGAGCAAACCTATCCAGGGGCAAAAGGAACTTATGCAGTACAAACAGCCATAACGCTACAAAGGCGCCCAAGACCTCCCTTCTCCCTGCTCATATGCCCACTTCCTCTCTTCCACTCGCCCTCCGATCATCTCTGCATCCTAATTTTCCCTTTTTTATGGCCAACTTCACCAATGGTTATGAAGTCACTAGACAATCCTCAAAATAGCCACTGCAATCTCACAATGTAGTGTGTGTGATCTCATTTCCCCCCACTATCATTTGTCCCCTGACTATAGTTCATTTCTTTAAAAACTCCACTCATTTTTTTTATGGTCAGATTTTTCTAGAACTGTAGAACTCCTCTATTGGCACATAATCGTAATGTGCCAATTTTTAAAAATCTGCGTTATGGGCCATGTTCAAAATTAGATATATTGATTAAAATTAGTATATGACGATGTGGAAAATCTTAAGTCTCTAGGGTGGGGCACCCTAATTCATGATCAACTAATAGAGAAGGTTCAGAACTATTTCTTGGCACTCATCATTCTCTTTTGAAAAAAATATTTCTCCCTGATGTCCATGAGAATAGCAGGTATTTTGCATCTGAATGGGGAGGGATAGTGGCTCAGTGGTACAACATCTGCTTGATAAGCAGAAGGTCCCATGTTCAATCCCTGGCATCTCCAACTAAAAAGGGTCAAGGCAAGTAGGCATGAAAAACCTCAGCTTGAGACCCTGGACAGCCGCTACCAGTCTGAGTAGACAATACTGACTTTGATGGACCGAGGGTCTGATTCAGTATAAGGCAGCTTCATATGTTCATATGTTGAATGAGTCTGCCAATGTAGGCTGCCTTTGCCATTTGTCTGCTTTATGTGAGTAATCTTCCTCTGGCCTGTCCCTTCCACCTGCCCTTGTGTTTGGGCCAGTGGGAGAACTTAAATGATATGATAATCATGTGATGATCACATGATGTGTTGACATTGCATTCAGGTGCAAACCTGGTCATGATGTCAATATATCAGATCTAGAATATCCCTCAAATTATATGGTTATACTACTACTGCATTCTACTACTGTATCCCGTATCAAGCACCTAAATGTTCATTCCAAAAACTTAAATCCAGGTTTTGACACAGATATAAAAGATTAGTTAGCTTTTGATCTATAAAAAGAATACTTCTAAGGTCTTCAGCTGGAATAATAATATGTAATACTTCATTTTTGGTATCATAATATGCAACAAGAATACTCAGAAAACTTGAATTCTATAAAGAAGGCCCCATCTAGGTTGTTTTATTCCTCAAGAATACTTGTAAAGAGAATGTGAGGGTGACTTGGCTGCAACATCTGTCACCCCATTGATCACCAGGGTTGATTTGGCTGATCTGGCTGGCTAGGCGGGTGTCCCCTACCTCCCTCACCGCTCCATGTGCGTCCCTCCCGAAGCTGCACGCTTGGTGGAAGAGGATGACCATCCCAAATAGAAGGAGAGGGAGAGTACCATTCTTCGGACAAGGGTATATGATAGCTGCGCTCCCCTGCTAGAACCTCCAAAGTTGACTACTTGTAAAGAAATATGTATATATCTTTAGCTTTATATACTAATGGACCTAAAAGATTTATGCTGACTTCAGTTCTATCCAAATCCTATTATACCAGCCATTATGAACATACACATTTTTCATTTAGCTGTGTAAGTCCTTTTAATAATAATAATAATAAATAATAAACTTTTATTTATACCCCACCCTCCCCGCCTAGGCAGGCTGAGGGCGGCTAACACGACATGGTAAAACCATGATACAGATAAACAATAAATAATATAATTACTTAATTAATAGTTAAACAATAAACAATTAACAATAAAACCAATAAAACAGTAAGACGTTAAAATATAATCAGATGGCATATAGGATGGCTCGGTATTCCTGATCTTATCAGGAGTTCTGTCTTAAAAAGCTAGCTGGAAGAGGGCAGTTTTGCAGGCCCTACGGAACTGGTTAAGATCCCGTAGGGCCCACACCTCTTCCGTTTAATAAACAGACCTGTAAGAAACATCAAAATGAATAAGCTTCTAAGCTTCTTATTCGGGGTAAGAATATTATAGTTTTCTTACCATCAGATGGCAAAGTCAGTATTCAGCAATAAATTCAGATGGTAATCATGTTATTCCAAATAAAGGGTGTCATCCAGTGTCAGTCAATTTGGGATCACTTCACTATCCAGAAAGGTGTAGATTGTACACAAGTAGTTTTTAAAGAAAAAAAAGGTGGGACCATAATAACACACAACAGTACTTTAACTTTGGTGTAAAATGTTTAAACTCAGTTCTAACAGGAAAAAAAAATTAAAACCCCAGAGCAGGAACCTGCACTACTATCATTAAAAACCCCAAGTCATAAACACATAACTCTCAGATTAGTAGTTCAATTTATATGTTTAAAATCAAACCACAAGATTGAATGTTCCAAACAGAGCCCAAGCTTCTGATAGAGCATAAACTATCTCTGCTAAGCAACCCTCTAACTCATGAATTAGAGCTACCTACAAACCTACTTAATTCCTAGAATACATTTATATAGGGTTGCCAAGTCCAATTCAAGAAATATCTGGGGACTTTGGGGGTGGAGCCAGGAGACATTGGGGGCGGAGCCAGGAACAAGGGTGTGACAAGCATAATTGAACTCCAAGAGAGTTCTGGCCATCACATTTAAAGGGACAGCACACCTTTTTAAATGTCTTCTTTCCATAGGAAATAATGGATAGAAGCACCTTCTTTTGGGGCTCATAGAATTGGACCCCGTGGTCCAATCATTTTGAAACTTGGGGGGTACTTTGGGGAGAGGCACTAGATACTATATTGGAAATTTGGTGCCTCTACCTCAAAAAACAGTTCCCCCAGAGTCCCCGAAACCTCCAGATCAATTCCCCATTATACCCTATGAGAATCGTTCTCCACATAGGGAATAATGAAGACGTTTCCCTCTCTTCCCCCCCCCCGCCCCCGTTTCTGGCAAATCTGATGCAGGGGATTGGCCTCTCTACTCACGAGTTGCTGCCAGCTTCTTCAGAGCAACACAGACACACCATCCCAAATTGAAGCCTTTCAATCAAGCCTCCGGAGGTGCAAAGGCACATGGTCCTTTGCGGACGGGGCGGGGCTTCTCTCCCCCCACCAGCCAGCTGAGTGGGGGCAGGAAGCAGCTTGGGAAAATGGAAGAATGGCTGCTGTGATCGGGGCTGGGTGGGAAGGGAAGGGCAAGGAGAAGCTGCTGCGATCCAGGGTGGGAAGGGAAGGGAAGGGACGAGGAGAAGCATCGGGGATTGGTGGGAAGGGAAGGGGCGAGGAGAAGCTGCTGGGATCAGGGCTGGGTGGGAAGGGCCGCCATTCCCCCTCCCCCCCCCCGCTTTCCAGATTTTTGGTGAGCAGGGGGAGGAGGCTCCAAATCGGGTGTCCCCCGCCCAGGCGGGGGATTTGGGAAGCCTATATTTATATGTTGTGATCTGTACTGGGTTGCCAGGTCCCTTTACCTCACCAGTGGGGGCTTTTGGGGGGCATTCTGGGGAGTGAGAAACAGCATGCTTTCAGTCTTCACTTGGGAAGGTGATAATTGAGCAACATCTGACAGTGTGGTGCAGTGGTCAGAGTGTAGACTGTTAGCCTAAAGTAGCTGCAAGGTTTCTTAGTGATCAGGGCTGCTGAAGACTTGCAGCCATGTGAGTGGTCCTTTCTGCTTCCCCACTCAAATGGCTGTTCCAGGGTGGCACTTCTGGTTTTTCAGGCCACTTCTGGTTTTACAGGAAGTGGCCTGAAAAACCTCATTTTGGAGTGGGATTTCCCCTAAATTTTCCCATTTTGGTGGGGAAACCCTCCCTAAATTGGGGGATCTCCCATTCAGACTGGGGGGCTGGGATCCCTGATCTCTACTGAAACATAATTTGGCTCCAAATCCTCTTTTGGTTAAAATGTGTATTCCAAATAGGAAATGTGAATAGGAAAATACAAAAACAATAAAATACAAGTGCCATGTGTTTCTTTCATCTCTGAAAGGGGAAGATGAAACAAACAAAACCACCTTAAAATTATAGAAGGAAATGGAATATAGCTCCAGGATACAGGCCAGAGAGCTATGGAAGAAGCCAAAGACAGCCATCCAATATTCTATAGCATTTACAATAAAATCTGAGTTCTTAAAACTGAACTATTGCATTCTTGAATAATCCAAGTTTCATTAAAGCACACTGGAGTAGCTCAATTTGCCCTTTAAAGATGGTCATTGCTTTTCATGCCCCCCTTATACCATTTCAGACAGACCAGTTTGCAAGACAGGGTTGCCTGCTCCAACTTGGTAAATTCCTGGATATTTAGCAGGTGATGCCCAAGAAGGGTGGAGAGGGAGCTCTGCAGGGCTGTGATGTCATTCTCGGACTCCAGTTTCTCCCAGAATCTATGGCATTTGGCACAGTCCCCGTCAAAAGCTGCTCTTTCCTCCAGAGGAACAACTATTTGTGGTCTTGACATCAACTATATTCTAAGAGAACAGACCCTGTTTACCAGGCAACTAGTCTTTTTGAAAGAGGAGAACAATGTCTCTCAAGTAATCCATAGTGTTTCATACTCCTTCAAGTGGTACTGATTGAGTGAATCATGGCAGAAAACTAGCGCACAGTACACAGAAATAAGAAATGTGAAAGTCATGCTGGTTCTTTTCCCCTTCCAGTGCCATTTCCACAAATGCTGATGGAATGTTTATTTCCAAACAAAAGACTTTTTACATATCCCCTTGTTTAGACATTCATACTTATTGAACTAGAACTATTGCTAATCTCAAATTGCCCATCATTAGTAAAATGAGTACCTGACTTGCTGGGGGGAAAGTGTAGATGACTGGGGAAGGCAATGGCAAGCCACCCCGTAAAAAGTCTGCTGTGAAAACATTGTGAAAGCAAAGTCACCCCAGAGTCGAAAAACAACTGGTGCTTGCACAGGGGACTACCTTCACCTTTAGTTCTCCTTAACTTAATTCAATACTCTACTTGTAATTTTGTCACACCCATTCAAGCAGCAATTAAGTCCAAAACAAAATCCACCAGAACTGATTGGTCATCCACTAAATCATTTATGTGGACAAATTTAGTCCAGGTAAATGAGAATCAACACAGTGCAGTGCTTATTGAACTAGGGTCTAGGAGATGCAGGTTCAACTCCTTATGAACACTTGCTGGGTAACCAGTCACCCTAACCTACCTCCCAGGATTGTTGTGACGATAAAATAGAGTGAGGATAAAATAGAGGATAACAATGTAAGATGCTATGTGTTCGCAACATGTCAGAAACAAAATTTTTGCTGACAAATTTTTTGCTACTAATAATGTGATCCTATTATCCATAATATCTGAATTAGACTCTGCAAAGAACAATACAATTTATAAGATAGAAACTGGCCTAAAAAGCTTTACTGTAACTGATTTTTTTCAGAAATTCTCTTGCATGCTCCAGTATCCAACATAAATTTGCAATGTGATTTCTAGTGCCTCTTCCTTTTCTGAATCATCTTGAAAATCTGGCATTTCCTGTTCCATATACAGTAACAGTCTTTGATGTAAGATTTTGAGCATCCCAGTTAGTGTGCAGTTATTAAATTCCCTCTGAGACAAAAGGCATGTGTGAAGGGTTTTCTGGCTGTGGAGCTGGATTGACAATGACTTGGCTGGAGAAGAGTTTTGTTGATGTGATACAGACAACCTTAGCTGCAGTTCCCAGATGGATTTATAATTTGCTGATTTGCTCATTTATTGACACAGAAATGGAAGCTTTATTCCTGTATAGTGTGATTTCCACAGCACCAAAGTAGCTTCATCAAGAGCTGACCTCTTGGGATTAACCAACAGTTGCCTGAGAATGCTGTCAGCAATTAGTCCATTACATTAATCTCACAGATTGAGTTATACAGAGGTGAAAATGATTAGCTTTGTCAGTGGGTTCTCTTAACATAAAGAAATTGTTGGTTTTCATAAATGTGTTTTGACTTCAGCATTTCATAAATGGAGGAGGTCAGCATGCTGGAATAATAGTTTACTAATTCTTCAGTTGATTCAATATGAATGCTTTGCAGATATAATTTTCAAGGCTATACACAGATTAATTAAAATTAGTGAATTACTGTCCCTAAGAATTAAGTGGAAAAAAATCCCCATGACTTGCTGCTACTGTAGACTTGGAAAAGTAAACAGAATCCTTTGCCCTCCCTTTTAACATACACCTATGTATTTGCTGTCTAATTAAAGTGAATGGATCTGTAATATAATGCAACTCTTTTTTCCAGTCATACCCCACCAAAATACTACCAGGACCCTGCAGGACTTAATGCAATGCTCATTGCCTGTAAGGCAGAGGTATTCTGCCAGGCTTTTGGTTGAGGATAACAATGGTTTCCATCATGGCTAGCACCCTCCTTTCTTTTTTCTGTCTCTCCTGCTTTGGTCTCCTCCTTGCCCTGCCCACAAGATCCACAGTGGGTTTGAGTATAATTTATAGATACCATCTTGAGATCATTATAATATTGGAAGAACTGTTTTACTGATTTTAACAATGTTATAGTGCTATTTTTAACTTTTGTTATATATTGCTCAGAGCCCCATGTATTTGGGGACTTGGCCATTTACCAATCTAAAATATAAATAGATAGATAAATAAATATTATATATTTGCTATCTATCAACCAGGTCAACTTTCTTTGCTCCAGCCAGGCAAACTAGGATTGTTCCAGACTGCAGACTTCAGTGTGCTTGTTAAAGTATAGCTGAATAGGCATGATAGTAAAAAAAACAAAAATAAAACACTTGAATTGAGTTATAAAACTAATTACATATACAACAATTAAAATCTAAATATAATACAAAACACTAAACCTATGTTGGTGTTGCCATGTCTCTGTCAGACATGTAACTTGCTTGAATATAACTGTAGTTTAGAAATGCTTGACATGACTAACGCCATGACGTATTCTACTGTAACCCCTGCTTTACTAACCGTGAGAAATGTAGCAAGCACCTTTCCTCAAAGCATTCTGTAACCGCAAGGAGAAGAATCTCACACTCAGCATAGAAACCATCTGTGGTCTTTGAAGTTAACATATCCAAGGTTCCTTTCCCCTGGGAAGGAGATAAGACTATGCAAAGCAAAGCAAATTTTATTCTTATATCCCGCCCTCCCCCGCCAAAAGGCGGGCTCAGGGCGGCTCACAGACATGTGGGAAGCACCGACTGTCTCTGGGGGTGTGAAAAGACTGTATTGTTTCCTGCTTTTGAAATGTAGAAAAGGCTGGTTTCAGCCTTGAAGGGCATCAAACTCAATCTGCCTCTTAACTAGAATGTTTGTTCTCAAATAAATGGATTAATTTTGCAACATTATGATCCGTCTCTGTTTGAAGTTCCACGTCTTGACAGTCTCAGTTTAAGATGGTTGGCTTTTTGAGGTAACAAATGTCTTGTTAGCCTCTAGAGTCTATACGCTAGTTAGCCTGCTTCTTCTTAGCCACTATCTCCTGCTTCCTTTTCTTTACCAGTTCTTTAACTATTCATTGACAACTGTATTTAACTTCAAATCCTAACTGCTCTTTGGAATGTGCTGAAGCTCCAGTTAGATTTGTCCAACTGTCACCTTTTTTTCTGGTTTGATACCAGTTAACTAACATAAAGTGTCTCTCCCACCCTACCCATGGATGGTGAAAGCAGCAAAACTGGGTCATCCACAGACAAAGAAGGGTTTTTTAACCTGTGCAAGAGACTCTCTGGGAAGGAGAGAACCATGCCTTTGTAAAGTAATCACAAGAAGAAGCAGAAAAACTCTTGTGGTTGGGAGGATTGGACTAATATCTGGAAGAACCAGGTTCAAATGGGTATTCATGCCATGGAAGTTCATTGGATGACCTTGGCCCACTCAGACTCTCTTAGCCTAATCTACCACCCAGGGTTGTTGTGAGAATAAAATGGAGGAGAGGGGAATGACAAACGCTATTTTGAATCCAGATTGGGGAGAAAGGTAGGGTATAAATCAGGGGTCCCCGACCCCCCATTCATGGACTAGTACCAGTCCATGGCCTGTTAGCAACCGGTCTGTGAGTTGTATAATTATTTTATTATATATTACAATGTACTAATAATAACAAGAAGAAGAAGAAGAAGAAGAAAAGAAGAAGAAGAAGAAGAAGAAGAAGAAGAAGAAGAAGAAGAAGAAGAAGAAGAAGAAGATGACGATGACATTGGATTTATATCCTGCCCTCCACTCCAAATCTCAGAGTGGCTCACAATCTCCTTTATCTTCCTCCACCACAACGGACACCCTGTGAGGTAGGTGGGTCTGAGAGAGCTCTTTCAAAAGTTGCCCTTTCAAGGACAACCTTGAGAGAACTATTGCTGACCCAAGGTCATTCCAGCAGCTGCAAGTGGAGGAGTGGGAAATCAAACTCGGTTCTCTTAGATAAGAGTCTGCACACTTAACCAACACACCAAAATAAAGTGCACAATTGTATCATCCCGAAACCATCGCCCCCCCCCCTCCATCCGTGGAAAAATTGTCTTCCACAAAACCTTTCACTGGTGCCAAAAAGGTTGGGGACCACTGATATAAATGAATAAAACAAATAAATAAAATGGCTTGCAAGACTGAACTAGTCAAGAAGGAGGAGAACATAGAGAGAAAAATATTGAGAGGAAAAGATAAGAGAAAAGGAAAAATTAGCCTGCTCAAAAGAGTAGACAGTCCTTGAGGGTGAGAGTCTGGAGGAAAGGATAGGGTTTACAAATGGTCATCAGTGCAATTATTTGCAGATATGCAGTTTATATAGTCCTACAGTTCACGATGTAAATAAATAACATTATATAATGCATCATTCCATCACAGGTTATATCACGATGGATGGCCTGCAGTGATACTATGAAAGAAGTCTTGGAGGGCCTCAGAGGGCACAGCCCTACACTAAAATCTGTATGGTGTTTGAGTCTTCCAGGCTCTATTGACAATTTGAAAGTATTGGTTCACCTCATCACTGGCCCATGCCAAGCAAAGACTCTTGACTTGTTTCCCAGTTGCTTCCACCAAGATTACCAGATCCCCGCCAGCTACCAACAGGGGATGGGAGGATAGGATTGCCAGATCCAGGTTGGGAAGCTCCTGAAGATTTGGGGATGGAGTCTGTGGAGGACAGGGACTCAGTGAGGTACTATGTCCTCTAATGCATCTGCTTTTTCCAGGGGAAACTGAGCTCTGTAGTCTGGAGATGAGCTGTAATTCCAGGAATCCCCAAGTCCCACCTGGAGGCTGGCATCCCTATCCCCCGGGCAGTAGGAACAAAATGGGGGGAGAGGGATTTGGCATTACACAAATGCATGATGTAACTTTAGTGCAAAAATGAAAGTGACATCATCACAGCAGGTTGGTGCTCTAGGATTCATCCAAATCATAGTTTTGGGCAGATCCTAGAATGTTTCTCTGAAGTGATGTAATTTCTGGTTTCATGTCAAAAGTAATGCTGTGAGTTGACTTGGTGCTGAATTCTCTCTCCCTGCCCCCAGTTTCTCCCACCAGGGTACCAGCTAATGCTGACAACCCTAGTTCAACATCACCATTGAAATGCTACATCTTGAGAGTCTATTACAGTTAGGGATATCGTCCCAAGTATAATCAGGCTCTCTAGTAAAGTATGTAGGGAAATATATAGTGTGTCATAGTGGTTAAAATGCCAGATTTTAATCTGGTGGGATCCAGATTTGGAATACTCTGCCACAGCAAAAAATTGGGTAAACTGAAAGAGCCAGTTTGGTGTAGTGGTTAAAGTGAGTAGACTCCTTCAGGTAGTGAAGGGCAGGGTATAAATCCAATCTCTTCTTCTTCTTTGATTAGGCGAGGAGAACAATGTAAACCTTTGTGTATCCTCACTGGGAAGAAAATTGGGGTATAAATATCCTAAAAATATCCTAAAAATGGGTAAACTGGGTAAACTGAAAGAGCCAGTTTGGTGTAGTTGTTAAAGTGAGTGGACTCTTACCTGGGAGAACCAGGTTTGATTTCCACTCCTCTACATGCACCTGCTGATGTGACCTTGAGTCAGTCACAAGGTCTTGCAAAGCTGTTCCTCTCATGAGCTCTCACAAGGTGTCTGTTGTGGGAAGGAGAAGGGAAAGGAGATTGTAAGATACTCTCCTTCAGGTAGTGAAGGGCGGGGTATAAATCCAATCTCTTCTTCTTCTTTGACTAGGTGAGGAGAGCAATGTAAACCTTTGTGGATCCTCACTGGGAAGAAAACGGGGGTATAAATATCCTAAAAATGTTTTGCAATTCTAACCTCTTTGAATTTATGTAAACACAAATGTAGGTACTACTTATAGAAACCTCTCCTTGAACATTTTTATTTAGTCTTATAAACAAGCTGTGACATATGTTGCACGTTGACAATTCCCGATACAACCTAAGGGAAAGTAATTAGAATGCATATTGCTACAAGTTGTTCACATCACTTAATCACACTTTACGGATCTGAGCAAAAATGATTTGTCATAATTTCCTTGACATGCTAAATGTAATGCAGAATGTTTCTCACTTTTAAAAAAGCAGACTTTATTTTTTTTTCATGAATTTGTCTTTCTCTGAAATGATCATGCTAATATTGCTGAGTCTACAGATGAATCAACATTTATTGGCAGGGATTCCATGATTCAAAACAAAAGCTGCTGTCATTTTGAATCTGCAGAGGAATATTTCATTTTGAAACACTGAACATTTTCAAGATCATATTGATTTTCTGAATTTATTAGTAGGTCATTCTGCACACACACACCCAGCATACTGAAATCTAAAAATAAAAGTGTCTGTAGCTTCATAAATGGAGTAGAGTGTTAACAGGGCTTCTTTTTTTGTAGCAGGAACTCATTTGCATTTCAGGCCATACACCCCTGATATAGCCAATCCTCCAAGAGCTTACAGGAGGCCATGCAATAAGAGCCCAGGAGGATTGGCTACATCAGGGGGATGTGGCCTAATAAGCAAAGGAGTTCCTGCTACACAAAAAAGTCCTGGTGTTTAGATATTAGCATTAAACAAATACATGAGCATTGTAGACTTTGGTCTAACTGGCAATGTTCTGTTTATATTTATCAGTATGCTGCCAAGCCACCAAACAATTTCTATCATAAATGCACATCTGTGTTTTAAATTGATTCTATATTGTTGCAAGCTTGCAGACTGGTTACTATGAATCAGTCTATCCTGTGAACTTGCTGAAAAGTAGCATGCCTGGATGGAGCCAGAGTCAATGACAAAACAAAGGTAATTCCTCTTAGCAGCTCAGATCTCACCACCACGGGTCTTAGTAGTTTGGAAATGGTAACACACAAGACCAATCTGAACTTGGTGACACATACATTCCCAACTGAACAGGGAGGACATATGTCTGTATGTATGCAAAGAAACAGCATTTTTTGTCATGAGCCCTGACGAGGAGAAGTTGGAAGGGTAAACAGACCTGGAAGAGTTGGCAGCCAGTTCCTCAGCTGAACAAACAGCAGCTGGCCCATCAATCACTCTCTAGGCACCAGTGTCAGCTGTTGATGATCAATCTCCTCCAAGCTATTCTCCTCCCATCTCAAGAGTTCAAAGCAGGCTCCGGAAAGAACTTTCAGAGTGAAGACATGAGGCACACCGATGCTTCAGATGTCTCAGCCCTGAGTTCTAGCAGAGTCACTGCCACTCAGGGAGCAGGCTGATTGAGACTCTCATATAGCTCCCACCCAGGACCTGGTAACCTTGAGGAAGCAACAAGTCTATTTTCTGGCTTGCATCCATGCTCCTTCCTGATCCTGACTTGCTTGATTTCCTTGGCACCCTGACCTTTTGGCTTTTGGACTGTAAGCCAAAATGCCCTCAAAACAAGGTTGAGGAATTGTCAGGTGGGCACCTGGTTTAGTCAGGATCTTTTTACTTGTGTATAGAGGATTCCACATCCAGAAAGTAATGCTTAAAAATATTAGGGACTCTAATTAAGATAAACAATTAAAATTTATTAAGGAAAATATAGGCTTTCATACAAGATAAAATACTCATAAAATCATACACAAAGTCCTAGGAAAAATAGATAGAGAGATAGGGGAGCACATGGGTAGACGAACAGGGTGATATTTACCTATCGTAGTCTTCAAGGAAGGCTCCAATGGCGACGAGCGAGGAAATGGGAGAAGGTACCTGAAACTGATCAGCAATCGGGGATGGATCTATGCAGCGGAATTGGGATACTGATAGAAGCACACCTGTGGGTAGCTAGTCCACAGATTATAAGGACTCTCTTGAGCCCTTAGGGGATGGGAGGTACGAGGGAGGAGGAAGGTGGTCAGCTGATGCATGACCTCCCAAAAAGGGGAGGTTTCGCAGTGACCATAAGGGCTGGACTCCTGCAACAACCAATAGAAAGTTCATTGGTGACACCTCATTGGGTGCCCATTCCTGACCAATGGACTTGCTTGGATCCTAGATACCTGAGTGAACTTTAGGGTTAAATGGACCAGGGGGAGGCTCCAAAATGACAGTTGGGGAGAAGAATAGGAGAGATTACTGGGTGGGGAGATACTTAAGATTATTAAACTTATCTAAAAAGATGACAATAGAGAGTCAAATCATTGTCTAGGTAACACCCGGTTACACAAAGGAACTTGGCTCAGGCTGAAGATGGTCTTCCTCTTCTTCTGTCTTCTCCTTGGCACCAGTGTTTGTCTTGAGTTCCGTTAGACAAAGGCAGTGGCGGGTGGACGATTAGCCACTCCTGGGGTGGGTAGATTGCTTGCAGGCACAGGTGACATCTGGCATGTACGTGAGCTGTCCGCTTTGCTAGAATGGAGTCAAGCCTGGAAGGAAGATGGCTGCGTGTGATGTTAGCCCTCCACGGTGGATTCCATGGTCAGTGCTTCAAAACCGTTTGCCTGGCTAGCTCCTGGCGGCGCAGATTCCTCCATTCCATGGCTGGGATGGACATCATACGGAACGACTGGAAGCCACCCGTTCTCCTGGTGGGCACTCTTGTACCAGTCTTGAGCACCTTTGTAGCGTTATGGCTGTTTGTACTGCATAAACAGTACAGGGAATCAGCTCCCTGAGGAGGTGTGGGCCCTGAGGAACCTTGATCAGTTCCGCAGGGCCTGCAAGACCACCCTCTTCAAGCTAGCTTATACGGACTGCTGAATAAGGTTGTTAATAAAGGGATCCGCCAATACGGTCCTGTCTAAGGACCTGTGTCATTATGTAAGTTATGTAAACTGACAGAAACTAGCGTCGAAAATGCCATCGTCACTGTCAGATTAAGTTATAAATTTTAATTATATACTGACTGGTTTTTAAATAATGTTAATTTAAAAGTTTTATATTCACTATACTGTATGTTTATGAAATGTTGTTAGCCACCCTGAGCCTGCCTAAGCGGGGAGGGCGGGATATAAATAAAATTTTATTTTTATTATTATTATTATTATTATTATTATTATTATTATTATTATTATTATTATTATTATTATTATTATTATTATTATTATTATTTCCTTTTGCCCCTGGATAGGTTTGCTCACACTATCTGGCCAGACATGTTTGTGAGTCACTTCTCCAGGTACTTTGGCAACCAAGCTGGTGATTACAATGTTCTTTAAGGGGGGTTTTCCTCACAATTCCGCCCCTCAAGACCTACATCACTGTCCGGCGACAAGGTCTTGAATTCTCAATATAAAGTCCAAAGCTGATTTTGACAGCCGAAGTCCCTATCGAGCCAAGTATCTACTGGGGTATACCTTCTATCTGAAAAGGTTGGAGCCACTATCTAAACTACTCAAAAATAGAATTTTGGAAAATACAGTGTTCCAATGGGCCAAAGGATACTTCCTCGATTACTACGATTCGGAGGTAATATGCATTGGTAACATTGTACTACATACAGTATTTCCAGAAACAAGGTTAATATTTCATAAAATCATTGACATAAAAGAATAAAATAATGGGTGTTGCTTAGACCAGCTAAGCAGCAATATCTGATTGGTAAAAACATACACTTAATTATATCAATTGATTACATAGGCACACAATCACATTAGAATTCAGGGTTGCATTTTGAATTCATACATCCTATAACTAAACTAATACAGAGTTTTCCTATCTATCCTCTAACCTTTGTTCTTCTGTTTTCTCTTTCTCTGGCTGCCCCTCAATAAGCTTCTTATACTGAGGTTTGAAGAGGTTCTCTGGCACAGCCTTTGCTTGACAGGCGCATGTTCTGGAGAGGGAGGAGGTGTAGACTGCCTGGCAGCGAGCAATATTTGTCCCACCCCCCTGGTATCAGAAATGCCCAAAATGGGGTCAGAGACTTTGCAGAGCATGCTCAATGCGAGGTCTCCGAGTCTACTTGGGTCTGGGATCACATGGTCTGGTGAGACCCTATCGTAAGGGGTCTGCACACACACATGTAAACAAGTGTAGGCAAAAGGATTCTGGGAGAAAAATATCTACACTTTTGTTTTGGATTTTACATGTTTTACAACAATACACATAACAAGCATAATACCTCCTACATAACCCAGGTCCTAAGATTACTTTTGTCCATTCATTGTTATATTCACTCTCATCTAGAAGTGAGTTGGCGGGCTTGCTATCAAGCTCCCTTTGCAGTGGGTCGTACCTCCCGGGAGTTTCCGGCCACAGAGTTAGCTCTCCAAACCAGGGAGTATGTGTCTCCCCCCTTGCACTGGGTTCAGAGAAGCCAGCTCAGTGTGCCTACTTCTCCTGTTTTAATCTAGAGCCTTTGTGGCTCTGGAAGGCCTGCTACCTGCCTGGCCTTCTTTTAGGGCCGACCTGGAGTCCCTCCCTGGCTTGGGGGGGGACTCCCCCTTTTATTGGTAACAGATAGATCATTCCAACCTTTGACTCAGCCTTGTCACTCTCTGCATGACCCGTCCCTTGACCAGCCTTTTCTAGCTTGAAGGGGGAGGGATCATTACAGTCTTGTGTCATACACTTCCTCATACACATGCAGATGTCCTTCGTGTCTACTCCGGCATGTCTGAAACGTGGGCTGCGTCATGTAAATGGACTTGATTGCAAGGCATGCTGGTACACATGTTTCCTTGAATAATTCTTACAATCACAATCAAAACTATTGACAATTTCATTCTTAATTTGTAATGGACCACTGGTGTTTAGGTATGGATCTTATACCTATGGGTTCCCTGGGACACTCCAACCTGACAGGCAGTTGGGTGAGAAGGACTACTGATCTGGCGGGAGGGGGCACTCAAGTCTGTGTCGGACTTCTCCGAACCCGGAGGCAAGAGCGGGGGTCTCCCCCCCTCGCTTCTGTCCTTGATGACCTCGTGCTGATTTCACATTAACAGCATACTTTATCTTGAGACTCAAGGTCCCCGGTTCGGCAAACCCAATTACAACTAAGCTGGTTCTCTTCAGGGCTGGCACTCCTTTCCTTGTAACAAATAGACTTACAAATACATATACAGAGTCATATTTGGTTGAGAATTCAATTTTCGTTACTTCTCCCGCCCAGGAGATGGCAACTGTCAACCTGACACGTCATGCATTCTGCTAAGTGCTGCCTCCCACCGGTGGATGAGGCGATTTACCAAGGGACAAAGGAGGGGATTGTATGCTAGGGTCCGAGAGGGAGGAGGGGCCTATGCAAATTCTATTTACCCGGAGGTAGACCTTCCGGACTTTGGGGAGTGTACACCTTCTTAGGGACACACTAAGTGGACCTTATGTTAGCACCTGGAGTGATAATAATACTTTTGCTGGGTAGCTTATACATTAGCTCTGGGTCACTGTGACAGGAAAGAGCCTTTCATTGTTTGACCTCACTTGGAGGGAATGGACCCAACCATTCTTCCCCCTTCAGGACTCGCGTGCCAGGTCAAACTCCTGGTGCCCTTGAAGTTCGGCACCTATGGAGAGACTGTTCTGACCCTTTGAGACCCCGGAGGAGCAGAACCTTTAGATGGAGTCCTGTGCTCCGGAGGGCAAGTGTCATTGCTTGTCCTCTTTTAATCCTCAGGGCCGCTGGCATGGCCCAAACCTCCTTGGAGAAAGACAGAGATAAAACAAGAATCAAATACTATGCATGGTGCAAGAACTCTATTTCCCGGCTTCCCTCACTCCTTTTACGTCAGGTTGGAGCATGTGCAGAGTGGAGTCATGCAGATGAGCCAAAACCGAGATGGGTCAGGAATGAGGGGCCGATGGCAGTTACACTTAAGAATGTGGACCAATCTTCCTCAAAGCCTTCCAAAAGGCATGGCCCCTGCCCAGCTTATTGTCGTTCCCTATCTGTTACCTGTGGGGGGGGCCAGATCGGGAGTGCAGTACGGGGGGGCTTTTGGTCCACGTCATCTTCAGTTCCGGCCATAGGCCTTACTTCAGCCATCACCAGGGAGCGTCCCACTCAAAGGATCATACTTTGAAGTATAGCCACCTTCAAGAGGGGTTTAGATAAAAATATGGAGCACAGGTCCATCAGTGGCTATTAGCCACAGTGCGTGTGTACATATAAAAAATTTTTTGCTACTGTGTGACACAGAGTGTTGGACTGGATGGGCCATTGGCCTGATCCAACATGGCATCTCTTATGTTCTTATGTACTTATACTTCAGGGTAAGCAATTTGATGGCATTGTGGATACGGGAGCTGATGTCACGGTAATCAGTCACCTTCAGTCACCTCCTAATTGGCCCCTGGAAACGTGACCCAGTGTATGGGGTGTGGGGGGAAGTCAGGGAGCATATCGTAGCATTCAGTATTTGTATGCTTTCCTGCCTGATTCCAAGTATCGCATTCAAGTTCACCCCTATGTCTTAAACATCCATGTAACTCTTTGTGGCTGTGATCTCCTTGGTCAGTTTGATACAACCCTGAGTATCGAGGAGCCATGCCCCTGATGGGTTTACCCTTGACTTGGGTCATGAATGATCCTGTGTGGATCAATCAATGGCCTTTACCCTTGGAGCTTGGAGACTATTTAAAACTATAATCCTAGAAGCTCAGATAAAATACATAGCACAAGTTAGGAAAGGCACAAACAGCTATAAGAAAAGGCCTGCATGGTTAACAAACAAAGTAATGGAAGCTGTAAAAGGTAAGAAGGACTCCTTTAAGTGGTGAAAAACCAGTCCAAGTGAGATTAATAAAAGGGAACACAGGCTGTGGCAAATCAAATGCAAGACTGTGATCAGGCAGGCAAAAAGGGACTATGAGGAGCATATTGCAAAAAAACATAAAGACCAAAAATAAAATTTTCTTCAAATATATTAGAAGCAGGAAACCAGCCAGGGAGGCAGTGGGGCCCTTGGATGATCATGGGGTAAAAGGATTACTGAAGGAGGATAGGGAAATGGCTGAGAAGCTGAATGCATTTTTTGCCTCCATCTTCACTGTGCAAGATGAGAATTTTTTGCCCGCCCAAGAACCACTAATTTTGGAAGGGGTGTTGAAAGACCTGAGTCAGATTGAGCTGACAAAAGAGGAGGTCCTACAAATGATAGACGAATTAAAAACTAATATGTCACCGGGTCCGGATGGCATACATCTGAAAGTTCTGAAAGAACTCAAAGTTGAACTTGTGGATCTTCTAACAAAAATCTGTAATCTTTCATTGAAATCTGCCTCCGTTCCTGAGGACTGGAAGGTAGCAAATGTCACCCCCATCTTTAAAAAGGGTTCCAGAGGGGATCCGGGAAATTACAGGCCAGTCAGTCCGACTTCAATACCGGGAAAGTTGTTAGAAAGCATTATCAAGGACAGAATGAGTAGGCACATTGATGAACACGGGTTATTGAGGAAGACTCAGCAAGGGAAGATCTTGCCTCACAAAATTGTTACATTTCTTTGAGGGGGTGAACAAACATGTGGACAAAGGAGACCCGATAGATGTTGTTTACTTTGACTTCCAGAAAGCTTTTGATAAAGTTCCTCATCAAAGGCTCCTTAGAAAACTTGAGAGTCATGGAGTAAAAGGACAGGTCCTCTTGTGGATCAAAAACTGGCTGAGTAATAGGAAGCAGAGAGTGAGTATAAATGGGCAGTCTTCGCAGTGGAGGACGGTAAGCAGTGGGGTGCCGCAGAGCTCGGTACTGGGTCCCATGCTCTTTAACTTGTTCATAAATGATTTAGAGTTGGGAGTGAGCAGTGAAGTGGCCAAGTTTGCGGATGACACTAAATTGTTCAGGGTGGTGAGAACCAGAGAGGATTGTGTGGAACTCCAAAGGGATCTGTTGAGGCTGGGTGAGTGGGCGTCAACGTGGCAGATGCGGTTCAATGTGGCCAAGTGCAAAGTAATGCACATTGGGGCCAAGAATCCCAGCTACAAATACAAGTTGATGGGGTGTGAACTGGCAGAGACTGACCAAGAGAGAGATCTTGGGGTCGTGGTAGATAACTCACTGAAAATGTCAAGACAGTGTGCGTCTGCAATAAAAAAGGCCAACGCCATGCTGGGAATTATTAGGAAGGGAATTGAAAACAAATCAGCCAGTATCATAATGCCCCTGTATAAATCGATGGTGCGGTCTCATTTGGAGTACTGTGTGCAGTTCTTGTCGCCGCACCTCAAAAAGGATATTATAGCATTGGAGAAAGTCCAGAAAAGGGCAACTAGAATGATTAAGGGGCTGGAACACTTTCCCTATGAAGAAAGGTTGAAACGCTTGGGTCTCTTTAGCTTGGAGAAACATCAACTGTGGGGTGACATGATAGAGTTTTACAAGATAATGCATGGGATGGAGAAAGTAGAGAAAGAAGTACTTTTCTCCCTTTCTCAGAATACAAGAACTCGTGGGCATTCAATGAAATTGTTGAACATACGGGTTGTCATGGGTGCTGGGGACCCTGCAGAAGAAGCTGAGCCTGCAGAAGAAACTGTGCCCCTGCCACCTGCACCAGTGCCCCTGCTGGAGAAGATCCAAGCCCCCCTGCTTCGCCCTCTCGGGTGGCTCGTGTGCGTGACCGCCTTCGTCAGGACCTCAGGGATTGGAGGAGGGCGGCACGCTCACGAGCAAGACACTCCCTGAGCCCTGAGTTTTGAAAGGATCCTGGCCCTTCTGGAGTGAGGATGCTTGAGTCTCAGCAGGATCCTGGCTGCCTCTCTGAGCCAGCAATTAGCCCAAATGGGCAACAGCCAGCAGAGGGCTATATAGCTGTGAGCTTTGGGAGGAGGCTTTGCGGAAGCAAGTAGTCACTTACCTGATGTTCTAGCATCCGCTTTGGCTTTTGACTTTGGCTTCTGGACTCCCTGACTTTGGCTTCTGAACCTCTGACCTGCGATACCTGGACTGTGATTTGGTTTTGGCGCCTTGGACCCTCTTTGCTCACCAGCTACAGACCTTAGACTGCCCCTGGACTTTGCCTGACCCGGCCTCAGCCCGTGACACAGGTTAAAATGGATGAAAGGAGATACTTCTTCACCCAAAGGGTGATTAACATGTGGAATTCACTGCCACAGGAGGTGGTGGTGGCCACAAGTATAGCCACCGTCAAGAGGGGGTTAGATAAAAATATGGAGCAGAGGTCCATCAGTGGCTAGTAGCCACAGTGTGTATATGTGTGTGTATATATATAATTTTTTTGGCCACTGTGTGACACAGAGTGTTGGACTGGATGGGCTATTGGCCTGATCAAACATGGCTTTTCTTATGATCTTATTGTTGAATTTAAGATAAGCAATAACTGGATCCCAATAGTATTGTATATAGTTAGTTTTTGATAATAAAGAATCTCCTAAAAAGTTTTGAGTAATTTGAAACATAATGAAAGTTTCCCAAATTCTATCGTACCATGTTTCAGTGTAAGTTTAGCTGAATCTTTCCAGCAGGAGTCAATAGTATGTCTGGCAGCTGCTAGTAACTGGGAAATAAAATCTCTCTTGAATTTTAGCATTGAGATATCTGGGCAGTGATCTAAAAGCAGAAATTCAGGACTTAAAGGAATGTTCACCCCTGTCTACTCTGCAATTTGAATCCTGACTTTTGACCAAAAAGACTCACCTCCTGACACTTCCACCACAGATGAAAGTACGTTCCCAACTGACCACATTTTTTCCAACAATAAGGGGAATGGCTTGTATCAATCCAATGAAGTTGGCTGGGTGTCATATACCAATTTGCTATAAGTTTAAAAAAATGGATTTTGATACTAAAGATTGTTGATAAATTAGACAGAGATCGCCATATCTCATCCCAGTCATCTAAAGACAATTCTGTTGGGAGGATTTTTGCCCATTTACTTACATATGATGGAGGAGATGACAGATAAGTGTCCAAAATAGTTTTATAGATGCAAGAGAGAAGACCTCTTGTTTTTGAACCATAATTATTTATAATGGTTTCAAAAGTAGTCAAAGGTTTAAGGGTGTGTTTCCTGGGGTTAATTTCTAGCGTGATATTACAAATTTGAACATATTGAAACCAATTAACTGGCTTGTGTAATTTTGATTCCACCTCTTCCTTAGTTAACATGGCTTTATCTTTAAACCATTGAATAGGTTTATCAAGACCTGCCTGTTGCCATAAGAGAGACTTAAAATCACTACCTTGAGGAAACCAATGTAGATTTAAAACACTCGAAACAGGAGAAAGTGGGGAAGTGAATCTTTTCCTAAGTCTGTCCCAGATTTTAAGAGTATTACTCAAAATTGGGTTTGCAGCAACTATATGAGATCTAAAATTTGTTTTTTTCCATATTGTTCCTGGCATTGGAAAAGGTGAAGCATAGGCAGATCTTATAGCTGCCCATTTATCATCTGGATAAGGTTGCAAGAGTTTGATCAACTGGGTGATTTGAGCAGCCCAATAATAGAATTTTAAATTGGGCATATAAAGACCTCCCTTTTTAATGGGTCTACATAAGGTATGGAAGTGAATCCTCAGTTTTTTCCCCTCCCAGAAGAAATTATTAAAAGATTTTTGCTATTTTGCCAATATAGAATCTGGAATTTCCATATGTATTGTCTGGATAAGATAAAGAAAGAAATTTAGGAAGGGCAAATGTTTTTAAAATTGCAAGTCTATCTGCCCATGATAGATGTAGTTTATTCCACTGGGCAAATTTATTAGCGATATCATGAAACAATGCATAATTATATTTAAGGGTCTTGGAAAGTTCTATTGGCACTTTAACACCCAGGTACTTCCAACTTTCCATAATCCAAGTAAAAGGAAAGGCCTTTTTGAGAGTTAGAGCAATATCATGGGGTAAATTAATTGGATATATTTTTGATCTTTGTGCACAACTTCAAGCCAGAAATCTGACCAAAATGGTTCAGAAGGGAAAGCAAGGGAGGAATAGATTTTAATTATGGTACATGAAAGGCTGTCATATAGAGGATGGTGTGGACTTGTTTTCTGTTGCCCCAGAACCAACAGGTTGAACTTAAATCAAAAGAGTTTTCAGCTAAACATTAGGAGGAACTTCTTGAAAATTAGAGTGGTTCCTCAGTGGAACAGGCTTTCTTGGGAGGTGTTGGGCTCTCCTTCTTTGGAGGCTTTTTTTTTAGCAGAGGCTAGATGGCCATCTGACAGCAATGCTGATTCTTTGAACTTAGGTAGATCATGACAATGATGGTCCTCATGGCCCTTTCTTACATGCCCATTGCCACTTTGGGGTCAGGCAGCAATTTTTCTCTGGGCCAGTTTGGCTAGGGATCCTGGAGGTTTTTTTTGCCAACTTCTGGGCATGGAACAGAGGTCACTGTGTGTGTGTGTGTGGGGGGGGAGGTACTTGTGAATTTCCTGCATTGTGCAGGTGGTTGGACTAGATGATCCCGGAGGTACCTTCCAACTCTATGATTCTATATGCCCCCTTGTGATGCCTTGTTAGGTCTAGTCACCAGTGGGTTTTCAGGATGAGTTTGGTGCTTGTGGTATGCAGGGGGTGGAGGACTTCTTCCCACCCCTATAATGAGTACCTTTTGCACCCACTTTCACCCTTGTGACACACAGAGGTGTTCACACTCAGCAGTGGTGGGTAGGTATAAATGTGGGATACCTTTTTTAAGGTTCATATCCAGGACCCCAGAAATATCATCCATCCCCAACTTAGAGAGATTTTAGAGGAACGGGCATTGGGGTGAAGTTACCTCTGTGTTTAGTGTGTGTAGCTTGCTGGGGGGGGGGGGGGGCTATTCTATACATCTTTGAACCTGTACCTGACATTTTTCCAGGTGGCATTTTGTTTGGGGGACAATAACTCAGACCTCCTAAGGCCAATCTGCACAGAACTTGGTGGGCACATAGAGGACCATCAGAGAGAGGTCCCCTACAAGTTTGATGCCTCTAGATGAAGAAGATGAAGATGATATTGGATTTATATCCCGCCCTCCAGTCCGAAGAGTCTCAGAGTGGCTCACAATCTCCTTTACCTTCCTCCCCCACAACAGACGCCCTGTGAGGTGGGTGGGGCTGGAAAGGGCTCTCACAGCAGCTGCCCTTTCAAGGACAACCTCTGCCAGAGCTATGGCTGACCCAAGGCCATGCCAGCAGGTGCAAGTGGAGGAGTGGGGAATCAAACCCGGTTCTCCCAGATAAGAGTCCGCACACTTAACCACTACACCAAACTGACTCTAGCATGCACAGATTCCATCCTATAAACTCCTGAGCCTCCTGAACCTGCACCTGTCATTTCTGCTATTTCGCACTGTCCTGGGGACATGTTCTTTGGGAGGGGAACAAAACTAAGACCCTGTAAACCCAATCTTCACCAAACATGGAGGTCAGATAAAGGGGAGTCAGTCAGAGATCTCCTGTGAGATTTGTTTTTCCCAATCACAAACCTGATGAACTCCCCGAGTTTACTTAGCACTTGTAAGATGGTGGTGGTTTGTGGTTCATGAACTAGGTACACCACGAGCTACAAACTGGATCTTATTTTTCTGATTCACGTTGATCCCTACTTGAGTTCTGCTTCCTAAATCTTTATCCCAAAGTAGGCTAATATTGACTATCTTTAGCCCTGCCTGACTTTTAGGTGCCCTTGGGGCCCAATCCTGCCTTTCCTTCTTATTAGCTACAATGCAGCTTCTCTTTTAAGTGTTCCGGGTTCTCTGCCTGCATACTTCAACCCGGAATACCATGGGTTGTGGCAAAGTAATGTTTAATAATTTTGCTAAATAATCTAGAGGATGAGACCAACTTAAACTTGGTAGAAAGTGCTCACTAAATCAAACTAGACTTAGCTGCTGGCAACAAGGTGAAAATACACAATAGGCTACACAGAGGAATAAAGTTGCAACCAAATGAAACAAACCACTCTGTGAAAAATGCTGTTACAAAATTTAATTTATACAAGGAAAAGATTGCATTTCAGCAACCTCATAATTTTACATACCACATGTGCATATTTATGCATATATACACCATTGTGCAAATAGTCCAAAACATCATAAGTCCAGAAAAGAGCTCCAATGGACTGCTAGCAGAGTAATGCCCGTTTTGGACTGCCAGGTCCTTCCTCCAGGGAGCATCTTGCAAAACTTGCGGTGTATGTTTAGAAAATATTCACAATGTTCTAAAAGGTATATCCATTGCACAATTACAAAAAATACATAACAAATTTATCAGTATACAATATTAAAAATGTGGCAGGGTGCAAAATGCTCATCAGTTCTTTCACAAATTCAAACATAATCAGAACGCTGTTGCCTCCATCTGGTCAGCAAGTTAATTGCGTCCACAAAGGAAAAACTTTACCCAGTATATATTCACAGGTGTGAGCAATTAACAGTAAGGAAATACTGATAGTTGATAGAGAAGGTAGAAAAACCTACCAAGGATGTCACTTCAATGGTTGCTATGGTCAATCCTAGCAGAGTCTGCTGTGACAAGCCAGTGTTGCAAAGCCCCCAGGAGGCTGCCAACTGGCAGGAATACTCAGCATTGAATCAAATGTCACAACCAAGGGGGAATGGCACAGACACCCCTAAATTTTCACAGCTCCTAAAAAACACAATAGCCTGGGACATTTGGCATAAATACCCTATAAATGACCATCCAAGCACTTCTAGATTGGCCAAGAAAGATCATCTAACTCTGGATGTGTGCAGCCAAGCCCCTAAATATGGGTTCTAGAATTTAAAATAACCTATTAAAGGGAAACCTCAGGCATGGACATTTGTTCTGGTTTTAACTCTCACTATTAGAGTGAGAAGGATAATAAATTCCTGTTTTTATTCCACTATTTTTGGCATTTAGATTTAGACTTGGACATAAATGCAGGGCTTTTTTGTAGCAGGAACTGCTTTGCATATTAGGCCACATACCCCTGATGTAGCCAATCCTCCTGGAGCTTACAATAAACCCTGTGCTGGCTCTGTAAGCTCTTGGAGGATTAGCTACATCAAGAGTGTGTGGCCTAATATGCAAAGGAGTTTCTGTTACAAAAAAAGCCCTGCATAAGTATATGTATATGTGAAGTGTGAATAAAGGAAAATTCAAAATTGCTATGTCAGGCAAATTTGTTTAGACATATTTTATTTTTAGACATGTTAAAACCTGATGTTACAATAGAGATATAACTGATATGCTTGCCTCAAAGATCAAACTAATCTACAAGCATTTCTAGTAGATCGGCCCCTTCTCAACTGGGCCAGCAGAGCTGGCTAGAGGCTGGGGGCCGCTGTTGCCCTCCCAGAAGGAGGGAAGGCTGGCCCCCGCCTCCTACGGCATCTGCGAGGCTCGTTGGGCATGGTGTTGGGGCTATAAAGGCCCCAGCCATGCCCAACTTGTCACACTTTCTTTTCGACTCTCGTGAGGAGAGCAGCGTCGGAGCTCCGGGGGATCTCGCGGCTCAGCATAGGCACGGCGGCGCATGCAAGGGGCAACGTTGAGGTGCACTTGGCGAGGCTTTGCAGGCTCCTTCATGCAAGCGGCGTCGGGGCTTTTCTTCAGATTTGTGGAAGCGAGGGGTGAAGCTGAAAAGGGGAAAAAGGGGGCTCGTAGGACGTAGGGGCCATATCAGCAGCCTGTTCACCCCTCTCCCCCCTGTTTTGTGGGTGCCAGAGTTTGCCTCACACCCTGCACACCCCCCCACTTGTTGGTTATTGGGTGTTGGGTGTTTCAGCTAGGTTGCTGGCAACACTCCACCTGCCCCCCCAACACATATATCATTCACTTACAACCCCCCCTTTTTATGGCGGAGTGACAAAACAGGGGGAGCTAAGTTACCATGGGTGGCTGTGTTTAAAAAGATGTTATTAGGTTAGGTGATGGCTCCCAAGAAGGGTCAGGGCTCCTCTAAGGGAAAGCAGCCCGTGAAAAAGAGGGGGCAGCAAGCCAGGCCGCCTAGTGACTTGGATGAGGAGGCCCAGTTATGGCAGGCCATCATTGGCCAGCTGGACATCTTGGAACAACAGAGGGGTGCTGTGGGGGCTCCCACATGGTAGGGGTGCCGTAGGGTGACAGGCCGGTTGTCAAGGTTAATGTTTGAAAAGGAGGTTCTGGCTCGCCTTTCTGTGTTACAGGGCGGCGCCGTCGGCGCAGACATGCAGCAGGAATCGGATCATGAAACAGAGGTGGATACAAGAGAGGCTCCCGGCAGGGAGCCCGTGGATTCCAATGCAGTGGGGGCAGTGGTGGAGAAAGCCCCGGCGGTGGCAGTTGCTGTTACCCCCTCGGGGGTAGCAGGTAAGTCCCCATTGCAACAGCAGCTTCCAAATTGGCCGTGGAGCCTCCCTCAGCCGTCGGTTCCCCACAATACAATAGGTATGGTGGTTTCACCACCTGGGCAGCTACCCCCTTTTGGGCAATACAGTTAGGCGGGGCCTTCTTGGGCTTGGAGCGCACCTTGTGCATCAATTCAGAGCCCCAATACGGTTGTTCCTGCCTTGCAGCCCCCCTTGCAGGTAGCGGCTACGCCATCGTTGCAAGGTGCCTCTACTTCACAGTCAGCGCCGGGCGTGTTGCCATGGGGCTGGCAGCAACAGTCGTTGCAACAAGGAGTGTGGCCAGGTCATCAGTTGGGTATGTGGCATTATCCCCCAAATCATTATGGATCTTTACCATTTCACGTCTTGCCATATGGTGACACCACATTGCCTCTGGGTGATCATTTGGCAGTGGCCACCCGGGAGAAAATATTGAGGGGCGAATATGTGGACGTATTCAGTCTCCTCTTTAGAGAAGTAGAAAAAAAAGGACAAGGAGGAGCTAGACGATAAGGAGAAGGAGAAGCTGAAATGTAGAAAGGTGGACAGGACTTGGTCCAATTGGCTGCCAGGTTTCCTGATTTATGCGGGGGTGATAGCAAGGGCTCAGCCTTTACGGGCTGCAGCCCTTTTTCAATATTGCGACATAGTGCACCGTGCATATACAGACTTCGTGGGGGCTGCGTGGTTGCAATATAACGAGGCCTTCCAAATGAGGGCTGCGGTCAACCCTGGTCTGCCCTGGGATCAGATTAATCAGCAGCTCTGGCTGCAGTTGATGTCCCCAGCAAAGGCCAACACTGGTAATAGGGCTGATAGTGAGCACTTGGTCCATAGACAGCAGAATACTGTAGGTGCCCGCAGTACGGCGGGCCAGTCGTTTCATCCCCAGCTGTTATGTTGGGAATTTACCTCCAAAGGCGTGTGTGCTAGGAAAGCCTGTAAATTCAAACATGAGTGCCCGCTATGCGGGGGGGGGGGGGGGTTGCATGCCTTTTCAGCCTGCAGTAGGTAAAAAACCAAGGGTAATGCCAAGCGCCTCGGGGGTGGGAGCAATCAGCAGCTGCCTGGAAAAGGGACCCAGCACCATACGTCTGAAGGTACTTAGGCAGTTGTTGGGTAATTACCCCTTGGTGGCTGATAGGGTCTATTTATTGGAGGGATTTAGTTTTGGATTTAGGATTCCATATCAGGGACCTAGAGTCCCTGGTATGGCTTCTAACCTTCATTCAGTTGTTGGGATGGAACACATGGTTAGGGCAAAAATAGCGAAAGAGTGTAAGGAGGGGAGGGTCCTTGACCCCTTTGATGCTCCGCCAGTACCTAATTTAAGGGTGTCTTCCTTAGGAGTGGCGCCCAAAAAGGCACCTGGGGAATACTGTTTGATACACCACTTGTCCTACCCCAAGGGCGGTTCAGTGAACGATTCCATTCCGGACGTTCTCTGTTCTGTCAGGTGTACTTCATTTGACCAAGCGGTCAAAGTGGTGAGGGGCTGTGGTGTGGGGGCTGAAATGGCAAAATGCGACATTAAGTCAGCATTTCGCTTGCTGCCAGTAGACCCCGAAGATTTTGATCTTTTGGGCTTTTCCTTTGAAGGAAAATACTACATGGACAGGGCCCTACCCATGGGATGTTCAGTGTCTTGTGCCACTTTTGTGCACTTTGGTTCCTTTATGGAATGGGCGCTTCGGTCCAAGTCGGGGTTGAACACTACGGTTCATTACCTGGATGACTCTCTTTTCATGGGCCCTGCGGGGTCTGGGCAATGTGCCAGGTTATTATAGTTATTTGAGGACCTGGCGGGAGAGCTCAGGGTTCCGTTGGCCCATGAAAAAACAGAGGGGCCCAGCTCGGTGATTACCTTTTTGGGCATCAAGCTGGACACTACGCAGCAAGCTTCACGGCTGCCTGCGGATAAAGTGGAGGGGCCGAGGGATCGTTTAGCTTCCCTCAAGGAGCAGCGCAAGGTGTTGCTTTTGGAGCTGCAGCAGTTGGTGGGTCACCTCAACTTTGCATGCAAGGTTGTGGCTCCAGGGAGGGCCTTCTTGAGGTGGCTATGTGACGCCATGGGGTCCATGTGGCTTTCTCACCACAGGGTCCGGATGACCACAGGTATGCAAAAAGACCTGGAGGTATGGGAGGAATTTTTGAAATCCTTTAATGGAATTTATTTTGGTGGGAGGATTTAAGGATAGAAGCTGAGCTCCAGATTTCCTCTGATGCAACTGGCACCATTGGCTTCGGAGTATATTTCTGGAGCCACTAGTGTGCTGAGCAGTGGCCCGTTATGTGGGTGGCCAGGGTTCTATGTCATGACCTCACCTTTTTGAAGTTCTTTCCCATTGTAGTGGTGGTTTAGATCTGTCCATTTCTGGTGTGATAACATGGCTGTTGTACATGTTATCAACTCCTTGTCGTCCAAGTCCACAGTAGTTATGAACTTGGTGTGGGCATTCACATTGCGATGCCTCTGTTTGAACATTTTATTCCTGGCAAGGCATGTTCTGGGCATGTGCAATGGGATGACACATCGAGCGTTTTCACCAGCTTGCTCTGGAAGCAGACCTGCAGCCAGCGCGAATGCCACTGAATCTTTGGCAGCTTGGGAAGCCAAAGCTGGTAAGGCAATTTGATTAGCTTTGGCACCAAGCACTTGGAAAGCTTATGATTGAGCAGTTGCACAATTCCGGGTTTTTAGGAGTGAGGCTGGGCTTCTGGACAGTTGGCCGGTCCCGGTGGCGCATATATTGCAATTCTGCATTCATCAGAAGAGCAGAGCGTTGGGGCTTAAGTCTATTCAGGGACAATTGACTGCCCTTTCATTTATAAGTAAATCACGGGGCCTTGTGGAAGGCACCGGTGACTTTAGAGTCAGGAAGATGCTGGAAGGTTGGGCAAGGGAACGGGGGCCATGGGTGGATGCACGGCAGCCCATATCTCCTTCAGTGTTGAAGGAGCTTTTCAAGGTGTGGCCTGACGTTTGTTCATCTTCCTTTGAGGCCACGCTTTTTCATGCTGCCTCTTTGGCGGCTTTTTTCGGTGCACTGCAGATTAGTGAGTTGGTAGTGCAATCGAAAAAGGATACCTCTGACTGGGCGCTTCATGCCAAGGACATCAAATTTGAAGGGGGGCAAGCTCGGCTGACCGTAAGGCGGTCCAAGACCAACCAGTATCAGAGAGGCACAGTCGTTACACTTGGTCAGTGTGGATCGCCAGAGCTGTGCCCCATCACTGTGATGGAGCGGTAATATTGCTCAGGGGAGGGGGTGATGGCCCCTTGTTTTGCCATAGTGGGGGACCCTCCCTAATGAAATATCAATTTTGGGCAATGACCGGTAAGGCACTGGCGAAGTTGGGGTTGGGGGGGTTAAATTCGCCACACATTCATATTGTACTGGTGCCACATCTACTGTGGCAGTTATGGGATATAACCCTTTGGCCATACAGCAGATGGGCTGTTGGCGGTCAGCTGCCTACAAGTCATATGTGCATCCGCTGGTATTTCAGTAAGGCCTGGGGGGGAGGGTATGTTGCATTTAAGTTGCTTGTTAGCATGTGTTTTCTGGGTTGTGACTTTTTTCTGTTTTTCAGGTGCTGTGGCTCGTAGGGAGAGGTGATGTATCCTCATCCGTGGGCACAGTATGGTTTTCTGGGTTGCCCACCAGGCCAGGAAATCACCAGTTGGCACCCAGCTGGGGCTCAGTGAGTGGGCAACGGTGGAATGGCTGGGTCGCCATGGCCTGCGTTGGCCTGGGATCATGCCACTTTTGTTCCGCGGGAGGCAGGCACCTCCTCTGCACATCCTGGTTATCCACCTTGGTGGTAATGACCTTGGATTTATGAAAGGAAAGGCCCTTTCATTGCAGGCGCGGGAGGATTTGCAGGTCATTAAGCAGAGATGGTCAGGCGTTCTTTTGGTGTGGTCAGCAATTCTGCCACGCAGAGTCTGGTGGTATGCTTTGTCCCCGGCTGGGATAGAACGCACCAGACGCAAGGCCAATCGGACCTTGCAGAAGGTCATGCAGGGGGGTTTAGGGTCGAGAATGCTGACTTTTGTAGGCCGGATGGGGTGCACTTATCAGAGCTGGGTAACCGAGCCTTTTTGGAAGAGATTAGGCAGGGGTTGCAGTCGGCTATGGGCAGAGGCTTGGCATTGGCGGTGGCAGGATAAGGTATGGGCTACAGTGTTTGTTCAGGGGAGCACCTATGGCCCTACACCAGTAGGTGCAGGTGGTCTGTATGAACTGCAGATTGGCTGTACAGCTAAATGCTGGGAATACAGATCATGGCAAAGCCTCACCGGGGCAGATCTTTCCAGAGGGATTGATGCTGGCCTAGGTGGAGGTGGAGTTTGGGCCTGGCCGCTCAGCACCAGCCAGAATATTGGGCTCGTGCTGGGGGCAGGGCAGGGTGGCTCACCCTCTAAGGACCCCAGGGCTTGTCCTGTTAGGCCTATACCCCTTGCCATTATAGTTGATTAAGTTATCTTTAATAAAGCGGCCCGGTTTATCCAACATACTGTGTCAGCCTCTTCATTCCAACGGGGGGGGGGGGGGGCAAATAGTTGTTTATCTATCAAAGTTTATTTCAGATTTGACACTTGTAAAAACACTACACTGTCTGCAACTATGCTGGGTCAACTCAAAACGTCCATTTCAATTTCATTTCTCCTTTGACTCAAACAGAGAAGTCTTTATTTTAATGCCATTTTCTTTTTTATTGTGCCACATTTTTCAACTCAAAATGTATACATTTTTCAATATTATCTTTTGCATTGATTTCATATAAATGGCATGATGAAATGTAGACATGGCATTAAAGAAACAAACAAAAAGACTTACAGTGACAACATATGGAAAAAATGATTTGTACATTTCTAATCACATCCTACTTACTTGGGAATAAACACTATTGAACTCACAGGGACTTAATTCTGAATTAAATGTGCTTAGGATAGGAGCTACTGATCCAAGAAAATGATTATATTTGTCGTATGGGAGTCAGAAGACTGGCAGTACAATCATACACATAGTTTCTCTGATCTAAGCCATTGAAATCAATGAATTTAGACTGCACCTCTGCATAGGACCACACTTTACAGTGCTTTGCATTGACATTCTTACAAATTCATACTGATGAAAAGCAGTTAAAATTGTGTATCCAATAACTGACAGCAGCCTTGTCTTCAGATAGAAAGCAAGCAAAAAATAAAAATGAAGTCTCTCAGACTTCTGCTCTTTGCTCTCCTGGGTGTCTTTTGACAGCCACAGCTATGGTTTATAGTCCCATTGGCTTTAATGTGGAGACCCAGAAGACACATGCTGTCTATCAGTCAAACTACCTCAGTTTCTATATTACCTTCAATCAGAGGGACCAGGGGCGGTTAAAACAGTCTTCTTCTAGGGAAAAAATGTTTCATGTCAAAACTAGGGTTTTAAAAAATGATACCAAACATTACCCTTACTCTTCATCATTGTTTCACATCTCTCAGTTTCTAACCACATCTCTCCATACATTTCAAATCTGATGGTCTAATAATCTTGACAGTATTGAGAGCGTGTATTCAGGTACACCCAGGCAAAAATACACTCAAAAATGCTGTATCATATGTTTCAGGTATATTCAATACTCCAAATACATCCAGGAATTTTTCAGATCCCGCCCACAAAAAAAATACAGAAATATTCAAGATTTACCTGGAAAATCAGGAGTCTGCACTTGCAGAGTCCCAGGGATGGTTTTTTGCTTCCCTTTTCTTACCCCTCCCTTTGTTTCTGTGTCATCAGGGGTTTATATGGGCTTCCCAGGCTGCATTTGTCAATTTTACGTGTCTTATCAGTTTCAAGAAGTCCGCTCCCTCCCCTTTTTTTCCAGCCTTGCTTTGTGTCCCTTTCAGGAATTTTTGCACAGGGTTTGCACACACACACTGCATTTGTTGTGATTCTGTGGTTTGACATCAGTCGCTATTGCAAGGGTGGCCAATGGTAGCTCTCCAGATGTTTTTTGCCTACAACTCCCATCAGCCCCAGCCAGCATGGCCAATAACATTGATGGGAGTTGTAGGCAAAAAACATCTGGAGAGCTACCATTGGCCACCCCTGCTATTGGGATTGCACAGCTACTAGTTCTTCTGGTCATTCTGTACATTGCAATTGATATCTACTGAAAAGATTATCTGGTTTGATTTTAGTTCTGTTTTATTTGACACATTTGCTTCTGGTTCTCCTGAGATTCCTGGGTTCTGCAATGATTCTGTGGGACCTGCTGTTGGTTCTCAGTGATTGCTACTTGAAGGCATGAGTTTTTGCCCTGGAAGCAACTTGCAGGGTGTTCCCCACCCTTCCCTCCCACCCTGCTATAGGAAATAATAGAGAATGACTGAGGGCACCCTGTTAAGGGGTCCATAAAATTGGATCCCATGGTCCAGTTGACTAGAAATATTATTTAAGGGACAGACACCAGTAGCTCTGCTGAAATTTTGATGCCTGTACCTTTAAAAAAAACCCTCTTCTGGCCACCCAGAAATTTTCTCCATTGGGAATAATGAACCAAAACAATTCAGAAACCAGGGGGGGGGGCACCCAATGTGGGAATATCAGGAGTCACAATATTTATTGGATCCAATATACACAGCCTTGAAAAAAAATTCACACCCCTAGGCATGACATGAAGGGTAGAGATATTTAAGCTAAGTTATATTTGTACCTATGAAGCCTTGTGTCATGATTAACAGACATCTTTCCAGGCAGTGGTTGGGATCCAGTGCAATGTCTGTGCAAATAATCTGGCTGTGGTCTGTAACCCTAAATTAGAAGACACTGGGTCAAATAATTTTAAAGTGGTTTAAAAATGTCTAAAGGGTCCAATTCTAATTGGGTCTTCCGTGCAGTGAGTTGAAGTGCTCTCCACCCCCATGCCTTTTCAAGTGCCGAAACTACTAGCTGTTTTGGTACTTGAAAAGATGGAGGGAAGAGAAACAAAAGCATCTATTACCAGATGCAAGCAGATCAGGATAGAGCATTTGTGACATTTTTAAACCACTTTAAAATGGTGGCAGCAGCCCCATGGTAGACACAAGAACACTGTTCTACCTAGCTTTGTCTGCTGTCATTCCCTTTAAGACCCTTTAAATGACTGCATTCCTCAGCAATAATGAATTATTCACTCAAAAGATCTTACTTTATTGCAATATTTGCCTAATAGCTACCAATGTTATACTAGGAAAAATATCTGTAATCACTTTACATACGGAATACACACATTAGTTATGCAAAATGTGTTATTATTTTAGAACTTCTATGCAAAAGAATAGAAAAAATGGAAAGAAATCTTCTGATGTATTGTAGAAGACAAAATGATAATTGCTTTTCCATTTAGAAAAGCTTGGTTGCGTTATATCAAGTTGCAAGGATTAGTTTGCATCCACAGACTGATTGACATGTTTTTATGTTATCACAGGTTTTAAATGGCATCTATTGTCATGATTCATTAGTTCTTTATCCTTATATAAGTACCACTTCTCAAATTCTTCATAACTAAAATACAGAAGTGATGCCTTTTTTTCTGATGTGCCTTATCTGCATAATCATTTGATGAAAGATTTGAACAGTACATTTCTACTAAGGTCATAGAAACAAGAGTCTGTCAGAAATATATTTTTACCCAAAATCACATTTGCAAGTCAGTGCAAAGTTAATTAGAATCAATGGAGAAACAAAATAAAGCCCTTGAGGGCCAGATTTTACTAAAGCTCTTGGGCAACAGTTATTTTCTTAGAGTCATATTTTCAAAGACTGAGGCAGTCATGAAATGGGCCTTTGAAGATTTTATTTTGAGGCATAGAACAATCAGCCAATAGGACACCTAGAGGGTAACTGATTGCCAAGACAATTATGATAGAGAAGTTCAGCTTTCATGATTAATTAAGGAAAAGAGGGGTGGGTGAGAAAACTTATATGATTTATAGCCTAATAGCATGGAATTTTGTAGTTGGATATTTTGTGTGGCAACTTAAAAACAGAGGAAAAAAGAGACTATCACTTTTGAAGGCACTGAGTTTAGGACGTAGAATTTTGAAAGGAATCAGATACATCTAAATAGAAGCTTTGTTTGTAAAATATAATTCCTCTGTCATAACTCAGGCTGGCTCATATAAATTGTTTCTCCTTTCACAACTGCAACAACTATAACAGAAAGTATAGCTTTGTTGTAAGGAATTAATTGCACAATAGGCTTATATATATATATTTTAAAATTAAATTGGATTCTTCAATATTAGCAGTAAACAATTTCATTGGTTTCAATGAGGGAATCCCCTTTTTAGGTGAAATTCTCACACCCCACTTGGGGTAAACTTTTAAAAGGATTGTCTCTAATCCCAGAGATCCTCTTCTTCTAGTTGCAGGCTGATGAGAAAATATGTCCATCTGTAGACATAGCATTTCCACTTGCAAAGCAGGCACTAGGAAACCTTTCTAGCTTCTTAAGTCAGTTGGACAGGGATGGGAATGAGGGTGGGAATAACAGCTGCAATGGTTGGACTTGGCAGAACATAGGTGTTTTTGTAGTCAGTGTTTCTACCAGGACAATCCTGCTCAGTGTGAAGTCTTCCAGTTGGATGACATTATTATTGATTTCATTTGTTTATTTAATTAATCTTTAAACCACACTTCCAAAACCAGCTCAAAGCAGGTGACAACAATTCATAAATTAAACCCTCTAAAATACAACATAAGTTTATAAACAGCAATGAAATCAATAAAATAATTAGTATACAATTTACAGTTTAAGATGGCATACTCAAATGGAGGGTCAATATAAAACCTCTGGAGAAAGGGGGGAAGCACGAGGGAAGGGAAGAAGGGGGAGGCCAAAACTTGCTGTATCTATCAGCTAGGTGTCCGATACTGCCCTCAATCATAGGCCTGGTAGAACATTTCTGCTTTTCAGGCCCTGTGGAATTCTACCAGATCCCATGGGCCCTGATCTCTCCTGGAAGAGTGTTCCACCAGGCCAGAACCAGGGCTGAAAAGGCCCTGGTTGAGGACAGTCGGCTGCTCCTTGGGACAGGGATCACCAGCAGATTTTGGTCACTCAAGTGTAGCACTCTATGTGGGACATACTAGGAAAGGTGGTCCTGAAGGTATGTTGGTCCCTGACTGTTAAGCTCTACATAGTGTGAGTTACAGTAATCTAGCCTGCAGGTAACTGTTGCATGGATCACCATGGCTAGGTCAGTGGGCGACAGTACAAAGCCAACTATTTAAGCTGGCAAACATGGTAAAGTTGAACCACCTTTGTGACCTGGGCCTCCATTGAAAGTGATCTAAGATCACTCCCAAATTCTTGAAGGACATCCCTACTGTCAACAGCACTCCTTCAAGAGACGGGAGTTGGCAACCCATCCTCCCTGCCCAGCCACAGCACCTTCGTCTCCATTGGATTTAGTTTCAGCCTGTTTTAACCAACCAACCACAGCCTCCAAATCCCTGGCCAGACATTCTGGAGCAGCCTCTGGCTGCAACTCATCAACAGATAGAGCTGGATGGCATCAGCATAATGGCGACACTCCAGCCCATAATCCCACACCACCTGGCAAGAAAGCACATAAAGATGATAAATAGCATTGGGAAGAGGATAGCCCCTTGAAGGACTCTTCATACCAATGGATATTGTGGAGAAGCAATCTCCCCTAGCTCCACCCTCTGTCCTTGACCTTGAAGAAAGGAGGCAAACCACTGTAAAGTCATCCCTCAGATCCCCACGTCGGCAAGGTGGTGGGTCAAAATATCATGGCCTCCATGTCAAATGCTGCCAGTAAATCAAGCAATATCAGCAGCACTGACCCACCTCGATCCATCTGCCTGGATCATTATATCATATATCTTTATATTTTGTAATGCTGAGCCACAATCCTAGCTCCTTCTGTGTCTTAGAAAAATGAAGCCATCCACATTCATCCTCATCCCTCATTTGATACACATAGCTGGCTCAGAGCAAGGAAGCAACAAGCCAGTTGCCTTGACAACAGAAATATATTCTGTCTTTCCTCATCCCACCTCTTTGTGAACAGTGTCATATTTTCACAAAAGAATGCAAAAAATTGTTACCCCCCCCCCCAATGGCAGGACCAAAATATTTATGATGCACACTCTCGTTTCAACTCAACACTAACAAAAAACATACACTATCAGTCTTGTGTAAAACATCTGTAAACATCACACTTTACTTTTCTGCTTCCCAAAAATGTGAATGTATTTTTGATGATTGATGACAAAAGTCCTGGTAACATGGCCATAGTGTGACATTTCAATTTAAATTCTCCTTTTGCTTTCATGAAATACCATAAACTGAGGTGATTTATCATGTGGTAATTGTTTCTGGATAGCTACTGTTCATTGGCTTAATCTCTGAAATCCCAGAATGAGTAAAATATGTGTTATTAAAACTCATTGGGTATCTTGTAATTGGTGTTGTAAATCAAAGCAAAAACACATCTGACAGTATATAGTTAATACCATTCGGAAGCCCAAGCCACAATCCACTATTGAGAGTTGAGGGAAAGCAAAACATGAAAGCAATGACATATACAATTATTCAATTAAAGAAATGTTCAACTTCCCTTTGGAATATACTTTTAATGTCAAGTCTGTACCCTAGAACAGGAGGGGAAAAAAAAATTCACAAATAGCCGCTGAACTTGTGCAGTATGCTTTCCCTCCACACTCATGAACCACATCCAGGACTAATCTACATTAAGGATTAGTAGAAGTTTTGCAATTTGATACAAAAAGGAACAGCCTGTTGTATATTTCTGTGGGGATATTGTGATAATGTCAGAGGCATTTACTGGATGATTGGCATGTCCCACCTTCCACTAGTTGTGCTCTCCCTCATCTGATCATAGCTTAAGAAGATCCTTCATTTCAGGTTGTTGTTTGTTTGAAGTTTTGATGTTTCTGTGCTCATTTTTCAAATCTCATTAAAAGTTTTCCCAAAGATCATAACAATTTTTTGGAACACACTGTTTTGGTCAGAACATTCTAATGTTAAGAGTTTTAATTCTTGAGTTGGGACAAAACTGCTGACATCTTTTTTCCAGGATCAAAAGTAACAAATTTCATAGAAATATTACTGTTAAAATTCATAAGAACATAAGAGAAGCCATGTTGGATCAGGCCAATGGCCCATCCAGTCACTCTCTCTCTCTCGGCCTGGCTTCGCGAACGAAGATTTAAGAAGGGTGCAATAGTCCACGTTTGCTGCAGGCTCGCTGGTGGCTGACAAGACCAATGTGGGACAGGCAGGTCCGGCCACAGCGGCTGCAGGGAAAAGTCTGATTTAGGGTTGGTCCTGTAGCAGTGCGATTCTTCCTCAATCTCCTTTTGTCCTCAAGACCAGCTATGCGTGCGTTCTCAAAGGAAGAGACAGCCTGGTGGATGGTGTGCCTCCATGCTTTGCGATCTGAGGCTAGGTCAGACCACTGGTGATGGTTGATGTGACAGGTGCTAAGGGATTTCTTCAAGGAGTCCTTCTACCTCTTCTTTGGTGCCCCTCTATTTCGATGGCCGGTGGAGAGTTCGTCATACAGGGCAATCTTGGGAAGGCGGTGGTTTTCCATCCTAGAAATATGCCCTGCCCAGCGCAGCTGCGTCTTCAACAGCAGTGCCTCGATGCTGGTAACCTCCGCCCTCTTGAGGACTTCAGTGTTGGTCACAAAGTCACTCCAGTGGATGTTGAGGATGGTGCGAAGGCAGCGCTGATGAAAGCGCTCAAGGAGTCGCAGGTGATGATGGTATAAAACCCACGATTCGGAGCCGTAGATGAGGGTTGTCATCACAACCGCTTTGTAAACATTGATCTTTGTGCCTTTTTTCAGATGCTTGTTGCTCCACACTCTTTTGTGCAGTCGGCCAAATGCACGGTTTGCCTTTGCCAGCCTGTTGTCAATCTCCTTGTCGATCTTGGCATCTGAGGAGATGATGCACCCCAGGTAGCTGAACTGCTGGACTGTCTTCAGAACTGATTCACCCACAGTGATGCAGGGAGGGTGATAATCTTCCTGGGGTGCAGGCTGGTGGAGAACTTCTGTCTTCTTCAGACTAACTTCTAGGCCGAATAGCTTGGCAGCCTCTGCAAAGCAGGATGTCATATGCTGCAGAGCTGATACCGAGTGGGAGACGAGTGCAGCATCATCAGCAAACAGTAGCTCTCGGATGAGTTTTTCCATTGTCTTGGAGTGTGCCTTTAGTCGCCTCAGGTTGAACAGGCTGCCATCGGTGCGATAGCGGATGTATACACCATCGTCATCATCTAGATCTACTGCGGCTCTTTGAAGCATCATGCTAAAGAAGATCGTAAAGAGAGTTGGCGCGAGAACGCAGCCTTGCTTTACACCTGTGCCTATTGGGAAGGGCTCCGAGAGGTCGTTGCAGTGTCTGACTTGGCCTCGCTGGTCTTCGTGTAGCTGGATGATCATGCTGAGGAACCTTGGGGGACATCCTAAACGTTCCAAGATTTGCCATAGGCCTTTCCTGCTAACGGTATCGAAAGCTTTGGTAAGGTCGACAAAAGTCACATACAGAGCCTTGTTCTGTTCCCTGCATTTCTCTTGGAGCTGCCTGAGAACAAATACCATGTCGGTGGTGCTCCTGTTAGCTCTGAAGCCGCACTGGCTCTCTGGGAGGAGTTCTTCTGCAATGGCGGGCACCAGTCTGTTCAGGAGTATTCTGGCAAGGATTTTGCCTGCGATGGAGAGCAGGGTTATCCCCCGGTAGTTGGAGCAGTCTGACTTTTCCCCTTTGTTCTTGTATAGGGTGATGATGATTGCATCGCGAAAGTCCTGTGGTAATTTGCCTTGTTCCCAGCAGGTGACAAGTACTTTGTGAAGTGAGCTATGTAGTACTGTGCCCCCATGCTTCCAGATCTCTGGTGGAATTCCATCAACTCCCGCTGCCTTGCCACTTTTCAGTTGCTTGATGGCTTTAACAGTCTCTTCTAGGGTGGGGATCTCATCCAACTCTGTTTTCACCGGTTGAAGTGGGGTGAGGTGGATTGCTGAATCTTGAACTACGCGGTTGGCACTGAAGAGAACCTGAAAATACTCCGACCACCGGTTCAGTATGGATGCCTTGTTTGTGAGGAGCACTTGGCCGTCTGCACTATGCAAGGGACTCTGAGCCTGATATGATGGACCATATACTGCCTTCAGGGCTTCGTAGAACCCTCTTAAATCACCAGTGTCTGCACACAGCTGGGTTCTCTCTGCAAGCGTGGTCCACCACTCGTTCTGAATGTCTCGAAGCTTGCGCTGGAGGTTGCTACATGCAGCGCGAAAGGTTGCTTTTTTCCCAGGACAGGAGGGCTGAGCAAGATGTGCTTAGTAGGCAGATCTCTTTTTTGCCAGTAATTCTTGGATCTCTTGATTGTTCTCATCAAACCAGTCCTTGTTCTTCCTTGTGGAGAACCCGAGGACTTCTTCAGAGATCTGCAGGACGGTAGTTTTTAGGTGTTCCCAGAGTGCTTCTGGAGAAGGGTCTGTGGGGCAACTGGGGTCCTCAATTCTTGACTGGAGTTTTGCCTGGAAGGCAGCTTTAACTTTGGCTGACTGGAGGCTGCCAACCTGAAACTTCCTCCGAGGGATACCTCCTCTCCTGGGTGTGGGTTTAAAGTGAAGGCGGAGATTGCAGCGTACAAGACGATGATCCGTATGACATTCTGCGCTGGGCATTACTCGGGTGTGTAAGACATCTCGAAGGTCTCTCTGGCACACCAGAATGTAGTCGATAAGGTGCCAATGCTTGGACCGTGGGTGCATCCAGGTTGTCTTCAGACTGTTCTTCTGCTGGAAGATAGTGTTGGTGATGGTGAGCTGGTGCTCCATGCAACCTCATACAGTGGCAAAAAAAAAAAATTATATACACACATACACTGTGGCTAATAGCCACTGATGGACCTGTGCTACGTATTTTTATCTAAACCCCTCTTGAAGGTGGCTATACTTGTGGCCGCCACCACCTCCTGTGGAAGTGATGTTAATCACCCTTTGGGTGAAGAAGTACTTCCTTTTATCCGTTTTAACCTTTCTGCTCAGCAATTTCATCGAATGCCCACGAGTTCTTGTATTGTGAGAAAGGGAGAAAAGTACTTCTTTCTCTACTTTCTCCATCCCATGCATTATCTTGTAAACCTCTATCATGTCACCCCGCAGTCGACGTTTCTCCAAGCTAAAGAGTCCCAAGCGTTTCAACCTTTCTTCATAGGGAAAGTGCTCCAGCCCTTTAATCATTCTAGTTGCCCTTCTATGGACTTTCCCCAATGCTATAATATCCTTTTTGAGGTGCGGCAACCAGAACTGCACACAGTACTCCAAATGAGACCGCACCATTGATTTATACAGGGGCATTATGATACTGGCTGATTTGTTTTCAATTCCCTTCCTAATAATTCCCAGCATGGCGTTGGCCTTTTTTATTGCAGACGCACACTGTCTTGACATTTTCAGTGAGTTATCTACCACGACCCCAAGATCTCTCTCTTGGTCAGTCTCTGCCAGTTCACACCCCATCAACTTGTATTTGTAGCTGGGATTCTTGGCCCCAATGTGCATTACTTTGCACTTGGCCACATTGAACCGCATCTGCCACGTTGACGCCCACTCACCCAGCCTCAACAGATCCCTTTGGAGTTCCACACAATCCTCTCTGGTTCTCACCACCCTGAACAATTTAGTGTCATCCGCAAACTTGGCCACTTCACTGCTCACTTCCAACTCTAAATCATTTATGAACAAGTTAAAGAGCATGGGACCCAGTACCGAGCCCTGCGGCACCCCACTGCTTACCGTCCTCCACTGCGAAGACTGCCCATTTATACTGACTCTCTGCTTCCTATTACTAAGCCAGTTTTTGATCCACAAGAGGACCTGTCCTTTTACTCCATGACTCTCAAGTTTTCTAAGGAGCCTTTGATGAGGAACTTTATCAAAAGCTTTCTGGAAGGCAAGGTAAACAACATCTATCGGGTCGCCTTTGTCCACATGTTTGTTCACCCCCTCAAAGAAATGTAACAGGTTAGTGAGGCAAGATCTTCCCTTGCAGAACCCATGCTGAGTCTTCCTCAATAACCCGTGTTCATCAATGTGCCTACTCATTCTGTCCTTGATAATGGTTTCTACCAACTTTCCCGGTATTGAAGTCAGACTGACTGGCCTGTAATTTCCCGGATCTCCTCTGGAACCCTTTTTAAAGATGGGGGTGACATTTGCTACCTTCCAGTCCTCAGGAACGGAGGCAGATTTCAATGAAAGATTACAGATTTTTGTTAGAAGATCCACAAGTTCAACTTTGAGTTCTTTCAGAACTCTCGGATGTATGCCATCCGGACCCGGTGACTTATTAGTTTTTAATTTGTCTATCAGTTGTAGGACCTCCTCTTTTGTCACCTCAATCTGACTCAGGTCTTTCAACACCCCTTCCAAAATTAGTGGTTCTGGGGCGGGCAAAAAGTTCTCGTCTTCCACAGTGAAGACGGAGGCAAAATATTCATTTAGCTTCTCAGCCATTTCCCTATCCTCCTTCAGTAATCCTTTTACCCCATGGTCATCCAAGGGCCCCACTGTGTCCCTGGCTGGTTTCCTACTTCTAATATATTTGAAGAAAGTTTTATTGTTGGTCTTTATGTTTTTTGCAATATGCTCCTCATAGTCCCTTTTTGCCTGCCTGATCACAGTCTTGCATTTGATTTGCCACAGCCTGTGTTCCCTTTTACTAATCTCACTTGGACTGGTTTTCCACCGCTTAAAGGAGTCCTTCTTACCTTTTACAGCTTCCATTACTTTGTTTGTTAACCATGCAGGCCTTTTCTTATGCCTGTTTGTGCCTTTCCTAACTTGTGGTATGTATTTTATCTGAGCTTCTAGGATTATAGTTTTAAATAGCGTCCAAGCTTCCCCAAGGGTTTTGACCGTATGTACCTTTCCTTTCAGTTTCCTCCTCACATGCCTCCTCATCTCAGTGTATTTACCCCTTTTAAAGTTAAACGTGGTTGTGGCGGTCTTTTTGGACAACTCCCTATTTATACAAACGGTGAAATCAATAACATTATGGTCACTGCTCCCAAGTGGCGCAATCACTTTTACATCTCTCACCAACTCTTGGGCATTACTTAGGACCAAATCCAGGATCGCCCCACCCCTGGTAGGTTCTGAGACCATCTGCTCCATAGCACAGTCATTGAGAGCATCAAGAAACTCAATCTCTTTCTCTCGACCAGAACACATATTGACCCAATCAATCTGCGGGTAGTAAAATCACCTATTACGACACAGTTTTTACGTTTAGCCGCTATCTTTAAGCCTTCCATCATATTATAATCGTCCTCTCTCTTTTGATTTGGTGGGCGATAACAAACTCCCATAGTTAAATTTCCTTTTGGGCCCTCTATTTCAACCCAAAGCATTTCTAAAAGTGAATCTAATTCTCTGACCTCAGTCTTACTGGACCGTATATCCTCTCTGACATACAGAGCCACCCCACCTCCAACCCTTCCCTCCCTATCCTTCCGATATAGCTTATATCCAGGAATCACCGTGTCCCACTGATTCTCCTCATTCCACCAAGTTTCTGAAATTCCCACAATGTCTATGTTTTCTCCCAACACTAAACATTCCAATTCACCAATTTTACTTCGAACACTTCTAGCATTTGCATACAAACATCTATAATTTCCCAGGCGAGCTAGGCCCGCCACCTTCCTCCTGCCACCTCGAGACTCTGGCAGACAGTCCATATTGTTTGTCGCCTTCACAGTGGACAACTCTGGTCTGTTACCCGGTAGAAAAATAGCAGCTAACCCTTCATCTCTTTGAGACGAGTCCTCCCGAACCAGAGACATTTCATCTCCTGTCGGCTTTCCCCCAAGATTTAGTTTAAAAACTGCTCTGCCACCTTTTTGATTTTAAGCACCAGCAGCCTGGTTCCATCCGGGGACAAGTGGAGACCGTCTCTTTTGTACAGCTCCCGCTTGTTCCAGAAAGCATCCCAGTGCCTAACAAACTTAAACCCTTCCTCCTTACACCATCGTCTCATCCACACATTGAGATTTCTAATTTGTGCCTGTCTCTCCTGCCCTGCACGTGGAACAGGTAGCACTTCCGAGAAGGCTACCTTGGAGGTCCTGGCCTTAAGTCTCCTGCCTAGCAGCCTAAATTTTTCCTCCAGGACCTCATGACTGCATTTCCCCACATCGTTGGTGCCAACATGCACCACGACCACAGGCTCCTCCCCAGCACTGTCTATCAGTCTATCTACTACACGCGTAATGTCCGCTACCTTCGCACCAGGCAGGCAAGTCACCATACGGTCAGTACGCGGTTTCGCCACCCAGCTGTCTACTTGCCTAAGGTTCGAATCACCAACTACCAAATCCCCCCTCTCCCCCTGCTCAGGGATGGTTCCTTGGCGCGAAAGGATTCCCGCTCACCAACCGAAGAAGAGGTCCCTTCTGAGGGCGCATTCCCCTTGTCCTCAGCACGGTGCCCTGTTCCCTCTCGACCCTCTTGCTCTCTGGCAGCAACGGGGCTGCTACGTTCAGAGTGGGGCTCATCTAATACGCCCCCGAGAGTCTTCCCCAAGTGCCTAACTGACCGTCTCTGCTTCTCCAGGGCAGTCACCTCAGCCTCAAGGGTACGAACTCGTTCCCTGAGGACCAGGAGCTCCTTGCATCGAGCACACACCCAAGACTTCTGTCCTTTGGGCAGATAGTCATACATGTGACACTCAGTGCAAAACACTGGAAAGCCCCCAACCCCCTGCTGGCATTCTATCTTTATGATATATATATATTAAAATATACAGTCCTCTTTAAATGCTGTTTGTTTAAGTGGCTCTCCTTCTGGAGGGTCAACTTACCTTACCTCAACTTACCTTATTGGGAACTTACCTTATTTGGAGAACAAGGAAATGAGGGATCTGGGTTCCTGGCCCTTAGAGAGCCCCTAGGCAAAGAGCCACAGGCCAAGAGCCCTTTAGCTCTTGCCCTTCGGCCCTTCTCGCGCCTTTGGCAAGGCGCAGCTTAAAATGAAAAGAGGGTGGAGCAGAGGCACTCCTCAGCAATCAGCAGCAATCAGCAGCAATCACTCTTAATCTCTTTCACCCTTAGGCCAGTCAACCAAACAAAGAGCAGTCAACCAAACAAAGAGCAGTTCCCCAGCTATCACACCTTAGAATTTTAGGCAGCCCCACAAACCTTAGAATGAAGTCCTTAGAATGAAGTCCTTCAAAACTCAGAAATTCTCAGCAATTTCTCCAGCTGTCTCAGCTATCAGAGCTGCTCTGCTCCTCTCAGACCTCTGTGAGAGATATATACACACACACACACACACACACCTCTGCTCCATTCATTCTCCCTTTTGTATTCATTCAATTCATTCTTCCTTTTGTATTGATTATGTATAAACAATAAAAATGTGTATAATGTTATGCAACAAAGTGCCCATACATGGAAAAATAATATTAACATGTCATGAAAGAAACTAATGAATCAAGAATATTAACAACAAATATAGGCAAAGGGAGAGAGTGTTGACATTAAAAAATAAATAAAAGGCATATTTGTGTTTTCCTACCCCACAGTCAGAACCACACTGCCTCTTTCCTTTATACTGGCCCCTTCTAATTCACAGAAACATACTTTTGGGCATGCAGTACTGCATTTTCTTATATGCTTTTAGTCAAGAATATTATTCTGTGGTAGATTATTCCTGAGAGCATTTAATGGAAAAGCCATTTCACAAACAATTGCTAAAACTGAAAAAAAAATGGAAGTTGTGAGTGAATATTCTAAAATATGAAGCATTTTCTGCAGGATGTATTATTAAGAACCACAGACTTCTAGCACAGCATAGCAGACAATGAGTCATGAAGGAGAATTATGAAGCATTGTTTTCAGGAAGGACTTTGAACAATTTATCTGTAATCCAAGGGGAAGCATTCAAAAATAAAAGTTATCCACAGTGATTACTGTTACATGCTCTTTGATAGACCAAGACTATTTCCACACAAGTGCAGACCTCTGCATCAGTGTTCTTAAACAATCAAAGTTTGTAAAACTTTCTGCATAACTTTTTGTCTCCCTAGAAATGGATTCAAATTTAATGCTCCATTATCCCATGTTTCCTGCATTCACTTTTTCTGAGATGTTGTTTTAACTTTGGATTTGAACTCACGGTTTTCCAGTGAGGAATTCCTGATTTCAAATTTTGTTTTCCACCACCCTTTTGTGTCACGAGTGTCACATGTTTACCTCTCCTATCCTCCACCCCCCTTCAGGTTGTTCTTTGAGCAATCCACTAATTTTTTAAAGTGTAATTTTGATTGTGTTACACTTTTTTCCATTATAATTTAGCAACATAATAATGTTGGGACGAAACAGGCAGTGAAGTTTCATGTAGCATTCTCTGTGCAATTACTTATCCATGAAGTTCCTTTCCTGAGAGACAGTTTGATTCCTGAGAGTCAGTTTAGTGTAGTGGTTAAGTCAGTGAAAAAAAAAAAAAAAGACAGCGAACTCTAATCTGGAAGAACCAGGCATAATTTCCCTATCCTTCACATGCAGCTGCTGTTGTGACCTTGGGCAAGCCACAGTTCTCTCAGAGCTGTTCTCTCAAAAGCAGTTCTCAGTTAGAGCTCTCTAAACTCCACCTACCTCACAGGGTATCTGTTGTGGGGAGAGGAAAGGAAGGAGATTGTAAACTGCTTTGAGACTCCAAATGAAGAACAGGGTATAAATTCAATCTCTTCCTCCTCCTTTAATTTTTTTTGGTGATAGGCTTTAATGCCATATGCTTGTGTTGTTTTGTCATTCCCCCCACTTCTCTTTCCCTACAGTTCACAGTGAGTTTTCTGTCTTTCTTTTTACAATGTTATGATGTTATAATATTACCACATAGGCAGAAAGGAGGTTCTATACATGATGACACATTTTACTGTGCTTCGTAATTATTAAATAACACCAGGGCTTGTTTTTTTTAGAAAAAGCCCTACAGGAACACATTTGCATATTAAGCCACACCCCTTGATGCCACCATTGTTTCACAGAGGGCTTTTTGTAGAAAAAAACAGCAGGACCTCATTTGGACATTAGGCCATACCCCCTGACACCAAGGCAGCTGGAACTCCCTTCCTGTGCTTTCATGCTCAAAAAAAGTCCTCTATAAAACTATTATGAATTGCTGTATCCAGTTTGATGATTGTCAGCCATTTTCTCAGTTGGCAGCTAAGGAGGAATGAGGGACCGCCGAAATGGTGGCAACCATGCTGTTCCTCACTATACATCAAACCTTTTTACAATGGTATGTTATAACACCATTGTATATACACAGAGAAGGAGGTTCTGTTGCTGGCGAAGTGCATGGTGACACATTTAGCATGCTTCATAATTATTGAATAACACTGTTATGAATTGGTGTATCCAGTTCAACAATCATGAATGGAATACCATTTTAATTAGGATTTTGTGGGAATCTTAGCTGTCCATTTTTTTAGTTGGTGAACAAGGAGGAGCAGGGGATGTTTGAAATGGCCGCAACCATGCTGTTCCCCATATTATAATATTACTGCACATGTACAAAGAAAAAGAGGTTCCATCACTGATGAAACACATGATGACACAGGCACACAACCCCTTTTCAAAGGAGGTGTAGAACACATGGGGAGCATCAGATCAAAATTCAAGAAAAAATCTCCCCAAATAAAGGCCCTTTTACAAAAGGGGTGCCACAAAGTCAGAACATCAGCTGGGGATTAGAGCTCGCTGGGAAACAACAGCAACATTGAGGTGCAGAAAAGGTCCCAGTGTCTGGGATCAAACAAAATTGTAACAAGAGCAAGTATGTTAAACATTTGCTGTGGATCACCCAACCAGTATTTTAAACTTTTTTTTAAGCTACCCAAGATTCCTTCTTCCCTAAAGTTGCTTTTTGGACAATACAGACCAGTTGCCAGCTCAGAATAATTAGCCTTCAATTATCATCAAGTAAATTGTCACCTGTTCTGCTAGTAAATCCCTGGCACTTTTACCTTTTCCCATTAGAGGTGTTTATTCTCATTTGATTCATCCCCTACTGGGTTGGAAAATAATGAGGCAGCCGTCCAAGTAAGGAATGGTTGCTGTTTACCAATGTTTACATTCAAATTACCCTACAGAGATGTTTTTGACACAAAAATACAGTGGGTGGTTTCAATGTGGTTATGCTACAAAGGCATAATATGAAATAATAATTCCATTATGTCTCCCATATAGATCTATATAACAAAAGCAAAACATTACAGTCATGGAACTGAAGGAAATCAAGAAGCCATTTGGTTCAATCCCTTACTGCAATGTAGGACTTTCCATCTAGGGTATTTGCTATCCAGACTACAAGTGGAAAATACCATAGAAATAGGAAGGATAGTGCCAATGAAATTCATGTGCTGCTGAACACTGCAAGAAACTGAACATGAAACTAGAATCATTAACCAGTTTGATTTGATTGGGAGGAAGCAATCAGTCAGAAGCTAAGTATAATTAAATCTTATCAAAGATGGGGTGAATGAATATATGGAATAGGATGAGGCATCACAAATATACCCATAATCTATATACACACCCTATGTAGAACAGCCATCATATCAGGAAAAGTGACAGTAGGTATGATTCAAATCATGGCCTAGGTAATACCCAGTTTACACAAAGGAACTTGGCTCTGGCTGAAGATGGTCTTCCTCTTCTTCTGTCTTCTCCTTGGCACCAGTCTTTGTCTTTAGTTCCGTTGGACAAAGACAGTGGTGGTTGGACGATTAGCCACTCCTGGGGTGGGTAGGTTGCTTGCAGGCACAGGTGACATCTGGTGTGTACGTGAGCCGTCCGCTTCACTGGAATGGAGTCAAGCCTGGAAGGAAGATGGCTGCATGTGGTGTTAGCCCTCCACGGTGGATTCCATGGTCAACGCTTCAAAACCATTTGCCTGGATATCTCCTGGCAGTGCAGTCTCTTCCGCTCCCTGGCTGGGATGGACATCATACGGAACGACAGGAAGCCATCCGTTCTCCTGGTGGGCACTCTTGTACCGGTCTTGAGTGCCTTTGTAGCGTTATGGATGCTAGTACTGCATAAGTCCCTTTTGCCCCTGGATAGGTTTACTCACACTCTCTGGCCAGACGTGTGCGAGTCACTTCTCCAGGTGCTCTGGCAACCAAGCTGGAGATTACGATGTTTTGTAAGGAGGTTTTTCCTCACAACTTAGTTGGTCTTAAAGGTGAACTTGTCTACTGCTTTGTTCACTTTCCTGAGAGTAACCTTCCCTAAATAGATTAGTAACTTTCCACCTATAATAATTGTACATTCTTTGCATGCCTGTAAAGTACTACTGCCTACCATTGTACTTCCTTCAGAATGCACAGATTGTCCATATAAAGTCTAAGGTGGCAAAACTTTTTAAAACAAACTCAATATATTCCAATTCCACATCCACTGAGTATTTTCCAGTTCCACATCTCTTTGCCCATTTTTGTGCCCAGTGTATCATATCTACTTTAATAATAGTGAGAGCTATTACTACTGTTAATATTAAGCAGTTTAAAGCCTGCTCTCCAAAGTTTTGTTGCTCTCCAAAGAAGGTGAAAGAGAAGGGTATAAAGACCAAGAATTGAAGAGATAAAATGAGAGTTCTGAGCAAAACCTGAGGAATTTCAAGAGTATGGAAAAAAGATTCCAATAGTGCTCATCACAAAATTATAATTGCTTATTTGAATTTCCTCTTTCCTCAATGTCAATATGCTTTTATAAGATTTTTGCACAGAATTTACATAATGCTGACATTCATTCAAGCGTCCTTGCTTCTTTTCAAATTCATAGGCCCATGCTAGTGATAGAATAGGTCTAAGGATTGTTTTGAAAAGTCCTGGTTTTGCTAAGAAAAATGGATTTAGCTTTCTGGCAACTAGCAGGATGTTATTTGAATGTGGTGAAAAAGCAAAGAGCTTTGAGCTGGATTAGCACTGACTTTTTCAATAGTTCTGTTTCTTCATCACTTCCCAAATCACTTCTTTAGGTCTTACAAAGAATATTAAAGGTAGGGAATCTTATTACAGGATTTTGTTTTCTCTTTCTGACTGTTGAAAGAAGGCTCTCTTGGTAGGCATACAGCAAAAGACTCTTCTTTCCATACTGAATTCCTACTGGACTTCTTATTCAGTAATAGGCTATAGATTGTATTTCAGACTCTCTGAACTCTTTCAGCAAATAAAACAGAGGCTCTGCTCTGGTGAATTAGAAGAAAGACAGATACAGACTAGACATTTTATTATATATGCTTTTAAATAATAATGTAACATACCAATGGTCTGCTTATGTCTTCTGCCAGTGGATGATGGTCTGTCTGTTTCATATGGTGTTATCCCACTGATCCACCTTCCTATGTGTTTTAATTGCGTATGTATTTGTTTATTCATATGTTTTAACTATTGTTTTTAATTATTTTATACTGTGTATTTTAAAATATTATTTTAATGTTTTCAACTGTTTGCTGTCCTAGTGGAAAGATATTTTAAATAAATAAATACATTCTATGCTATTTGAGTAAAAGCAGAAGCTATGTAGGATTAGTCATGACTACTAGGGCTGCCAACTTTCAGCTGTGGTTGGGGATTACAACTGATCTCCTCTTTTGTTTGATCTATGTATAAATCATCTAGCTATATTTTTAGCTCCCCATTTTTCACATGCTCCTACTCTGGCAGATAAAAAAAATACTGTTAATGCTATATGTGGATGATATTATCCTTTCTTGCTCCTCATTAAGGCCTTCTCTTAATATTGTCTAAATGAGGGATTATTTATAAACAGCCAGAAAATCTAAAATCATGGCCTTTTTGAAAGCAAGAAATATTCCTGAATATAAATGGCAAGTTATTGTAAATAAAATTGACCAAGTTAGACAATTTAATTATCTGGGTATTACATTTCAAGCAAATTTAAGCTGGAAATTACATCAGGAGAACATTAAACACAAAGTGAAGTATCCAGTAATGATCTAATTCACTTTTTTCGTACCCAGGGTGGGAATTTTATATCTGGAGCAATCAAAGCATTTAATGCTAAGATGATTTCCCAAATATTACATGGTATTTTGGTTTTGGTTGATGTGGTAGATGAAGCAATTGACCAATCTTTAACACACTTTCTCGATAACATATCAGGCATGCCAAATTGTGTGTCTGAGGTATTCCTCAGAACAGAATTAAAAAATCTCTGGAAGCTTTAGTGCAGCAGAGATCATTTTTGTTATAACTTAAGATGCTCATGTCTAACAAGGAGCTATTAAGTCTTATTAGGAAAGACCTGCTACTGAAATCTTGGGAAAAGGTGACTGAAAACAAGCTTTAGTTGTTGGGCTTTAACCAAACAAAGCATTTGAGATGAAAGAAATCAAGTTAGCAGTGATATCCTTGGATTTTAGAAATATGCAGGTGAGAGCATGATGGGTGTGCTCAGTAGCTGCTCATGGCCTAATCCTCTTTAATTGTATTCTACAATATGTTTTTAACTTAACAGTTCCACAGTACAGAGAGGCATTTATGCTGGCTAGGCTGAACATCTTACTGTGGGCTGTTATGCAGGTGTTTCTTACTCAGATAGAAGATGTGAGTATGGGGATGGTCACTTTGGAACATATTTTACTATTCTATTGTTTTGGGGAGGATTTGAGGAAGAAATATTTAGGGCAGTTTTTATCTTATACATTTTTATCTTTCTTTGCAGAGTTTAATTCAGATGTTACTATTAGATATAGATAATAGGATCACATCATCATCATTATTGTAAGAGCAGGAAGGAGATGAGGATATTGGATTTATACTCAGGGCCAGTACTTAGGAGTAGGCCAGATAGGTGGCTACCTGGAGTGCCACCTGGCTTACAGGGCCCACTGGGTGAACCTCCCCCCACCCCACTGCTCTTGCCTTCCCAACACTGTGCAGACCCATGAAGGTGAGAGCAGTGGGGTGGCACATCAGAATGTGTTCTCCTCCAAGCCTGCCTTCCCTTGCAAGGGAAGGTGGGCTTGAAAGAAAACATGTGCCACCCCACCACTATCGCCTTCCTTGGTCTTCCTGGAAAGCTGAGAGTGGCACAGGTCACCACCCCACCTTGCTCTTGGCTTCCTAGGACTGTGCAGATCCAGAAAGCTGAGAGCAGGATGGCAACATGTGCTGTCTGAGAAGTGCACAGGCCACCACCGCTGCCCTGCCCTTGCTTTCCTGGGTCTGCCTGGGGCGGGGGTAGAACCTAGGGCAGCAGGATCTCTGGTGCTGGCCCTGTTTATACCCCACCCTTCGCTCATTGTGTCAGAACAGCTTATAATTTCCTTACCTTCCTCTGCTTTCCTACCTTGTAAGGTAGGTGGGGCTGAGAGAACTGCTCCTAGAGAACTGCTGTTAGAGAACTGTGACAGACCCAGCAGCTGCATGTGGAGGAATGGGGAATCAACCCCAGTTCTCTAAATTAGAGTCCACAGCTCTTAACCACTCTCAAGATTAGTAGCAAAATTTGTGTTGGCTGCAATTAAATGTAATAGGGTTGTTTACATGTGATGCTGCTTGTGGCCAGTTGGCCATTAAAACAATATCATTTAAGTATGTAAGAGTACCTTCACACTACACTAAATAGTGAGTTTTTCATGTATGGATTTTTCACTGTGTAAGAATAGCAAAAATCCAGTTTATCGTAGTGTGAATGCACCCCACGTGTTGCAAACTTCGATGAGGTAGACACAATTCATCTAAAACACAATTTGTTACCATGAATTGGAAGAAATACATACATATTTGTGTGTGTTTGCATGTACATACATACATACTAGGGGAAGAAAATGGGAGAAAGTGCTTTTAAAAAGGCTAGAAGGTTCAGTAATCTGAGATAGGTGTATTCCATTATTTTAAAGAAAACAATACTTGTGTATTCTCTGTGCAAACTAATCCCACTTTGGAGCTTTATGTAATATATTACTTGTTGGAAGTTGTCCATTTTCACTCTGAATGTATCATAACCCTGCTTTGATTGGATATTGTTAGACTTTGAAGTGTCTCAAGACTTTATTTTGTCTGCAGTGGACTAACATACTGTAATGCCCTCTACATGGGGCTGCCTCTGTGCCAAACCCGGAAGCTGCAGCTGGTGCAGAACATGGCTGCTAGACTGTTATTGGGGCACCCAAAGTGGGAACACATACAACCGGGGCTGCGTGGACTGCACTGGCTGCCAGTTACATACCGGATTCATTACAAAGTGCTGGTTATCACCTTTAAAGCCCTATATGGCCGAGGACCTGCATACCTGAGGGACCGTCTTTCCCCATATGAACCCCAGAGAGCACTGAGGTCAGCAGGGAAGAACCTGCTGACTATCCCCGGGCCAAAAGAGGTAAAACTACAGAGTACCCGCACCCGGGCTTTCTCTGTAGTGGCTCCACACCTATGGAACCAGCTTCGCGGGATTTCGAACAGTTCCGCAGAGCCTGCAAGACCATCCTTTTTAGGATGGCCTACACCGATTAAAGAGAGAGAGAGACTGCTAAGAAAAAAATTACCGTCTGTTGTAATAGCACCAGGATGTCAATTTTATTAATTTTATTAATTTTAGAATTTTAATTAAATTGTTAAATTAGTTATTGTTTCGAATATCATTGTATAATTTAATGTATTGATTTAATGTTGTTAGCCGCCCTAAGCCTGCTTCGGCGGGGAGGGCGGGATACAAATAAAATGATGATGATGATGATAACATGGCATCACTCTGAAATTTTTGTTGTATTTCACCTTAAGCTGACTGAAGCAGCAGCACTGCATCACACCCACATCCCAAGCTCTATCTACATGAGTTTACAATCTAATAAAAACAAAAATATATTTTAAAATAATTTTAAAACCCTGGAAACTGAAGGAAGAACAGAAAATATACAGATAAATGAGCCTTACAGAGTTTCTCCGCCCACCCATGAATAAGAAGACCAATTGAATAAATATCTGCTGGTAAATGGCACCATAGATACGTAGCAGGAAGTGAAAAGTTTAAAGATGTGAAATAGATGTAGAACTATAGGGTTTAATATATGACAAAGAACCAGCCGAATATAGAGAGTGAGGAGAATACAGAGAAATCAGAGATAAAAGATTAGTACCAGCAAGAGACAATACATTTGAAGATATGTTGATGCAATCTAAAACTGAAGAAAAGGGGGGGGGAGATAAACCAGGAAAGAAATTGGAAGTGAAGAAGCACCATATATGCAGGTGAAAAAACAGAGCAGGCAACAATATGCAAAACAAAATACTATGTGAGAATAGGGAGGATAATCTAAAAGACCATTACAATAATTCTGTCAGAATATTAGCCATTTTGGCAATAGAAAATTAAGAGACAATGAATTAAGAGTGATGAAAGTTGAAGAGAAAAAGAACAAGGTAACAGAAGAAACTGGAAGAAAAATGTCAGGAGGAATGCTAAGGAATTCAGTTACTGAACAATTTAGCTTTAGAACAGGGGTGGGGAACCTCCATCCCGAGGTCTGTATATAGCCCTCGAGGTCACTTGGTGTGGCCCTCAGGGATTCCTGGACCAAACTGAGCCATGTGGCAGCCTCCCTGGGGTCTGGTTGGCCAGCAAGGATCATGGGGTCCAGCCACACTGTGCAGTAGCCTCCTTAGGGTTAGGCAGGGATCACAGGGCCCAGATGTACTGTGCGGCAGCCTCCCTGGTGTCTGGCTGGCAGGCCAGAATTGCTGCGGGGCCTGGAAAAGTTACTGTCACAATTCAGTTTGCACTTGATTATCCCAGATGGTGTGGCCTAATATGCTAATATTAGGGGGTGTGGTTTAATATGCTACTGAGTTCCTGCTGGGCTTTTTCTACAAAAAAGCCCTGGACCTATGCATTTGCCTAGGGTAGCGGGCCATGTGTGTGTGTGTGCCAGATTAGGCTCTCCCCCATTACTTCAAACAGAAATTATTTGCATTAATTTTGCTGACCTGAATCATTCTCCCTCAGTGGAACATTGTTTTTTAAGTTGATAATTTTTTATGGCCCGCAAATAATGTTATAAACATCCATGTGGCCCCTGGCAGAAAAAAGGTTCTCCACCCCTGCTTTAGAAAATGAGCTATAAGGAGATAGTTCCACAGTAAGATGAAAGGTTAACCAAAGAAATATATCAAAGGAAAAAAAATGATTATGAGTACAGACATAATAATTAACATCAGAAAACAGTACAAGAAACTGAAGAACAGAGATGAATAAAGAAAAGCAAATGATCTAGTAAAGAAAAGGACTCTAATGGAGTCACAAAAATAAGAAAAATAACGAGCCTGTCATGGAAACATAATAATGAATACAAAGTGAAATGAAGTCAGAAAAGATCCATGAAAACTAGATTCTACAAAGTATGTTCACTCTGGCTTGGATAGCCCAGGCAAGCCCAAGCTCACCAGATCTCGGAAGCTGAACAGAGCTGGCTCTGGCTAGTATTTGGATGGGAGACCTGCAAGGAATACCAAAGTCATAACACAGAGGCAGACAATGGCAAACCACCTCTGAATATCCCTTGTCTACAAACCTCACTATTTTCAGAAGTTAGCTTGACTTGATGGGGAAAAAAAAGTTCAGCAGTATCAGAAATGGAGGCTAGATGCTGCTATTGAGATAAAGAATCAAAAAATCATAGAACCATAGAGTTGGAAGGGACCTCTAGTTCAGCTCTCGGCCAAATGCATGCTCCTTGCCCAGAAGATGGCAAAATAAAAACCAACCCTACAAGATCCCTGGCTAAACTGGAGAAAAATTGCTGCTTGACCCCAAAGTGGAATCAGCATTTCCCTGAACATGTAAGAAAATTAATTAAAGTTGTTTATGTTGAATAGTGAAAAAAGTAACCAGACCATTAAGACTGGGAAAAGTAGTTAGATAATAGATTATCTAAATACGGAGAGAAAACTCACTAAAGCAGTTTAAGTAAAAGAAAGAAGCAACAGTCAACAAAGAACTGAAAATATTTTTGTTTCCTATATATTGGAGCCTCCGGGAGCCTGCCGTGGCTCGGCGTGACGAAAGGGGGAATTTTGCCCCCCTCCGGAGGGAGATCGGACGATTCGGCGTACTTCGAGCGCGTCTCGAAGGGGCAGGGCTTCAATGTTACTATTGAATAAAAGTGGCCCATAGTTTCACCAATCTAATTGTGTCCGTCTCTTTATTCCTACTTGGGGGGGCAAAATATTTAAAACATATATTGTTTGTTTAGTTTTGTATGTACGTGCATGTGCATGTATAAATCTAAAGATGCAGGAAAGGAGGGGGGGTTGGAATAAGTACGAGACAGAAGATTCAGAGAGAAAAGGTGATGTCAAGGAACATTGAATAACATGACCAAAGAAAATACAACAAAGAAGCCAGTCAAGGAAAAGAAGGAGAAGAATGCTTGACGAAGCAGCAAAGGAATCAGTTTTAGTAAAAAGATCCAAGTCAAAGACAGATTCCTCACTAGCAGTTCCTCCACCCCTGGGCTTCTGCCTTCCCCAGCTCAAGCAATCAATTCCCCACCATTTGCTTTGTGTACACATTTTGATCTGTGACTCCCTCCAATTTCCCTTGTGACTTTTGAAATTCTAAAAAACAAGAGCAGGAAGCTGCAAGGGAAATTGGAGGAAGCTGCAGATCAAAATGTGCCCATGTAGCAACTGATGGGGAATTGATCGCTTAAGCTGGAGAAAGCAGAAGCTCAGGAGCAGAACAACTGCTAGTGAGGAATTGGTCAAAGAGTGAAACTACCTTACTGGGAGATAACGTTGCTAACCTCCAAGTACAACCTAGAGATCTCCCAAAATTACAACTGATCTCCAGATTGCTTTGGAAGGTGCACTCTATGGTTCCTCCCCTTCCCAAATCTTGCTTTCCCCAGGCTCCATTCCCAAATCCCCCAGAACTCCCAACCTGGAGCTGGCAATCCTAGAGGAGGCATTTTGGTGCATGAAAGTAGTAAGTTCCTTGCTGGAGACCCACCTGTCCCAAAGTCTAACCCCTAGCAAGGACAGAATGTCTTTTGACAGCAAGTACAGAATTCTGGGAGCAGGACCTGAGCCCTGAGAAGAGGCAGGTGAGGGAAGTAAGAAATAACTGGATCTCCAAGTTATAAGAAGATATTGGATTTCTATCCCGCCCTCCACTCTGAAGAGTCTCAGAGCGGCTCACAATCTCCTTTACCTTCCTCCCCCACAACAGACACCCTGTGAGGTGGGTGGGGCTGGAGAGGGCTCTCACAGCAGCTGCCCTTTCAAGGACAACCTCTGCCAGAGCTATGGCTGACCCAAGGCCATGCTAGCAGGTGCAAGTGGAGGAGTGGGGAATCAAACCCGGTTCTCCCAGATAAGAGTCCGCACACTTAACCACTACACCAAACTGGCTCTATAAGAGGGTGTATAAACTGAGGACTCTCTTCTTATGAGAAAACCCTGCAGAAGAGCACATTAATGGGTCCCCAGGTGTCTGCTTTTAGTAGAGAAGCTGAAGAAGGATGGAGTTCCTGTATGGAGAAGCTGCTCCTGCCCTTGGAGATCCTACATCTACTGGCCAATGCAGGGCCAGCTTACCCACTAGGAAAACTAGGTGGTTGTCAAGGGTGCTGGGAGGAGGGGGCGCAAAATTGGGCTCCCCCCTCCCGGTGCCCATAGCAATCACCTAGTTTGCTTGCCTGCCTGCCTCCCGCCACCACCCCTCCCTTCCCTTGTGCTTTGCCCGCCCCCCCCCCTCAGTGTGATCAGAGGAGCACACCAAGGCTGGACCCTACTGGCTTCAATGTGACCGGCATGACATCTAATCCTTTGAAGACCATTCGTGGGAGAAGGCTCCACTCCTCCTCACTTCTGGTTCCAGGAAGGAGGGGGGAGAAGCCATCTTAGATTAAATGGTATGCTGTCCGTATCAAAGTTGGTAGGGCCCAGCCTTGGCATAGCATGGTGTGCTCTGATGAGAGGAGTGCGGTGGCAGCAGGGGGTGAGGGGGCAGGGATGGCGGGGGGAGGCAGACAGGGAGCCTGCCTGGGGCGCCACGTGCCCTAGAGCCAGCGCTGGGCCAATGACCATCAATTTCATTGGATGCCCCCAAATTCTATTATGGTGGGACAGGGAGAAAAACTTCTCTATAGCCCTCACATGGAAGGTTCTAAAATTCCTAGGTCACATTGATAGCCCTTTTCTGCAGCATTTCCAGCTCTATGGTATCCTTTTTGAGATGGAATGACCAGAATTTTCATATAGTATTTTAAAACTTGCCATACCACAAATCCAAACATGAGCATTATGATATTGGCTTTTTCAATTCCATTCTGAATAATACTTAGTAGGGATGGGTGTGGGCCAAAAAACAAACTGCAGTTCTAGCACAGACCAGGTTGGTTTGTGGTTAGTTTTGAACCAGTTTATTCCTTGGTGGGGTTCATTTGGTTCATTTTCCCTGGACAGCCTGGTATGGATTAAATCAATTCCTAGGCAATGCTGGGGTGGGACTGCTGGGAGCCCTAGAACCACCCATAGCAATTGTCCATAGCTTGATTGGCAGCTCTGGGAACCAATCAGGGGGCTCCCATTCTGTTTTATGGGAGTAGACACCCTGACTCAGCTGCTTTCACTTTGCATTACAAAGAGAGAATAATTAGAGAAGCTGAAGCCGAGCTTTCCTGAAGACACCTGCTTTGAGCGGCTATAACTTGGACATTCCAAATCTTCACCAAACTTTGAGGGCAGGTAGAGGACAGTCTGCTGGAGACTCCCAGTGAGTTTGGTATCTGTAACTTGTGAGGGTGCTATTCTACACCTGCTGAACCAAATGGACCAAATGAGCCATGGACCAGTTCAGGCAATCAAATGAACCATGAACCAACACAAACCACCACTTTCCCGGTCTGTGCCCATCTCTAATCCTTAGTATAGAATTAATATCAGTATTGCATTTCATATATTAAACAAAACAGCTACAACCATGGAACAATGTTTCTCCCCACTCTGTCCTACGGTTTTTATATAAACATTTTTTAAAAGCATCCCTTAAAGGAAAATCCTGATTGTCTTTCATCAATCATTTTAATGGAGTTCACTGATGTTCTCTTCACCATAGAAACCAACATTGAGTCCATAAATTCTAGGAGATTTGAGGTTGCAAATAATAATCTCCTAGATATGTACTTGCATTTATATGAGCAGTGGGCAATCAGAGACTATTCTCCTGTTTGACATCTCTAGGTCATGGTACAGCAAGTACCCATATGTTTCAGTCCTCAAACTACTGTACTACCCTAGAATTAAAGACTGTTAGAGCTTTCAGAATGCAGCATTTTAATTTAATTCAAATTATTTAAACCTATTTATATGATGTAGTGAAAGACATTAGTATAGAACTTTTAAACCTTTTCTTTAATGTCAGATTTTTAACAATTTGGATCTTAAAATGTATATTTTAACAGTTTTAAATCTGGTTTTGGCTCTGGGAAGTTTTAGAAGCTGGAATAAATGCTGAGTTGACTGTCTGTAGTATTCACTGAATATTCTCCAGTGACTCCCAATGACGACTGCTAGAGTCAGGGAAATTTTGCACAATATAGAAACAAGTCTCACATCTTTAGTTCTTTCAGATGATATTTTCATTTTTGTAAAACACTAAGGCACTGAATACATTCCACTGAAAAACACTTCTTTGTTCTACATTGTAGAAAGCTCCACATTCAGTTGCAATATGCCTCTATTTATCAGCACCAGGAGACAACATTGGACATGTCACCCTCTATGCCCTGTTGTCAGCCCTCCAAAGTAATGTGTTGACCATAGTGTGAGATAGGATGCTGGGCTAGATTGATTATTTGTCTAGGGTTGCCAGCTTTGGGTTGGGAAATACTTTGATATGTTGGGGGTGGAGCCTTAGGGGGTGGGGTTTACGGAGGGCTTTCAATGTGGTATAATGCCAGAGAGTCCTCCTTCCAAAGTAGCCATTTTATCCAGGTGAATTGATCTTTGTTGCCTGGAGATCACTAGCCATCACCTGGAGATTGGTAACCCACTACTGGTCTGATGCACTAGGGTTTTTCTTACATTTACTTTCTGTGACTGTGGTACAGTGCAGACATAATGCTTCCTACTCTCTTTATCATGATTAAGCATGTTTAAAGCTCATAAGCACTCATTAGATGTGTGAATGGAAATAAATCCAATTAAAGCCTCTGTACATGCATTTCTCTGTGCATGCAGGCTAAAGAACAGCAATCCTATAAAACACAGCAAACTTTCATCACAATTTAAGTATGTATACTCAAAAATAGGTTTTCCCAAGATCTATTTCTTCTTTTTAGTCTACCATTGTAATAGAGTGGGAAACTGTACACTTCCTTTCCTGAGTGATATGCAATCAAGACCCATACTTTATTCACAAAGCAGAGGAAAGCATATCTACTTTGATCATTACAACATGAGCTCAAATGAAGATTCCAGTCATGAGAACAAATGGCAGAAGAGGGTATCTGAATTCAGTCAATTCAGGCCAAATTAATCAAAACTATCATCTTGAAGAAGGCTTGTAGGAATGATTATTTGAGCATATCACAAAGCTCTTGATTACTTCCTTTCAGCGGAGATTGCCTCATTCAGGCATTCTGCTTTAACCAATAAACTCACAGCTTTAGAGTGAGCCTGGTGTTATAAACACCTTTGTTATATATGAGACCTTCTTTAATGATGTGGCTGGCAATAGAGATTCCAAGAGACAAACATTTCTGAATTGCAATAATGCTTCATCTAATATTCAATTACCTATATGTCTTTCATGTGTTCCCTTTGGTGTGGCATCTAATTCAAATAGATTGCTCATTGTCCCCTAAATAAATTATGTGCTGCTCAGACTGCCCTACAGCTTGGTACTTACATGAGCTGTGTGTTTATTTAGCAGAACAGACTGCTCAGAAGATACTCAGCTTCTATGTTTTGGTCTCTTGTCTCACTCATTACTTTGAAAAGTAATTATGCAAATATCTTACTGTGGATTTCATTTATTTATAAACAGCTCAAAATTTCAATTTCAGGGCATGCAGCAGGGAAAAAACCATATGCACCCTCTCTGAAGTAGCGCTACCACCCCCTCTGAAATTGAGCAGCTAGTAATAGATAAGAAAAATTGTTCCATGCTTTACCTTGACTGTTTATTGAGGAAAGGAGCACAATAAATTGGGCTGCAGACAACCAATCACCATGGGATTTAGCTGTGCTCATAGAAGGCAGTTGCTGAACTGTGTGTAAGAAATTTAACACATTTTCTATTTATTTATTTTTTTTTTAAAACCAAATAGCTGGGGAAGAGGTGGGAGAGATAAAGCAGAGGCAGAACTGATGTAGAAAGATGTGTTTTTCCTAGGCTGCCAATGCTGTGGGAGCATATCGGTGGGATTCCTTGGACCCCATACCAATCAATGGTTGAATGTAGAGGCTGTGACCATTGGGGAGATCAATCAACTGGCTGAGCAGTAAAGTGATAGCTGCTGCCTTTGTTTATTAGTTGTTCCACATGTCACTAGAATCTAATGGAAAGACTAGGGCAGCAGGGCCCTGGACAAGGAGGTAGGCTGGTGAAGATGCATCCCATGCACTTCCATGATGCTCCATTTTATGAGAGCAAGACCTGATATGTACATATTGCTCTCAGGGCTCATCCTGTGAAACTCTACCCATGCAGTCACACTGCATCTGAGAATAAGGTCTCAGAATGAGGAAAAGATTTGCCTTTCTCATTTATAAAGGATGATAAGGCAGTTAGGCCTTACGTTTGCTGAGCAGCTAAGAACCCTTCCATCTGCCAAATTTCCCACAAAATCAGGAAACAGATAGGAATGAATAGATTTCCCACAATCCATTCCTTTATCATTCCATGGGTTTATTCTGTCTTGTATTCTCTTGAACATATGAACATATGAAGCTGCCTTATACCGAATCAGACCCATGGTCCATCAAAGTCAGTATTGTCTTCTCAGACTGGCAGCGGCTCTCCAGGGTCTCAAGCTGAGGTTTTTCACACCTTTTTGCATGGACCCTTTTTTGGAGATGCCAGGGATTGAACCTGGGACCTTCTGCTTCCCAAGCAGATGCCCTACCACTGAGCCACCATCCCTCAAACTGAAGCAGGGTTACCATTTGCACCCCCAGTCAGAATGAAGAGGTTGACACAGTGTGTTGGATAAAAACCCGGGCTGCTTTATTGAAACATAACTTGAATGAATAAGGATGGCAAGAGGTATAGGCCTAAAAGAACAAGCCCTGGGGTCAAAACACAGGACCCTGCCTTGTCCTAGAAGGGCAAGCCACCCTGCCCCCAGCACGAGCCCAATATCATTTGACTGGTGCTGAGCGGCCAGGCCCAAACTCCACCTCCACCTCTGTTGGCATCAATCACTCAGGAAAGATCTGCCCCGGTGAGGCTCGTCGTGATCTGCACTCCTAGCATTGAGCCGTAAAGCCCATCTACCATTCATGCAGACCACCTGCACCCACTGGTGCAGAGCCATAGGTACTCCCCTGAAAAGACTGTAGCCAATACCTCATCCTGCCAAGCGACCAAATCTACCAAACTTCTCCCCAAACTCCCTACACTATCAAGCAGTACAAGGTAGGCAAAAAACAAATTCACACAGGCCAATTCTGTGAAAATGAAAAAATTCCTACCTGGCCCCTAATAAGGCGACCGGTAAAAACCTGTACTGCATAGGGCGGGTGGGTGGGCCAAGAGTTATGAAAGAACTGCGCCACACGGGCAGGGGCCGGGGCTTTATAGCCCCGACACCACGCCCCATCCTCTAACTCCCAGATGGCTGGGAAGCCGGAGTCAGCCTCCCTTCTTCCGGGAGGGCAAAGCGCGGCCCCCAGCCTATAACTGGCATTGCCAGTGCGGCTGGGAAGAGGCCGATTTCCCAGTTGGGGGCAGGGAATCCCCTGGTTTGGAGGTCCTTTCAGGGTTATCAGAAAGAGGGGGGGGTGTCTGTTGGATGCTCCATTATACCCTATGGAGATTAGTTCCAATAGAATATAATGTCAAGCAATGTGAATTTTTCTTTTAATAATATAATGCTAATAGTATGATGCTAACTGAATGTATCTGTAAAGCTCCATGAATGTTACTAACCATGAATTAAGCTAGGCACATCAAAGCAGGGAATAGCCAGAGTGTAGTTCGTGCCACTTTTGCCTCTCTCGCTTTCACTAACAAATGCAGGAATTTACTCTTTGAAGATAAGCGCCTCCAGGGAGAGGTTCTCAGGCCTGGTCCCAGGAAAAGAAACCACAGGGGAGATAAGAAGTTGCCGTGTGAAGATTCACACGTGAATACAGCATTGTTTAGAGAATGTAGCTTTGTTTAGGGAACCTTTGATGTGCCACCTTTAAGTATGCCCTTCACTGTTACTATGTATCAGTTCCAATACGTAGCTCAATAGAAGCATCTTGAATTATCAATAAATCATACTTTGTTTCAAATCAAGGACTGATTTCTTTGAGATCTAATTGCTTGACATATAATGGAGAATTGATCCATGAGTATCTGGGACTCTGGGGGGAGGTTTTTTTAGGAAGAGGGATCAAATTTTCAGCATAGCATCTGGTGCCTCTCCTGAAACAACTCCGAGTTTCAAAAAGATTGGACTGGGGGTCCAATACTATATGCCCCCAAAGAAGGTGCCTCCATCCTCCATTATGCCAATGGAAGGAAGGCATTTAAAAAGAACACGGTCCATTTAACTGTGATGGCCAGAACTCCCTTCAGAGTTCAAACATGATTGTCACAACCTTGCTCCTGACTCTATCCCCAAAGTCTCTTGGCTCTATCCCTAAAGTCCCCAGATATTTCCTGAGCTGGACCTGGCAACCCTAACTTGAAGTCTGTACAAATTGCTGCAGTGTGTATTTTCTTTCATTCATTTGCATATTTTTCCTCTTCTGTCATCAAGAAACACATGCATATTGAACAACACTAGAAACATCAATCAGCATAACTGTGTGTCTGATTCCATTTTCATGAGGTGCGTTACTAAGCTGAACCTGTCCACAATACCACGCAATCACACACACAAATCTAGGTATAGCCATACATACAATAAAATCAAGAGCACTTTTGTATAAAGCATGTTTTTTTTTAAGTGTCTGAGCATCCTGGATTTGCCAACTCTGGGTTTGGAAATTCCTGGAGATTTGGAGGTACAGCCTTGTGGGGAGGGGGAGCTTGGGAAGGAGTGCGACCCCAGAAGGGTATAACGTCATAAAGTTCACGTTTCAAAGCTGCCATTTTATCCAGGGAACTTGTTCTCTGTAGTCTGAAGCTAATCTGTAATTCTAGGGGCTCTCCAGGTCTCTCTTGGAGGTTGGCAATATTAGGTATTAAGGATGGGAAGAACTCCATTGGATGAACTAGTTTATAGTTCATCTGGTTCAGGCTCATTCCAAGTGAGCTCTGATGGCATTTAAATTCCTTCAGAGCCTACCTCTGGGTCAAGCTGGCCCAGCTGAGTGAGAATGAGCTCTGAAGGCCTTTACAGACCTTTGACATTGGCTCTGGGAGCTCAATCGAGTAGGGCTGCCTGACTTGACTGAATTTCCAGACTAAGCTTTGAAAGCTTTTATAGGCCTTATATGCCCTTATATGGGCAGGCTCCATTGGGAGGTGGGCTGAAGGTCTATAAAAGCCTTCTGAGAGCTAAGTTGAGTTCAGCCACTCAGCTCAACTGAGCTCCAAAAGTGCGATTCAAAGGCCTTTAAAGGCCTTTGGAATTCACTCTTGGAGCTTAGTTGCGCTGGTCCAACCCAGAGGTGGACTCCAAAGGCATTTAAATGAACTCTCCAGAACCTCACAAGCCTTAATAGAGGTTCAGGGAGGGTTCATGGGAGGCAGGTTCTCCCAAACCATTGGTTCAAAACACACAAACTGTCCCAGTTTGCGTTTGAACCGTGGTTTGTGGTTTGGTTCATGCCCATCCCTACTAGGCATCATGAATCAGGGCACTAACTCCTTTTCAGTAAGTTTTTTGAGAAGGAGGAGGCTGATGTCTTGGAGCCAACCCAATAGGCAACAACTAGGGATGCTCAATGAGACCCCCCCCCCCCAAGCTTGAGGCATCTTAAGAGACAGGGCCAGCTCTCTCACTCTAGGAAAGCTCTGCCTTCCAATTTAGATTATGAATCAAACCCCACTCCATGGGCATCTGCAGCCTCAGAAGTATCTATTCAACTGATCCTTCCTGCAGTGCTTGACTGCTCACAACCATGACCAGGTGCAGTGCTTTTGAGTTCTGTTCCCAAAGAGAGGTGGAGCTTCCATCTTTGCAGTTCACCTTCAGCCTTTTGCTGGAACAGCAGTACCATAACTTTCTGCAATGTTAAATCTAGATTCAGTGATGCTTCCTGGACCCTTGTATTGAGCAGGATAACTGGGGTTAGAAGGAAGGCAAGAGACACAAATTAACCAGGACTGTTTGGAGCTGTAAAATGAAACTATATGACATCTACCTGTAATTCTGACAAAACACAGTAGAGGGTTTTTGATGTATTCGTTCTGTTTTATCAAAAGCTAGGTCATTCAGAATGCTATGATCTCAGGGAAAATTTGGATGTGGAGAGAATTTCAGAAGTATCCCAAGAAATAAGTGTAAATTATTTGAGGTATTCAAGAAGGGTATTCATATTTCATGACTATGTAGAGTAAGGACTAACCAATAACTGGACTCAGAGTATGAAACAAATTTGGGAAAAGCAATACAAGAAGTCCAGGACATTTCACCTGACAGAAATCAAGAAAAAAATGATTAAATAACAACAGTTAAGGAAGATTAGAACAGGGATACAGAAACCAATAAGGTGGATGCCATCTTGCAAATAAGAAATAACTTTAAAAAGCAACATATTTATTGTTGTCTGTGGGATTATGTGCCTCACAGCAGGTACAGTTTCTTTTCCTCATAAGGAAAACATTTCTACTTCCACCATCACCCCCAATCCCTAAGGACAAAGTAGCCTTAACATATATTTGCTTTGTGAAGAAAATAATTTTGTGGGTGTTTATAGCTGTGCTGTGGAATTTAGTGTCTAAAATCCTCTCTTAAGCCTATCTGCCAGGGTGGCAACAGCCACACACATTCTGTTCAACTTGAGAGGTGATCTGCATTCATTCATTTGACTGAAGGAGAAAAGCTTGGGCTCTCTGTGTGTGTATGTGTTTATGAAAGTCCACCTGGTCTTAATCTTTGGTGGTGCTGCCCAGGACCTAGTGTAAGGTGTGGAAGACGTTGAACTGATTGGAAGAAGACATTGGATTTATATTCTGCCCTCCACCCTGAATCTCAGAGCGGCTCACAATCTCCTTTATCTTCCTCCCTCACAACAGACACCCTGTGAGATGGGTGGGGCTGAGAGGACTCTCACAGCAGCTGCCCTTTCAAGGACAACCGCTGCTAGAGCTATGGCTGACCCAAGGCCATTCCAGTAGGTGCAAGTGGAGGAGTAGGGAATCAAGCCCGATTCTCCCAGATAAGAGTTTGCACACTAAACCACTACACCAAACTGGCTCTGGAAACAGTGCTTACAATGGTATCAAATTTAATTTACATGTGTGTGGAACGCCAACCCGGTTATTTTTGGCTTCAAAAGAGAAAACTTCAATAAAATGACACATCTGGTAAAGAAGTTGAAAGGAACACACAAGGTGATCCAATCTCTTGAGGGCTGGGGGTTATTCAAAATCTCAGTACTAGAGGTTTAGTTAGAATGTATACCTCAGGTCAGGAAAGGTAGTACAAAGTCTAAGAAGTCTCCAGCATGTCTAACAAGCAGGATGTGGTAATGGCTGCCAATTTAGAATGCTTTAAAAGGGGAGTGGACACATTCATGGAGGATCAGGCTGTAATACTACCTCTAAGCTGTGGAGTCTTGTGAGCAAAAGTTCTACTTTCTACTTTGTGAGCTACTGGCATTAAAGTTGTGAGCTACTGCATAAATTAGCTTGCTTAGGGCCATTTTTTCCTGAGTAAAAACAAAAAACGTGTTAGCTGGAGACCAAAAACCTGTAAGCTAGCTCACACTAACTCAGCTTAGAGGGAACACTCATGATGAATGTCTGCTCCCTCATTTACTAGGGGTAGTATAACTCTTTAAATCAGTTGCTGGGGAGCACAAACATGATGATGCTGTTGCAGTCTTCCTGTTTGTAGGCTTCTTAGAGGTAGCAGGTTGGCCCCTGTGTGAACATAATGCTGGCCTACTTGGGCTTTTGATTTGATCCAGCATGACTCTTATGTTCTTGTGACTAGATAGTGTAATTTTCAATTTTTCAAAACTGCCTTATAGTCAAACCATTGGTCCAGCTTTCTTCATATTATTTACACTGACTGGCTGCAGCTCTCCAAGACAGAGTGAGGTCTTTTCTAACCACTAGTTCTGAGATCATGAGGAATGCCAGGGACTGAACCTGGAGCCTTCTGCATACAAAACATGGTTCAAATGACAACACTATGACCGTTTTCCCACTTAGCGTTTGCTCCCCTTATTCCGCGGCGCAATTATGTCCGGATCATTTTTCTCGTTTTCCCACTAGTGACTCTTTGTATCTTGAAGCTAAAAACATAACAATTGACAGTGTTGGAAGCAGACATCAGTACAAGTCTGTTGCAAACTGCAAAATATAAGGATGGAGCAGTCAATGAGCTTGTAGGTAAAATAAAAATCATAGTAGGCACAAAAATCTCTCTGGAAAGTAATTTTCATGCATGCTATTTTCCTCAAATGAGATCAGGATTGCTTCCTTTGAAAGTAATCAAAGTTTGAACCTGGCAAATTTCAACAAAGAAAATGTCCGTGTTATATTTCTTTGAAGGCCTGCAACATCAGAGAGTTGACTTCAGGGATTTTTCATTATATATTTCCAGTACAGTGCAATGTTTTCCTCTGGTTTAGGAATAATGTCCAGAACAAATAAAATAAAAGACAAGGGCCAAGACTTTAATTTTCTGGGAGATCTTTATTCTGAAGGGCTTACCCTCAGATCTCCGCTTGGAAGCCAACTTCATTTTTTTTAAAAAGAAGAATATAAGAAAAATATAATTGCTTTCTCTCCAGTGGCTTACTTTGTATTTTCTCTCTCAAACAATGGTTGGCTTCTTTCGAGTTCAGAGTTATTTGCGGAAAGCAGTCTGAATATTTCGCAGCAAACCCCATCTGGCTTTGGCTCTTGTGCGTGCATCTTGAGTTGTTACCTAGTGGAAAACAAAAATGAAATCCACAGAGACTTTTAGCAAGGTAATCACTAAATGCGAAGGTAGATGTTGCAGGAAATAAGATAATGACATATTTATCACTGCAGCTGTCAGTAAAGATATCTAAAGATATATTTGCAAAAAATGTTTCATATGTTTTGCATTGGCTATGAGACCATAGGCTATGCTACTGGTGGTAGGCTGTTCAGAAGGATTAGCTCCATATGACCATGGAGTTAAGTTCTATTTAACTTAGAATTAACCTCTGTTCCTACTGTTTTAATAGAGAATGTTGACCATGTCAGTCAACACTCACTGAATTCTGCCTTACTTTTCTGCCTTTATTCAAGATGTAATATGTGGCAATTTTTTTCTGCTTGAAACAGTATTTTCAGTATATGCCATTCAAGTATGAACTTTAAGAAAGCTAATGTGGCATACTGTCCCTTTTGACACTCTTGTCACTTTCTTTCTTTTTTTGGGGGGGGGGGGGAGCCCTTCCTGACCAGTATTCCTACATTTCTGAACAGATCTTCTACTTAAATAGAAATGGGAAAATACATACTTTTTTATTTTACAGCAAATGCAGTTGTCATTCATTTTTCCTACCTTCACAATCATGTAATTAGAATACTGGTAGAATTAAAAAAAAAACCCACTTTGCAGCCATTATATATGTAGCAATAAAAGCTATTCATGAAGAAGTAATAACTAATTTAGAACCATGGAGAATCAGTGTTTCTGTAAAACAGCAAATACAATGTGGTTTGAAGGGAGACATTCTCTATAATATAGTGGGTTCAATGGATCAGTGAGGTGAGGTGGTAGTGAAACATAAGCTCTTTATTGTATCCAACATAGTAAAAGGTTAAGCATAAGGCTGGAGCTTGGCCCACAGGGCCAACTATATATACACATGACCAGATTCCCGTGCAAGCACTCTATTGGCCCATTCAAACCAGCAGGGGGCCCGTGATTGAAGCAGGGCAGCCGGTATTAGGATTCTGCTGCCCATTGTTCCCTAGACCTCAAGCTCTGGTCGTCTGGATCGAATGAGTCAGGCAGAACGCCATTGCTGGCGCAGTTACTCTCATACATAACACTCTCCTATTTTAAATACTTGTTGCCTTTGTTGTGATATGTTTCATGATAGCCCCTCATTATCACCTTGTAAACAATAATTCCCCTTTGGTTAAATAATTTCCACTTGTCCTTCAGAAAATCAATGTATTAAGTGATTTGGAATGAACTAGAGATCATTCTCTACCATTATGTTTCATGTCACCAGATTAGGAAAGTAGTAAGGAGCTACATTTTTCTAGCTTCAGTGTACACTTTGCAAACAGAAGGGTTTAGTGACCATTTTCTTCCTCTTCCTCCTCCTCCTCCTCATCTTTATTGCATTAGCTCATGGTTTTAGTAAACAGCACCAAGAACAGTGTCAAGAAGAAATACAATATAGCAATCGCAATACCAATTAAAAATTCTTAGTGTCCATGGCGTTCGCTTTGGTGATGCCCTCAGAAAGGCATTTTGCACTAACAACCAAGAAAAATAACATGGGATAAACTTGAATGTGGCACATGCCAATGTGTTTCCTGGTGCCTATTTTCATGACCAGAGCAAAATATTAGTACAGGCTTTCCATCCATTGGAGTAGGAAGTGTTTCAATTGATCCCAGGAAGCATTTCTTCCATGTCTACAGAGGGAGCACCGATTCAGAAGCAGTGGTCTTCATCATAAGAAGGCATCTGGTTTGGTACCTCCCAGTGTTTTATGGCTGGCCCCCAGCCCCCATGACAGCCATTTTGTGGTGTTCCCACCAAGTGTTTTTAAATTTTTTAAAGTGCCTACAGGTTCAGCAAAACTGGAGACCCTGTTATGGCACATATATAATGGTGCTCTATTCAAAACTCTTACTCCACCTTAGGACATAAACACCAAATGCAGCCCTTCCCTCCTCCAGCTGAAGATATAATGTAAATTATCCTCACATGGTAAGCAAGGAAAGAAGATAATGTGTCCCAAGCTGTGGCTTCAAGAAATCTTCATGTCACCCATACATTAATGTTGTGCCTAATCTCAACTATACTCACTCTGTAAACATTTTCTAGCATTAAATATGTAGTGTAGAAATGGGGTTGTTCTTTCAAAACATATGAATGAGCTGTAAGATTGCACAACCACAGTTCTGGGTGACTGTCAGTCACTCCACACCAAACACTGTTACTGTTTGGTAAGTATCATTTGTGGTACCTATTATATTGCAGGATTAGAGCCCCATGGATAAGTCCCAGCAGAACATGAAGGCACAGTTCCAATTGAACTCTATACAGGACCAGTGTTCCCTCTAAGCTGAGTTGGTGTGAGCTAGCTCACAGATTCTTAGCCTCCAGCTTACACCTTTTTGTCTTAGCTCAGGAAAAATGGCCCCAGAGCACAATAATTTATGCAGTAACTCACAACTTTAATGGCAATAGTTCACAAAGTAGAATCTTTGCTCACAAGACTCTGCAGCTTAGAGGGAACATTGTACAGGATGTGTGTATATTACACTATGTCCCCCAAGAAATACAATCCACCATGTTGGAACCCCCAAGGATGAGATGAAGCTGAGAGAATCGCAAGAGGCTAAAATTTGCAAAGCTTTTGAGTCCCCTTGACAATGTCCCCCAGGTGCAGAGTATCCTTCACTCTCCAAACTCTAATTAGGTTGGCCTCTTGGGCTTTATGTGTCTGGTCTCTTGAGTCGACTGGTATGTCTGCTCCCAGCCCTCCTGACTCCCTCAGACCCACATCTCTCCGTCAGCAACCTTGTTAGTTCTTAAGAGTAGTGTACATATTTCTGTGACCACTCAGGTCTTTCACTGTGACACTCGATTGTCACTCTCAGTCACCTGGCTGTCTCCATAGAGCTAACAGAGAGCTTCACTTCACTAGAAGCCTCTTCTCAGCTCTCTGTATCAGCTCTCTCTTCAGCTCTCCTGCTGACCATCTACTGCCCACTTCAACTGTCTCCCTCTGACAGTTGCTGATAGTTGACTCTCCAGCCATTATCTGTCACTCACTCATCCTGAGAGTTATGAGCACTCCGGCCCCCATCCTCAGATCACATGACTCAGACTCCCTGAGTCCTTAGCTTTTCTATTAACCCTTCCAATTCCATCACACTAACAATTGTTTCTCTCTGTGAAGAGTCTCAGGAACAGATCAGGGGAAGGAGGCTCTGATCTCCATGATTATTCCCTGTTAGGGTCAGGTTCTAGTGGACTGGCAGGATGGGTTTGGTGCCCTGGGGATGGGGACTGTGGTACTTAGGGGGGAGAACTTCTTCCCCAGATGATGAGCACCCTTTTCACCCACTTTCACTCTCATGGCACACAGAAGTGTTCACACTCAGGAGGGAAGGGAGGGCATACATTTAAAAAATATATATATTTATTTATTTCTATTTGTATCCTGCCCTCCCTATGAATATTGGAGACCTTTATGGGGGTATGTAACTGGAACCCCAGAAATGTAATCAGCTCCAATTTGGAGAGATTGTAGAGGAGTGGGCAGTAGGGTGAAGTTCCCTGCGCATTTGGTGTGTGTAGTTTGCAGGGGGTCCGTTCAATACATTTTTTAACCTACATCTGACATTTCCCTCAAAAGCAATTTACTGGGGGTATCTTTTGGAGGGTCATAATGCAGACCCTCTAAGTTCAATCTGCACATAACTTGAAGAGCATGTAGAGGAGCACTGAAGAAAGTTCCCCCCAACTTAGAAAGCCAGGTACCCCTCCTGTAAGTCTTTACAGCCTTCCCCCCTACATAACTGGACCTGGCAGCCAGCCCTACAGAACTGGGCCTAGCATGGTGGCTAACACTACACAATTGGGTCATAGTTCTCCCTAGCAGAGACTGCCAAGGAGAGGAAAGGTGGAAAAGTAGAAGACAGTGAGGGGCAGATAAAGGTAGGTCGGCTTTTGGATGGAAAGGAGAGAAGGAAGCTGGGAAAGGAGAGGCTATGGGGGCTTTCAGGGGAGGGAAAAAGGAAATGGGGGAAGGAGAAGGTGACCCCCAAGTCTTTGCAAGTCCCCCACTTATATATGTAATAATTTCATATAAATGGAGATATGGTAATTAATTTTTCTTAAAGACCTTTCTTGAATGAACACATTGTCTTTTTCATTTACTATGGAAATATGCAAATTATGACAGATGTTATGTTGATATTTTTCAAAGAGCATTAATCTAGTTTGACAAGCAAAAACCAGTATTACAATCCAGTATGTCAGTTAAGGAAAATACAACACAGAATTACTGAATTTGTTACAAAAATCTGTGTCAACACTAGCTATGCCAAGCCTGGCTGAAAATTTTTGTTTCTAGTTTTTTCTTTTGTGCCTTGTACATTCTATACATACATACATAGACACACACACAAAGATCTAGGATCTGTCTATGTATATATATGTGTGTGTGTGTGTGTGAACAGTGTATTTTTATCAGTTAATAACAGCAGCAAGTAACATAAGAATATCTGAAGAAAGGAACAGAAAGGATTACTCATGATACAGAACAAAGTAGGAATATTCAGTCACATGTATTTTTTTAAAAAAAACAATAGTCCTTTTAACTGAGATTAGATAAAATGCAATCCTAAGGAATATATACAGGAATATAAAAAATCCTAAGGAAGATGACAGACAGACAGACAGACAGACAGATAGATAGATAGATAGATACCTCATACCTCATACCAAACCTTTAATGGCATAATAGATTCAGATAAAAATACACAGAATATAAAAATTTAAACATTGGAGATAAAATCAAAATAAAACCGAGCTTACAGATACATTCAAACATGGTCAGAATTAAATTTAAGGATGTCAGCCAGAAATTTTGCCACAGCCTCACTAACCACCCCCTCAGTATCACTCAATAAATAATAACAGGGTGGCAGAATAGACAAATCTGGAGAAAAAGAAAGCTTGCCAAATAAATCTTTACGGAGGTTATGGTAAAAAGAACAATCAAGCAATATATGCTGGATTGAGTCAGGGGTATTCGCTCCACAGGAGCAAAGTCTGTCGGCTAAAGGGACTCGCTGATATCTCCCTTGTAAAACTTTGGAGGGAAACGCGTTTAGTCTGGCCAACATAAATGCCCTGCGATGACTTGGAGTGGTTAGGTCTGATAGATAATTGGGCATTTTGCCACAAAAAGCATAAAGACCTAAGGAAGCTGGAGAGCAAGTATAAGGGAGAGTTGGCCGTAATTTCGTTTCCTCCAATTCCCACAGTCTCAGTTTAATACATCTGAAGATATATGACTCTTCAGAGGTAGAAAAATCATCTACCTCTAACCCCAATTGATTGAGTTTAGACAGAAGCACTGCTGTCCAGGACGAAATATATGGGTCTCTTTTCATACAATCAAGAAGGCTGTTGGGATCTGTTCTAAAATGAATTTTGAGCCAGAATTTAAACACTGCAATCCAGGCTTTTGTCTCCACCAAAGACTGACCCACTTCAGAGCAGAGAGCAAAGTAGGACACACATTTTGGCAAACCAAGAATTTGTCTAAAGAATGAGGCTTGAATGCCCTCCACTTTCCTGGTAAAAGCTGAGATCCATATAGGGATACCATAGAGGATTTGGGCAAGCGTTTTGGCTTTGAATACTTTAATAGCTGCTGGAACTAATTGGTTGCCCCTTGCAAAGAAAAACTGTTTAATTTGAGCAGCTGAACACTTAGCCAAGTTGATGGTGTTGTTACGATGTGAAACCCAGCTTAACTTGTGGTTAAAAGTGATCCCCAAGTATTTAAAAAATTTTGTTTGCTCGATTGTTGAATTGCCAATAAACCATCTCTGTGGGCCCCAGCAATTTGAAAAGACAACTACTTTAGATTTGGTATAATTGATAGTAAGTGAATTACAATTACAGTAGTCATAAAAGGCGTTCAAATACCTTTGCAGGCCCACTCTTGTACAAGAGAGGATGGTAGTGTCATCGGCATAAAGTAATAAGGGGACCGCTCGGCCTGCAAGTTTAGGCGGATGACCATTGATGGGGGTCAAAAATTGTGCCAGGTCAGTTAAAAATAAATTAAAAAGATGTGGGGCCAGCACACAACCTTGTTTTACCCCCTTTAACACTGGGATTTTACTAGTCAAGTCAGCGCTAGAAGAAAATTTCACTTGGCAAAAGGTATTAGAATGAAGTTTCCTCAAGAGAAACAGCAAACGAGGGTCCATTCCCAGGTAACCTAGCTTGATCCATAGTTGGGCTCTATCTATTGAATCAAAAGCACCCTTCAAATCGATGACCCGGTATGCATATATTTTTCAGCAAGGAAGGCCAGAGTGCAGCAGTGATCCATAGCAGATTTGCCTTTGGAGAAGCCAATCTGTTCAGGACCTATGATGTTGCCTAGGCGCATCCAGTCAGTTAATCGGAGTTCTAAATGTTTTGCATACTATTTGCCCACTATAGATAATAAACTAATGGGGCGGAAGTTTTCTGGTAACTCCAACCCCCCCTTTTTGTATATTGGGATAATTATAGAGTCAAGCCAAGAGTCAGGGATGGAGCCATGCAGATCGATAAAAGAGAACAATTTTGCAAGGGGCAAGAGCCACCAATCGGCAAACTTTGTGAATACCTCAGCGGGAAGGCCATCAGGGCCAGGTGCTTTACCCGCTTTTAAATCCTTCAATAACTCACTGATTTCCTCTAGAGTTACTGGAGGCCAGACCGGCATATCAGTAACTGAGGGGTTTGCTAAGATAGGAGGGGATACACATGGGGCAGCAAAAATGTTAGAGAAGTAATCAACCCATGTTTGCTCAGAGATATTTGGGTCAGTAACAGAATTGTTTTTTAGATTACCTGAAATGATTCTCCAGAAGGCCTTATTATCGTTAGATTTTATCGAGCGGTAAAGTTGGTCCCATTTATTCTGAAAGAAAGCTTTCTTTTTGGATGTAGTAAGCTCCAGGTAGGCTGTCTTGTAAGCAATGTAGGCCTTAATTTTTGATTGGTCTTTGGAGTGACAAGCCTCTTTAAAATGAGCTCTCAGTTCTTGTTTCCAAGCTAAACAATCTGTATCGAACCAGCTGGAGAAACTAGACCTAGACAAGATCACCGGTTTAGCTTTGGCACTACAATAATCAATTAATAATGAAAATCCTGAAAGGATTGAATCATCTGAATTGGAATTTATGATTGAATCCCTTAATCTGCATAGCGCTTCAGAGCCAAAGAGGGAAGAAAACTCCCTTTCTAGGGCCGGGGACCACTTGATTTTTTTTAGAACTTTCTCAGGGGCCTTCATGGATTGGGAAGGTGATACCATATTAACCTCCAGATCCAATCGTAGGGATAGAGTTAGGGGCAGGTGGTCACTTTCTGTGCGCGGATCGATGTAAAAGTTATCGATAGATGACAGAAGGTTGGGTGAGCCCACACAAAAATCTTAGATAGATAGATAGATAGATAGATAGATAGATAGATAGATAGATAGATAGATAGATAGATAGATAGATAGATAGACAGACAGACAGACAGACAGACAGACAGACAGACAGACTAATGTACCATGAGGAGCATATGTCTTTATGTGTTGGTGGAGGGACTGTGTTTCACCAGCCAAGCATGATAGTTTCGTTGATGCCAGTAGGCATAGTAACCAGAGGTCATTTTGTAGAAAAATAGGTGGTGGAGCTCATCCAGGGATCCTTATACAGCTGCACATACTATTCAATGGATAAGAATGCGGAACTCCCAGAAGGAAGAGGTGGAACTCTCAGAAAGGTTCAGGAGCTGTGTTCCTGTGAGCTCCCACTGAATCTGAGGCCTAATAGTAATGTATGTATGGATAGGGCCAAATTCAGTGCATATAGGCTCAGTGTGCACAGTTTAATTCCTACAATTAATGTAACATTTCAACTGTGAATACAGAGTCTATGCATATTGGATTTGGCAGATATCTTGTCTCTACATGAACACTGGCTGGCATAAGAGACAGAGGCTCAAGTGCAGGCTAAACAGAATGGTAAATTTCACCCTCCCCATACACATTTCTCATTGCACATGGTACCTCAACATAATTTCTCTAGAGGCTTCCATTTCTATAATAGCTCCGTAAGGGAAAAAAAAAATGTTACAGATGCTTTGAGCTCTGACATTTTTCTTCATGAAACCATGGACAGAATGATCCTCCTGCAAGCCCACTACATCCCTTCATTCCCTCTTTGCTACACTAATAATGCATTATTTTCAATTGGTGATTGATAAATATGTGAAGAGCTCTCTGAGGAATTTAATTAGCTTCAGAATTCCTCAGATACTTTTCTCTGTGGAAGAACATACAATTTTGCTTTGTATTTACCTTCAGTTGAGACTCTGTGACAACTCTGCCCACCAGTGCATGGGGCAAAAGAGGAAGTAAATGGGTTCCACAAATATTCCACCTGATATGGCAACATAGATTTGGAAATGCTAAACTATATATTGTGTTATGTTTTCTTTTCAGTATAGAATAATTAAGCATGGCTGCATGTTCAGTGGCTCAATGTAAGCAATAGGCCAGCTTGAGTTACAACATGTCAGCTTTACCCTGGCCCAATGTGCCTGACCAAACACAGTGAAACACTTTCTTCCACTGAATTGTATTGATGGAAAAGAGAAGAGAGATGCACTTCCTTTCTTTGAGGAACAAATCTATAATACTTGTGAGAAAAATATATAGAAGGACTGCAATGTACCTTACAAACATCACTCCATTGGCCTGGTCCTTGAGCATTGACAGCCCGAACTTTGAAGATATATTCTGTATTAGGTGACAGATTACGTATCTCCAGATTCTGTTGTCCAATCCCTGTTATTACTTCTATTAGCTTCGTCCGGACTAGATCGTCAGCTGCTGCTTCAAGCACTTCATAATAAGCAATCTCAAAGCTGTCTACATTTTCTGTAGGACATGTCCAGTAAATCTAGAGAGTACAGAGATATGCACCATGGAACATGTATTCATTCTGTATTTTAAGAAACATCACAGACAATTTTAATTAATAACCCAGACACTTAGGGATTTGATTACTAATTGGTAGTCAATAAAACTGACATTTTACAAATCTGCTTTGTGTCATATTTTCCAGTTCAGTGCTCATATAAAAAGTTCTGGATATGCAGACACAAGTTCATATGTAAAAGAAAATATCTATCCTAGTCTTCTCTAGGATACTTTGGCTTTCTGTGTACTGGGTCTTTTTTATTTCATGTGGAAATATTCAAACATAATTTCTGGGGGTGTGGCATGACACTGATAAAAATGGCCACTTGAACTCAGAGCTCTGCTCCCCCTACTCCCCTCTCCTGTCACTTGGCTGCAACACTTCTAATATTTTTTGCACTTACTAATGGGCAAATTGGCCCCCCAAAAAACAGAACACCAACAGGAAGTCCCCAAAAAAGTTAAAAGAATTACTGTGTTTGGTTATTATTTAAATTAGTGATGAATTCTCTCTCAACAAATGGGAATCAAAAGGATATTTAACACTGAGGCTACCAATATGTCTTGGACTTGGGCAAATCACTGGTCTCCATTAATCCATCTTACTTTTTAATATAGTGGCCAGCTAAATGTCCTTTAAACATTTCATGTGGGGCAAGGGGGCAATAGCATTCCCCTGCCATTTGTCACCAGCATCCAGTATTTAGGGGTTCCTTGCTACTAAATCTTTCCACACTTGGGACAGAAGTAATATATATCACATAAACCTAACTCATCCATGAGGAATGAAAGCTATTTCTTCTTATTCCCATGCTACTCAGGCTCTGTAAGAATAGGTTGCCAACATCCAGGTGGGACCCAGAGTAGTCATGGAATTACAACTACAAAGAACGCTTGTCCCAGAGAAAGTGGCATCACAACCCTGCTGAACCTTGTCCCTTTACCAAACTCTGCCCTTCCCATGCTATGCACCCCAATATCCAAAAATATCCCAACCCAGAGTTAATAACTCTGTATGAAAAATATTTATCTCCTTTGCCCCCAAGAAGAATTATGCTGACATGGTAACAGCCATACCATGATTCTGTCAGCATGTTCCCTTCATCCGAATGTTGCCAGAACAAACAAATATCAAGCAAGAGTAAAATAAAGGTATCTCAGGGTCAAATTAGGGTCACCATTTCAAGCCTTTTTAAAATGCCATGAAGGCATCGGGGTGGGGTGGGGGGACAAAAGCAGCACTTTGTAGGCTCAGTCAGGATTGGGATCTCATGGCATTTTTAAAAAGACTTGAAAATGGTGGTGGCAACTTCATGGTGGACACAAGGGTGCTGTCTACTTTGTTCCTAAGAAATGTGGTTTTGGATTCATCCATTCTGCACTGCAGAGAACCTGGTAAGAGAATTCTGATGTTTTTCCTTTTAAGATTCTGGCATAACCACATTTCTGGAATTGTAACCGACTAGGAAAGTCCAAAAGAGAAAGGGAACTGGAGCTGCAGTGCATGCATGCTACTTCTCCCTGAGGATTTTCCAGTATCACCAGAACTGGATATCTGTTGAAGAGTCCTGTTAATTAGTATGACCAGGGGGCAAGAAACAATTATAAAGTCCTTACCTTGGCAGCCGTTGGGTATACAAGTGTTTGATAAATAACAACAAGGCCAGGGACTGTAGTTGATTCTTCAAGTGCTTCTGGCTCGAAATATGGACTTTGGGTTTGGTAGTTTCTTTCATTTTTTGAACTATCTAAAGATGCATCCCAAAAAGCATACAATCCACGACCTCTAAAATTAGTAGGAGGTGATGAATTGGATCTTTCAACTTCTACCGGATTCTCTTCACTCTGTGAAGTTAGTGTTGATAAAGACTGACTTCGTGATGGTGATAATGACTTAACCTGTGTGTTGGAAAAATACCTGGGAATCATTATATCAGAAGAGCCGGAGTAAGGATGTTTGGTTGATTTATCAGCTTCCATTTTTCTTTTAATTGATGGGAACAAAGTTTGCAATGTTTCTGCAATTTCCTCAAAGTTAACTTTAAGATGTTTAATAGGATCTTCTTTGAGATACGGGCTTGGTTGATAAACATTTTCAATTATGTCTTCTAGTTCACCTATCAAGCAATTTGAAGACTGCAGGAATGCTATTTGACTGCTTTCCTTCAAAGCTTCCTTAGAATACTGCATGAGGCTATCCATCTGGGCAATTTTTTGGGTTGTATAGTTTGCATACTCTATTAGTTTCCTCTGTTTTTGAATCTCAAGGTTTTCTACTGCTTCCATCATCTCTTTCTCTCGTTCATGAAATATGTTCCGTAACCTGAAGAAACCATCCCTGATCTCCCTTCTTTTTGCTTCTTTGTAGGACTTAAAATTGTTTTTTAATACAAGGATTTCCATCAGATCATTATCTATTACATAGCGGACTGCAATAGAAAGATAAAGATAATTATATATCTTTGATTTTGAAACAGTATATTTATTCATAAAATACATAAGGCTTCTAAACTGACATAGGGTTTAACTTAGGTTGACAAGTCAGAACACCAGAGCAACAAATTCCAAAGTTACAACAGCACTACTAAATGTTAGCTGCCCTGGGCCCATCAGGGAAGGGTGGAATACAAATTAAAAAGAAAAGAAAGAAAGAAAGAAAGAAAGAAAGAAAGAAAGAAAGAAAGAAAGAAAGAAAGAAAGAAAGAAAGAAAGAAAGAAAGATGGAATAGAATAGAATAGAATAGAATAGAATAGAATAGAATAGAATAGAATAGAATAGAATAGAATAGAATAGAATAGAATAGAAGAAATGTTCTGTCAGCCATTCTTGGAAGGGGAAAATTACGAGCCAACAAACAGAACACCTACCTCAATGCAAGACTTTTTTTTTTTTTGCTTTGGGTTACATATGATGGCACATTTATACATAAGCCAAACATGACCATTTGTATTTTGCAAATAAAAATCTAAATGTATGTACAAATAAATGCCTGCTTGTAAATTCCGTTGTAATCCAACAAGTATAACGCTTAGCATATTTGAGTTCTGTCTACATTACCTTCCCCCAGCAACTCCAAAAGTGTGCATGGAGGGTATTAGTGGGCAAAGAATTTTGATTCCCCATCTTCATTGGAAAGATACAGCATATCAGTTCAGACAACTGACCCAGACTGTGCAGTACAAAGAAAGGAAGTTGGTTGCCCACTCTTAATTTCACAGGTACCAGATGTATAAAGGCACTATTCTGAGACTCACATGAGGGGAGAGAGTCACAGCAAGGTACAGAAGCCTGTTCATGGATATTCAATGGCTAAAAAGTAGTAGATTTGTTCAACTGAGATTTTATTGTGGCTATTTAATTTGTATATTTATTTAAAAGTTTCAGCCCTACATTTGTATCATTTCAGGTTCCAGATCAAGATGGGTAGCCATGTTAGTCTGTCTGTAGCAGTAGAAAAGTGTAAGTGTCCAGTAGCACCTTAAAGACTAACAAAATTTGTGGTAGGGTTTGGGCTTTCATGAATCACTGTTCAGAAATTCTGAAGAAGTGAGCATTGACTCACAAAAGCTCATATCCTACCACAAATTTTGTTAATCTTTAAGGTGCTACTGGACTCTTACTCTTTTCTACTATTTCAGGTCCCAGTGTGCTTTATAATCAAACTGACACTGTTCCCTGATAATAAGAGATTACAAGTATCCCCCAAAATAGTCACATATGGTCTGAAATTTAGATTGACCCTGTATTTCACATAGATTCCAAACACATTTCTCTCAGTCCTGAGATCCATCTGCACTCAAATACACTGGACTTCAAGTGCATGCGTGAGGGAGCAAATATATAAGTGGGAAAGAAAATATGGCTCACTTCTCTAGATTGAGGTGGAGTTTTAGACAAAGACATAGAATCATAGAGTTGGAAGGGACCTCCAGGGTCATCTAATCCAACCCCCTGCACAATACAGGAAACTCACAAATACCTCACCCTAAATCCACATGATCATTGCTGTCAGATGGCCATCTAGCCTCTGTTTAAAAACCTCCAAGCAAGGAGAGCCCACCACCTCCTGAGGAAGCCTGTTCCACTGAGGAACAACTCTAACGGTCGGGCAGTTTTTCCTAATGTTGAGCCGGAAACTCTTTTGATTTAATTTCAACCCATTGGTTCTGGTCCTACCTTCTGGGGCCACAGAAAACAATTCCATACCATCCTCTATATGACAGCCCTTCAAGTACTTGAAGATGGTGATCATATCTCTGAACACATTAAAGCAACAGTGCTGACAACAGATTTGAGTTCATGAGTTGTACTTCTTTAGTTTTTGATTCTTAAGTATTTTGAGAAAAATTAATTCAAATTGGAGGTTGTTTTATTTAAAATTTTGGGATTCTAATCTGTGATTCAGCTAAAGAGATATTAGTGCTATTAAAGCTATGCTCAGATCAAAATTCAGGGTTAGTTGGTTTGTGGAAGACTGTATCCCAACTTGTTTTCCTGGAGGTAGATTTCATAGCTTTCTAAAGCAAATAAAGCCTTAACCCTCCCTAGAAGCTAAAATAACTAAACTGAAGCGATCATACTTTGGTCACATTGTGAGAAGACAAGTGTTGCTAAGAAAGACAATAATGCTAGGAAAAGTTGAAGACAGCAGGAAAAGAGGAAGAACTAACATCTGATAGATTGATTCAATCAAGAAAGTCACAGTCCTCAGTTTGCAAGACAAGGGAATGGCTGTTAACAATAGTACATTTTGGAGGACATTAATTCATAAATTGAAAGTGGCTTCACAGTACTTAAGACAGAGAAAGTTTTCATTGCTGTACTTAGATACATTGAGTAAAGCCATGTACCCACTGGGTTTTTCAATCCCTCTCCTCCAATATGCCTCCCAATAGGTTGTTCCTGAAGCCACTTTAGATGTGCATCTGAAATAGCATAATCATAGTCAAAAATGAAAATCAGAAAAAATCCTCATGTACATGCAGGTAACACAGGTTCAGATGTTCAGTTGTGGTGAAAGCATGTGATGGTGATCAGAATTATGCCACTGACCTTGCATTCAGTCGTCATGTATTCAGCCAAATTTATGAATAGCATCCTTCTTTATGTACTGTACACTCTAAACATATAAAGTTGGGATGCTGGGTTTTGCATCATTCTTAAGTACAAGGAAGAGATTATGCACATACAAGTGCTTTGAAACCTAGCACCAAAATAATAATGTGGGTGAGGCATTTAATTTTCTTAATCTATGTGAAAACATGATGGGGTGGGGGGTACATATAAAAATGAATGAAGCCTTTGGGGTACATCTGAATTTCCCACTGCTACCACTGCATGGTTTTAGGAAATACAAAGGAAGAACATGATTCTGAAAGATGTTTGGTGAGTATCACCTTCTCCAAACTGTGGTTTCTTTCCTATGGTTGCTTCAAAGTCCTCTAATAGTATTCTCTCTAACAACAGATATGAGACCTTATGTCCATCTGAGGTCACTGAGAGACATTACAGATGCCAGCCAGTTAAGCCAGGTGATAAGAAACCAAAGACCTAGATGCTGAGGGTCAAGATGGAGGAAGAGCCTAATAGAAGACTTCTACTGTGTGGAAGGATTAGAATATAGGAAAGCTGACTTTACTACCTCATTTAGAGACCCTTAGAAAAGCATGCATCTCATTTAGAGACCTTTTCAGAAAAGCATGCATCTTCCCTATTATATTTCACAAATTAGAAATGGAAGCTACCTAGTAAGACAACAGCACAGGTAGAAGTTGGACCAAGATTTTCCTTAGACTATCCAAGACTTGATCCCTGGATCACACTACTGTACAGCTTCTCTTCTTGTGGTCACAATTCACCAGCTTGTTACCATCGTACTCATGGACTATTTAGCTGCAGAGAAAGCACCGTGAGGCTGGCTAAATTATCTAAGTACAGATCAAGCAGAAAGAGTAGAATGAAATACAAACAGGAACCTTTTTTGAACTTTGCAATAGTACTGAATAATTCAGCAGATTGTTTCGAGCATGCCATTGGCAATGCAACTACTTCGTGATCATTGTGCCATGATTCCTTGCAATAATCACATACTAGTTCATGGTCATCAAGGCAGTATCTGGAGAGCAATGCATCAGGATGGAGCAAACAGTTTTTTTCTTCCCAGACTTCATAGCTGACTTTGGTGAATATATGGTTTTGAGTGGTGACATCCATATGGTACTCTGTCAAGCAAACATTACAGTAATTCAGTTGACATGTCACACATCTTTTGACAGCATGTCGCCGCTCAATACAAACTTGGCAATAGATGGGTATTTTGCTTTTGTCAAATCTCCATTTTAGAAAACCAAACCGTCGCATATATCTCCTAGCCAGTCTGGCTCTTAAGTAATTCATCCTCAGTTGTATTTTATTAGAAAACGGGAGGCAGTGTGCCTTGCTGCATATTGGGCAGGTAATGATAAAGAAGTTTTCAATGACCTCAGCACGTTCCTGGCTGCTCTTGATACATTTCTCACAAAGGCAGTGGTTACAAGGCAACATAAATGGATGGAGAAACAGCTCTTTACACAGGGGGCAAGTCAGCTGGTCAATAAAAGCATGTCCTGATGCATCTTTCTCCAGAGTAATGACAGATGTGTTGCTTCTTGTTCTTCTTTTGGGGTAGCCATATACGATTCTGAAAACAAATGAACAATAAGCCAAAAGATTTCTAACTATCGATTCTAACTATCAATCTTCAGAGCCTAGTACCTGAAAAAATTCTATCTTACAACAATCCTAATTGCAAAGAGACAAGTAGGAATAACCTACATGTGTATGTTTCCTGTAGCTATATATAAACCCCTGTAGTCAGGAATGTTTCATTCTATAATGATGCTAGAAATTATAATGGGTGAATGCATTTTCACTGAGGAAAACAAAGAAACAGCACTAATATTCCCTTTCCAATAGTGGGCTCAGGACAGCTTCCAACATAATAAAAACAATTAAAACTAACAATAGGCAATATAACAGATAAGTAATAAAATCAAACAGCTAAAACAGATTAAAACAGTTAAGCCTCAGCTCAAGTTAGTTTTAGGCAGCATGGATATTGTGGGCAGATCAATTAAGGCATACCTGTCCCAACCTAGGCGTCCAAGATGTCAGCTATATCGATTTAAAGCAATCAGTGCAAGGAGGCCAGTTTAGATGGTGTAATAGGGTTAGGACATCTGTCTGCCTCAGCCATAGGCCTGGTGGAACAGCTCTGTCTTACAGGCCCTCCAGAATGGTAACAAATCCGGGAGGGTCCAAACCTCCATAGGGAGCTGATTCTACCAGGTCGGGGGCAGGGCCGAAAAAGCAAGCCAGACATCCCTTGAGACAGGGATGGTCAAGAGATTTTGACTGGCTGATCATAATGATGTCCGGGGCTCATATGGGGAGAGACGGTTTCACAGGTATGCTGGTCCCAGGCTGCGCAAGGCTTTAAATGTCAGTACTAACACCTTAAAGTGGATCCGGTAGTCGATTGGCAGCCAGTGCAAACTGCACAGCATTGGCTGACTGCTCACCCTTACACGCGATTCAGTCAGGAATTGTGCTGCCGCATTCTGCACCAGCTGGAGCTTCTGGATCAGCCTCAAGGACAAGCCTGCGTAGAACGAGTTACAGTAGTCCAGCCTGAAAGTGATTGTTGCATGGATCACTGTAGCTAAGTTCTGAGGGACAAGATAGGGTTGCTTTTGGCTGGTGGGGGCTTTTGGCTGGTGCGGGGCAGTTGTTTGGCCTGCTGAAGATGATAGAAGGCAGATTGTGCAACAGCTATGATCTGGGCCTCCATGGAAAGGGTGGCATCCAGTATCACACCCAGGTTCCTCACCTTCTGAGCTGGCACAAGAGATGTGCCACCCCTCTAAATTTTCTTTTCAAAAGCCTCAGAGGCAAACACCCTACAGTTCAAGAAAAACAGAGACAAAGGAGACAACTGGGAACAGAGAATGATAGGGTGAGTGGCTAACAGCTAAGGAATGGAAAAATACGCTGCTGTCAAGCTTTACCAGAAGTGAGAGAGTCCAGGAAGACACCAATTTGTCAAAGTGGCTAATGGGCAGCTTTTGTCTTTCTCTGTTGCCTTGTGTGTGTGTGCCTGCTCTGATACATAATTATCTGACAGATCTTGCTTCTGTGCTGCTAGAATCTAGCCCAGGAAAAAATTCCTGTGCAGGGTGTTGCAGAGCAAATTCTATTGGGATCTAGGAAACATCTCCTTCACAGATTTTGCTCACTTGCTTCTGCCTTTTCCAAATACTCTAACTTCATCTTGCTGCTTTTCCTGGGCTTGTGTTGAGAAAAAGGCAAGGTAAAACACACACACATATACATTTAAACCTCATTTACACCTAGAATTCTACTATCCTGTGGTAGGGGAAAGGGGAAATTTACAAGTCTTCAGTGTGAGGACACTTTTGCAGTGAGGAAGAGGATATCAAATCGATAGATTTTATGTGGCTGAAAATCAGCCAGAGGGGAAGGTTAGAACATCTCAACCAGGCCTTGAATTCAGTGGGTGTTCACAGGAGCACAACTCCTGAACCTTTCTGACAGCCCCCCTCCTCCTCGCCTACCTACCTTGTCCATTGAATAGTAGGTGCAGCTGCATGACAATCCCTGGATTAGGAGAGCAGGCAGCCAGCCAGGAGCTTTGCCATATCCCCAGCAGCCATTATTAACTCCTGGAGAAGCCCGCGCCACCTTTTCTCCACTTCTTATGTGATTTTGGGTGGTGGGTGGCTTGCTAGCCTTTTGACTAGGAGGGGCAGCCTTTTGACTAGGAGAGGCAGCTGGATCTTGAGCCAGCCCAAGCAGGCCTCACTTGCCCAGGTCTCTCCTTTCTTGCGCTGGGTTGCTTTTTATTGGTGGGTGGCAGCATATACTAATGAGCTTCACCACCTAGTTTTCTACAAAATGACCCCTGATCTCAACCATTCAGCATAACTTAAGGAGCTGGTCAAATTCTCTGCTGCTGTAAGACCAGAAAAACCAAGTTGAGACCTGTGCTTTCTTCACACTCAGGACAAGGTTAACCTGAGGAAAAGAGTCAGAAGACCTGGCTGACTCCATCACTTGGAAGCAGTACACTGCCAACACAGTTGTCATCACACCACCACCAAATTACAATGGAGGGATGGAGTGGGCATTGGCACTGGAATGGGGTTGGGGAGTAGCAATCAGCAGAATCACTAGAATATCATGGAGTTGGTTGTGCCTTTCTCAAGATTAGAGGATATATAGGACTCTGGTTCTTCATGCTGCAGGTTGCACCCTGGAACAACTTGCCATGGAACAACGTGGCATCTTAAATCATGTTTACAAGGAAAACCATGCAATTTATGTATCAGGTATTAGTTGAAGGCACTTGCCAGGGTCTGGAAGAGGTTTCAGTTAGCTATACCAGAATGTCACTCTGTGCACTTTGCTAGTGACCTTTGGAGCAGCCACAGTAAGTATTCCCTGAAGGAGAATACATAAAATACTGGGGTGACAGGGAACCAGAATACCACATATGTTCATCAGTGGCTGCTAGCTATGGTGACTAAAGAGAACCTCCATGTTCAGAGGCAGTAAACCTCTGAATAACAGTGCCAGAAGGCACATCAAACAAAGGTCTTAGCCTCTTTACCCTGCTGTTGGACTTCCAGAGGAACTTGCTGGCCACTCTGTGAGACAGAATGGTGGACCAGATGGACCACTTGTCTGCTCTAGCAGGGCTCTTCTTATGTTTCTATGTTCTTCCCGGTAAATCCTGCTTTACTTTGCAGATTGTTTTTTCTTACCCTTTTTAATATCTTCCTTCTTTCCTCAGTCATTGTCCCAGCTTCACCCACCCTTCTTATACCCATAGATTCTGAGAAACTGTTCATATGGATGATAAATGATGCTTAAAGAACTATCACATAATCATTTAAAAGAAACCACAGTTCTGTGGCACTTACTCATTTCTGTGTCGAGTCCTGTAAGGATTAGGGACATAGGTGCAACACCTGCTTTCATAGCACTGACACTCTGTATTCTCATATGAACAGCAACAACACTTGCAATGTGGGTTATTGGCACAAGAGCAGCAGCAGCACCGCAAATTAGGGTTCTCTGAGCATGAACAGTGAAAACACTGGCAAGGTTCATCTTCCTCATGTGGACAATAGCAACAGTCACAGTTCCGCTCATCAGTACACAGGAAACGCCAACACAAACAGCATTCATCTTCCTCATGTCTGCCAGGATACCTTCGTGAATCAAATGCTGTGCAGCAAAGACTGCAAGGGCTGCAAGCGCAGCAAGGGCAGCAGGGCAAACAATGGCAGCCTGGGCAGCATGGGCATGTCAGACAACATTGACATGCCACACCCGTCATCTCCTGGCAAGGGACTGGAGGATTTGCCCTTCTTTTGGTCTTTACAAGCTGGTCTTGCTTTGTATGCCTACAGCAATTGCCCCCCCCCCCCTGTTAACAGTGAAAGTTCTTTCTGACCACTTAGGAAGTAATAATGACATCACAATGGCACATAACAAGGAAGACATGGATATCTTTTGAAGTGGCATTACAAAGCATGTCACCATGACTGGATCTAGCAATTGAGCAGCTAATATTCTGAACCACACAGGGAAACTGGATATCAGTGTGGATTATATCATTGCCCTGAGATTCAGCAAATCCAATTCTGTGACAGCAATAGGACATCTTGGCTTCAGTGCTCGCAACTCCTGCCGTTGTTCAGCACTGTAGTTGTGGCCTACCACTACATCAAGACACAAACTGCAGAAAAAGAGGAAAGTGACATGAAGAGAGCAGGTTCTTTTTGAAACTTGTTGTGGGATCATGTGACTAAACTAACATAGAAATCGGCTGGTCCTGCCACTAGGCAAATTAGGCAATTGCCTAGGGTACTGGCCTTCTGGGAGTGCTGCATTGGATGCCCCCATGTGACTTGGTGATGTTATCATTGCAGGGGGATGCCAAAAGTTAGCCTAGCCTAGGGTGCCAGACAGTCTAGGGCTGGCCCTGGTAGAAATAAAATCTAGCACATATTAGATATGTGAATGCACATGAAGTAGCCAAAATGGTACATCCTTTGTTATGAATATGCACAATTTCCCTCATCAGAGATGCCTGTAAGAACATAAGAACATAAGAGAAGCCATGTTGGATCAGGCCAACGGCCCATCAAGTCCAACACTCTGTGTCACACAGTGGCAAAAAATTTTATATACACACATACACTGTGGCTAATAGCCACTGATGGACCTGTGCTCCATATTTTTATCTAAACCCCTCTTGAAGGTGGCTATACTTGTGGCCGCCACCACCTCCTGTAGCAGTGAATTCCACATGTTAATCACCCTTATAAGAACATAAGAGAAGCCTGTACCCCCACATGTACCCCTTCTACAGTTTTCCCATGAGTTCTTTCTAGTGGTCTGCTATTATGAACTACAATGAACTACTGTTGATTAACATTTCTGTTCCCGTTTACTCGATATTGAAAGATTAAATCATTGTGGCTGGCAGAGATAATATATTAGCAGCAGCTGCAGCCAGAATAACAGATTTGGAGAAGGTTTCCAGGATTGCTGCATTATCCTGTTGGGGTTTAACACACAGCTGCCATTTCTGTCACAGTTACATCAGCAACCAAGCTGTGCACTTTTCCTCACCCATCTATTTGTAGGATGTTATGTCCTGTGACTAGTATTGGTTTCTAAGGGAAAAAATGATAAAGTGTAGACCTGTATGCTCTTCAATACTACAGAAATTAACACAAGATATTCTATTCATACTAAGGATCAATTAGCATTTGTATAAGGCAGGGGTAGCCAACGGTAGCTCTCCAGATGTTTTTTGCCTACAACTCCCATCAGCCCCAGCCATTGGCCATGCTGGCTGGGGCTGATGGTTGTTGTAGGCAAAAACATCTGGAGAGCTACCATTGGCCACCTCTGGTATAAGGTATTTATTTCAGATCCATCCAATGAATTATCCTTTTTACATGGGGCGTTTTCGCACTGACCTTCAAGTGGCGTGACGACCCTCTTCACACCGGAGGATCTGCGCGGATTTCGCACAAGAAGCGCCGGCGCACCCAAAAGAGCCAGCGACTTCCGTCGCGAAACCCGCTCAAACGGAAACCGCCAAGAAGCAGGAAAATGTTTGAGCGGGTTTCGCGACGGAAGTCGCCGGCTCTTTTGGGTGCGCCAGCGCTTCTTGTGTGAAATCCGCGCAGATCCTCCGGTGTGAAGAGGGTCGTCGCGCCACTTGAAGGTCAGTGCGAAAACGCCCATGGTTTTTCCTTTATTTCACAATGCAATTCCTTCCCTTGACAATAGGTTCCATTGTGGTTTTCTTTTTAAAAAATCCTCTACAAAATAGAATGATTAGGAAAAAATATAAAATACAATACCCCCCCCCCAAAAAAAAAACAACACCCCTCAAAGACAAAGAGAATCAGTGCTGCTATTCACATCCCCATTCAGCAGGGCTGGCTCAATTAAGGTTTACAACTCTGGGGCTGAGTCCAGACTGGCATTTTGAACCAGCCCATGGATGGGATGTGGGCAGACCAATAAAGCATGACCAAACATGTGCATCTGCCTTCCATCCTGCTCCCGCCCCTGGGCTGTCCCACTCGCACCACAAAAAGCATGACTATGGGATGGCCCTCGGATGGGTTGGGGCCAGGAGCGAGGCAAGCAGTAGATGTGAGCATTTGGTTGTGCTTTTTTGGTCCACCTGTATCCCATCTGTGTGCCAGCTCAAAATACTTGTCTGGACTCATCCTGGGTTGGAAAATTGCAGGACATTTAGGGATAGAGCCTGGAAAGTTGTGGTTTGAGGAGGAGAGACATGAGCACCATATAATGCTATACTCCAAAGCAGCCATTTTTATCCAGGGAAACTGTTCTCTGTAGCCTGGAGCTCAGTTGTAATTCGGAGAGATCTTCAGAGCTCTGGAGGCAAACCTAGGCTCAACATTTTTTACTGTAAGTAGGCACAGCTTCCCACCATCAGGTCTTGGATCCCAACTGCAGCAGGGGTTTAGGGGGCACAGCTCCCATGCCACATATGAACTCCAGGGAAAGTGCTCTGCAGCCTGTCTTGTGAGCCTGGCACTGGTAGGAGTGTGTGTGTGTGGGGGGGGGGGTAGGTTTTAATTCTTTCTGTCTCCACAATAGGCCACAAAGGTCCTCTATCATCCATCTTGCAGGCTGGCAATGACAGGAGTAAAAGGAGTTACTGCTGTGGCTCCAAAATGGACTGTGACTCCTCTGCAGTCTGTCGTGGACCCAGGCAGCCTCCTCCTCCTCTTCCTCCGTCCTGCTATAATCAGAAGAGGCTATATTCAGTGCCTTTGGCAGGCACAACCATGGCCCTAATAACTGGAATGAATCCCTTTGATTATGGCCAGAGGGAGGGGGAGGAGACAACAACAATCCAAGCAGGCTAGGAGCTCAGGCAATTACTTCCCCTGCTTTTCCCTGTCCACAATTGGAAGGACATCAGTCTCTTCACCAAGAGCAGCCTCATTCCAGTTATTAATGACAGGGTTGTTCTCAGCAAAGATATCAGAGATAGTCCCAGCAGTTTACTGCTGGAGAGAAAGGGAGAGAAAAGACTTTGGAAGCTAAGCAGGAGTCAGCCCTGATTAGTATTCGGATGGGAGACCACCAAGAAAGTCCAGGGTCACTAAACAGAGACAGGCAATGGCAAACCACCTTTGAGTGTCTCTTGCCTTGAAAACCCTATCTGCAATTTGATAGCAAAAATACATTTTTGCAATAATGAAAGGTTCACTGAAATCTTTTGTATCAAATCTTGATTATCAGCTACAGAAAAACAGTAAAGATTAGACAAGGTAAAGAAACAGAGTTCTGTTCTAAAGAGTTTTCTTCCAGAGGGATAGATGAGGAACATATTCATCTACTACAACGTTTAAGTTACTATACCAACAAGATGTCATATGTTACGTTTTAGCTATTGCTCTGCAAGTCTTCACTGTATTAAAGTTGAACTTCTGCTGCGAAGTGAGGTGTGATCCATTTTAATAATGTGTGATCACATTTTAAAAATGGAGTTTATGTGTCTGATTGGTAGATAAGTAGAACATAAACTGGTTCTAATTAAGAAAAGAATATTTTGTAGGAATTCTTTCTATAATAGCAACTTAATCTGGGATATTTCTATATAGTTAGCCAAAGAATGTATTGGGACAATAACACTTCCCTGCATCCAACTATGTTATACAAGTTTTTATTGTGAACAAGAATCCAAGTAAGTTTTAAGTGGAAACACAGATAAGCCATTCAGCTAGGGAATCAATGACATGGAAATTTGCTAAACCCCTTTGATTATACTTTCCCCTTGTTATCCAGGATTGCAGACTATATCTGTGGATGCAATCACACATTGTGTTTTTCATGTAATATTATTAGAAAAAATCTTATTGCATTAGATTCATATTGGTTGCACCTAGTACAAATCTATCTCCACTAAGAGAAACTACTAATATTGTTGTTTTTATATCCAGCTGTAAGCTTTTGAAGTAATCTGTTTAGTGGACTAGTGCAAATTAGCAATTTGACTTGCACATGAGGCAGCTGAACTCCTTTGTACCCCTCTGGATGGTACAAGGGCCTGTATGAGGGAGGGGAGGGAGAGAGAAGAATAACAGACTGCATGCAGAACACTATTGATAGTCTTTTGAATTCTGGACATTTACTGTATCCAGTCCTTAGAAGCGGCCTGTGGCGCAGAGTGGTAAAGCAGCAGTACTGCAGTACTGTGGTCTGAACTCTCTGCTCACGACCTGAGTTTGATTCTGGTGGAAGCTGGATTCAAGTAGCCGGCCCAAGGTTGACTCAGCCTTCCATCCTTCCGAGGTTAGTAAAATGAATACCCAGCTTGCTGGAGGGGGGGGGAGTGTAAAAGACTGGGGAAGGCAATGGCAAACCACCCTGTAAAAAGTTTGCCATGAAAACGTGAAAGCAACGTCACCCCAGAGTCGGAAATGACTGGTGCTTGCACAGGGGACCTTTCCTTTCCTTTCCTTTCCTTTCCTTTCCTTTCCTTTCCTTTCCTTTCCTTTCCTTTCCTTTCCTTTCCTTTCCTTTCCTTTCCTTTCCTTTCCTTTCCTGTCCTGTCCTTATTGGAGTTTACTCACAAATAAGTGTGCATAGGATTGAGTCCATAATATGATATCATTAACTTTTTAATTTTTTTTTATTTTTTCAAATTTATATTCTGCCCTCCCTGCAAGTGGGTCTATGGTGGATTACAGACAAACAGTTAAGCCACTTGGCACTAACTGTCAGGTTGAGCCTGCCGTTCTTTCTTTCTTCTGAACTATGTTAAGTTTTGTTTTTCGCTTGCACATAACCATGCCTTGTTAAGTGGGTACAGGAGAGGAATGGAGGACAGAAGACCTTGTTATACATATATCATTGCTGTAACAAGCTTCCTTATCTAGTTGTTATAGTAACAGGCCTGTTTGGCCTGAGAATGCAACTGTAACCTTGGAGGTGGGAAGCCAGTGAAGATGACTTGCGCCTTGAAGTACCAACTTCTATGGGAACCAATGGACCAAAGACGTGAGGATAATGTTAGCCCACACTTTTTTCTGTGTACAATTGTAACCACTTTGCCTATCAGATCATTTCTGGCAATGGCTTAGCAGAAGGTTAACTCTGACTTTAATAAGTCCTATCCATATTCACATGAGCATGGATTTGTGGAGTGGATAACTGGCAGAACCTTACAGTACATAAATTAATAAATAGTTAAAACCCATTAAAACAAAGATGTTTGAAACAAATTGCACGAGATGTTTGAAACAAATTGCACGAGATGCACAGTCTCCAAAATTGGTCCCATTCCCATGTGGTTGGAATGATGATGATTTTGATGTCAGCAAAGATTTAAGCCTAAGGAAATGTCTATTTCCATTGGAGGAAGTCCCTTTAGGTTTAAGAAAGGCTTCAGATTTTGCTGACAGGAGTGATACTACTTAAGCAAGTACCACTAATTTAAAGACTTGATGTCCTAAAGTGACATTTGTCCTAGAAAAACAAACAAAAAATCCCCAAAATGTAATCAAGCTATGAAATGAAAAGTATATGAAATGAAAAGCTATGAAATGAAAAGATGAGAGCCAGTTTGGTGTAGTGGTTAAGTGTGTGGACTCTTATCTGGGAGAACCGGGTTTGATTCCCCACTCCTCCACTTGCAGCTGCTGGAATGGCCTGGGATCAGCCATAACTCTGGCAGAGGTTGTCCTTGAAAGGGCAGCTACTGTGAGAGTTCTCTCAGCTCCACCCACCTCACAGGGTATCTGTTGTGGCGGAGGACGATAAAGAAGATTGTGAGCCGCTCTAGGACTCTGAGATTTGGAAGGGATGGCGGGATATAGATCCAATATCATCATCATCATATATAGCAGTCTCACCTCTGTAATGTATCTGCTTTGTGGGTTGGACCAGTTTTCCATATGTCACTTTAACTCCCCCCCTTGAAAATCCCACATTGTCACAAATTATCATTGTTTATGATTAAATGCCTCCTTCCTGCTGTTATTGAAAATACGTTCACAATGAGAACATACATAATGGAAGGAGAGATCACTGGAAACTGCTCCTTAAACAAACAACCATAGGCCCTAGATCATGTATTCATATTTTGGGAAGGAGCTATTAGCATAATTAGAGTTGGCTTGTGTCAAAGCACTGGGTACCAGCCAATTCTATCATGGACTTTATTTAGCAAAACATTGTTCTCCAAAATACAAGTTGCTAGTGACCACCTTTGTTTACTGTTTGTACCATGTATATCTGACAAGATATGGACAGATTAGCATATCCCTTGTGCAATAATTTATATTTTATTTATATATTTTAAATAATTTCCTGTTAAATTATTATGATGTTGCACTCATTTGAAATTAGTGTTACCTATATTGTTCCTTTGGAAACCAAGGTAATAATCATGTGGATAGTATGGAAAATAAGCATAACAGCAGCCTTAGAAGTTGTTGATGGGTCACAGAATTTGAAAGAAAAGACTGCAGCTACTTGCCAAAGAAGTTGTGAAAAGAGGACTTCCAGTTTCGGCGACATGTCTTTAGGAGCGGCTCAGACCGGTGCGTCTAGAGTTGCTTCTAAATCGGACTGTTGAGGGGTCCCCCATGAGGGGTGACTTGACTCTGGGACCCAGGAAGGGTCCTGGAAGGCAGGGAGCTCGAGCAGTTGAATGGCGGAGACAGTGGAGGTGGCTGCCCCCCGATCCCAGCTCGCTCCAAGCCTCGCTGTTCAGATTGCAATTTTTAAATCAAGGGTCGAGTGCCGGCTTCTTCCTTTCCCTTTTCTGACTTAAGCGACTCTGCAGTAGCAAGACAAGTTGCATCTTTTCTATTATGACTGCAAGTGTTCTTTCTTCTTATTATTGATTTCTAAGGCATGGTTTTTGACAAGCAGGAAAATGGAGAACTGGGGCTGAAGCGGAATTCAAGTAGAGGCAAAAGATAGAGAAGGGGGGGGACTCTTTCTCCTCTTTCAAGGCTTCTAAAAGTTTCTGCCTATCCTGGTGATGCCTATAATACCTGCAAGAGAAGAATCACACCAATTCTTAAACACAGAAGAGACTTGATGGCTGAATTTAATTGATTTGTTTTAAACTTCCTTCTGGGGAAAAAAGATCTGACTTTGGGAAAGTTGTTTCTAAGCATATATGGATGTGAAGGACAGCTAGCTTAAGAAGCAATTTGAAGCTTAGACTGAAGTGCTCTGAATAAATTTATATGAGCTCCAACTTGACTTTTAAATTCTAGTGGGCATTGTATATTGACCCATAAAGCATAACAGGATTCTTGGTTGAAAGAAGAATATTTGTGCCAATTTCTAAAGTGGATTATAATTCTTTGATGCTGGATGTTATGTATAGAACCCTTTAATTTTGCTTCTTCTTTTTTTTCTTTTATTCATGGTTTGAATATTTTTGATATGGTTTGAATATTTTTGGCTTTGTATTTATTTTTTCACTCTTCCTCTCTTTGCTTATTAAATTTGGAGTCTTCCTTATTTTTACTATTTTTTTTCTTTGGGAGTGCCTGGTACAACTTGTGTTTTTTATTTTTCTCTTGGGTTATTTGTTTAATTTTTAATTTTTGATCTCACTTTTGGATTACAAATAGGGCATTCAGGCCTGGATTACAAATTTATACCTTGAAGCAGTTGGAAGATCCCGTAGTGACTTGGATTTCAATTGAACTATCATTGGCAGAGGACTTGCTATAGTGAATTGTTTTTATTGTAGTGAATTGGCTACGTGGTATTAACTGTGTTTTACTAAAAAGTCTTTATCATTAGTTTTACTATTGTTTTGGGTATGACAAAATGTTGATAGATGCTAGAAGGCTGTTTTCCTTTTAAAACCATTCCATCATAACAGCATTGCCTGGCAGAGATTAGCTTATCTGTTATAAACAGGAATACTGAGTTCCAAAACAAATGCTGAAGAGGCATCATACAGACCTGTGAGTATATTTATTTTAATAAGAATGGAAAATAAAACTGCAATTGGTTTTAAAGAAACAGTAAAAAAAATCAAGAAGGAAAACCACCAACATCTTCTCCCAGCTCCACATCTGGGCCAGGGAAAGTTATGACCATGCAGGGAGATATGAAAGAGATGCAAAATACTTTACTGACTGCCATAGCACAGTTGACTAGTACAGTTGATCATATTGTTGAACAGATGGCAGAGATCATTTGGAGAACAGCAAACAGATAGCAGAGACCAATAAAGCCTTAAAAGTATTAGATGCCCAGGTGACAGATAATACACAAAGGATGGAACAACTGGCAAAAGAACAGAACATACATGATCCCAGACTCTTGCAGTTGGAAATAGAGCTGCCTATATGTTGAGGTTTCAAAACATATCAGTACAGAAAACTGAAGATTTGCAGAAAATATTAAGTGAAGCCTTGGCTGAAATTCTACAGGTGACTCCTCAAAGGATGGAAGAAGAGTTTGATCAAGTTATACGAGTGCCATCAAGTTTTACAAGATGGAACTACCCAACGAAGTCCACTTGAAGCTTACAACAAAGAGGACCAGAGATGATATTTTGAAGCAAGCAAGAGATAAACCTATGAGGATAGCTGGAAATATGGTGAAAATTTTAAGAGAGGTACCTTGGCCGGAGAGACAAAAGAGGAGAGAATACCAAGCTTTAACAGATTTCCTGAGAGAAAGAGAAATACCCTTTACATGGCTAATGCTGGAAAGCCTTCTTTTTTGCTTACCAGAAGAATAGGTGCAGAATAAACTCCATTTTCAAAGCTCAGAATTTTCTGGGTAGAGTGAAGGAAAAAGGGGACAAGGAAAAGAAGGATGATGAAGAGGAGGAAGAAAGCTCTGGTGAAGGGAATCCAAATGAACCACGGAGATATCCGACAAGACAGCAGACTAAAAAAGATAAAAAAGATAGTGATAAGAAAAATCCATAATGGCTTCAATAGTTTCTATTAATGTGAATGGACTTAACTCTCCTGCCAAAAAGAGGAAGACTTTCAGATAATTAACAAAATTGGAAATGGACATAATTTGCTTGCAAGAAACCCATATTTTAACTAAAGACCAACATCTTCTGAAAAATAAGAAACTTAGTAGCTTATTTACAGCAAGAGACTTGAATAAAACGAAAAGGGGAGTGACAATATATATTTAGGATAAATTCAACCCACAATTGCAGTACGCCTCTGAAGATGGAAGAATTCTATTAGTGGAAATTACAGTGGACAATAAAAAAATTCTACTGGCAAATATTTATGCCTCAAATGATCAACAAGAGAAATTTTTTCAAGACTTACATCTTGAACTATCAAATTTGGAATATGTGGAATATTGAATATTGTTTAATAGGAGATTTTAATGCAGTCTCTGATAGACTAATGGACAAAAAAGCATAAACAGATTAAAAGCAAAATCAATGCAGTCATGAACTCATTCGGTAACCCTGTATGAGTTATATCCCCAAGGATGTGCTTTGACATTCCATGAAGTGAAAGCTGTAAACTATTTTTGCACACATGCAAGAAAACTGTGTATTAATAGTAATGTGACTATACTGGAATTCCTTGTTAAAAACATATTTTTTTCTGTGTACTTATATCTTAATATTAAATTACTTAATCTGTGTTCCTTTGCATTATAGACATCCTTGGGTGCTACATCACTCTAAGTCACTTGAATGAGATGCCTTCCTTTGCTTGGTTCTCTCACTTGGTTCACATGGCCTTTCATGGAGACATACATCTCTATAGGTCTCTTCTATAGAGATAGTACCCTCATGCTCCCACACACATGATACTGGACAAGCTGGCCATTTGTGATAGGGAAAGCACTATTTAGATTAGGCTACTTTCTCTCCTTTTGACTGCGACCTGAAATGTGAACCAAAACACATTATTCACGTTTTCTTCTTTTTATCCACACAACTGTTGGCACGAGCAACTTAGTATGCCTGGACATGTGCGGGGATGGGACATTGTTAATATAGGTCTCTCCTGTAGAGACAATGTTCTTATACTCCCACACACATGGTGCCAGACAAGCTAGTCATTTGTGATAAGGAAAGTACTCTTTAAATTAGGCTTCTTTCTCTTCTTTTGACTACAATCTCAATGTGAACTGGATCTACTTGAACAAATGTAAAGTTTACCTTTTTTGCAATATACTTCTTGGGAGTTTTATACTACACTCAGTATTATGTTTCTATGACTGGACAAAACTTTGCTATATTAACCAAATATCCCAATAATTACTGCCTTAGATAAGAAGTTATTCTAGCATAGTGAAATGTTGTATTGATATGTGGCTGCCACAGCATCGTCTATATGCTGATGAGATTCTGCCTCACGAATGGGCAATGGTGGGGGGTATGTAAGGACTGTATGAAAGTTAGTCAAATGCCTCACAGTCTCAACAAGAGTTATCATCCTCCAGGTGGTACCTGAAGATCTCTGGCTATTACAGTTGATCTCCAGATGACCAAGATCAATTCCCCTGGAGAAAAAGGCTACTTTGGAGGATGGACTCTATAGATTGCACCCTGCGAAGGTCTCTCCTTTCCTCAAACCCTGCCCTCCCCAGGCTCTACCTCCAAAATCTCCAGGTATTTCCCAGTCCTGAGTTGGCAACCCTAGTCCCAACCCCAAAATGACATAACATCACACCTACAAAAGACTGGCATGAACTTTAAAAACAACAATACATCTATTGGAATCCACAGAGGGCTCCTCTACCCTCTCTTGTCCCAAAGTAGGACAGGGTTCCAATAAATGCAGAAAATCAGCTTAGCATGTGATGGGGAGTTTGCTCCTTACATATGTACTGAAGTGCTGCAATATCGATGACCATGACTAGTTTGGTAATATTCTGTAGTTACTGTGCAGTTGCTCCACACCCTTTTACTTATGTCTGTTGCATAGCCTGCTAGCCCCACTGAGACCAATAAAAGTGTGTACCTCCAAGAGCCTTTGGCTTGCATTAAGACCAGAGGTATGGGAAGACAACCCCAAAATCTAATGGATTTAAGATGTCACATAAATGGAAAAAATAATCAAAGATCTCTACGCTTTAAGATGTCATGAGTGCAGAAAATATACTCCAGGAACTCCTGGCCTTAAGATGTCAGGAGGAAGGGGAAACACATCTGTTTTCACATTTAAGGAAGGTCTCTCAAGACATGACCTGCTATGGAGTAGCTTGGCATCCCAGACATACCAAGAATGTATGTATAAACTACAAACCAGATTTGGAGCACAAATAATTAAAGTTATATTTCCTTTGCAAATGCAATTCCAGGATGATATAACCATAAGCTCAGAAAGGACCATTTGCTCATCTACTGGCTACTATCAGCAGATCCATGTCATCATTCTTACCTATCAAAGAGTTTCTTATGCATTTTCTAAGAACCCTTATGCCATAGAAGGATTATCATAGCTGAGATCCTAAATTTGCACCAATAAGCTCACAATTTTCTATGAGCCTGCTTCGGCGGGGAGGGCAGGATATAAATCCAATAAACCTTAAACCTTACATTTTTTTAAAAAAAAATGTACTAATCAAATTGGTAAACCTGAAGTTTTAGTCCAATGGCACTGCAGATCCTAGTTCTGTACCCCAATAGGCTAATAGCAGACCTTCTCTACTGGCACCCTGGTAAATACAGGTACATAAGAGGCTCACTACAAGTTCTCAATATTTGCAGTAGATTCCTCTCTAAAACAATCCTCCATCATTATGAGCATTAACTCACTGGACCCTTGCTCTTCAAAACAGATGACTTCTGTCCTATTAATTAATCCTTTATGTATTCTTTGCCCTTTTATCTTCATTTCTCCATTCCCCATTCAGGACTGGTTTCCCTAAATATTTGCCTGTCTTTCCCCATTGCATCTTGCTTAGGAACTCCTCTCCTAAGTTCGATTCTTGTTTATCACCCTACACTTTCAGTCCTAGTTTGGGCAACCTCCTTACTTAACTCCATTCTCTGGGTTGGTTTGCTCTAAGTAAAACTAACATAACAAGGAGTAAACATGAATTTAATTGAGTGTCTAGGTTAAAGTAGGTTAGTTGTTTGCAAATTGATTTGTGTTATTTTTCATTATATAATTGCTTGCCCTTTTATTTCTTTTTCTTACTGAGTCCTCATTGTTTTATTTTATGTCTTGTTTATGGTAAGACAGTTACTTGCTGGTGTACCTTCCTCGTCTCCCTTCCATCTTTAATTTGTCTGAGTTCTCTTGTGTCAAACCAGGAGTTGTTTACAACAGACTTAAAGGTTCCTTTTTGCCCCTAGGTGTGTTCTGGCTAGACATATGTAGGGAAAGCTCTTACAAGACTAGTCTGGCATGAGGACTGATTTGGGTAAAGTTGTGTTTCTGTAGAGTAAAAATGTTATTTTTACTTATCCCTCCGTGCATTGCTGGAATATTTTGTAACTAATTCCCAGTTATTTGTTTACATGAGAAGACAGAGTTTAAAACAACAAACTCTTATTAAGAATAATTTAAATTTCCATACACTTTCTCAAGTTTATTTTTGACTCTTATTCTGCTTCAGGCACATGGAGACTGCCTCCACAAAACCTTTCTGTACAATTTACATTCTTCACACAGCATGTGCCCCCCGTCCTTCTCCCTGGCAAAAAAAAAAAAAGTATTGTCCTTATACAAATTATATTTGCAGCAGGCATTTTTAGCACCTTGGCATGACTTAAAATTTTTACTTGCTGCACATCTCAGGTTCAAATCTCCACTCTGTGATGGATGCTTGCTGGCTGAACTTGTAACAACCACCTGCACCTACCTCATGTGACCATAACACGAAGATAAGGAAGCACCTGTGAGTCCATACTGAGGAGAAAGGTGGGATATTAAATAAATAAATGCCCTTTGACATGGAAAACTCGAATTGGATGGTGTTTTGTCTGGGAACATGCTTGTACATTGTGTTAGCAATGGTATGGGAAATGACAGCACCACAGCATTTCTACTGCCCCCAGAAGATGATTGTTGCCTTCCATGCCTTGGTAATATGGACTTTACAGCATTTAAAATAAGGAGGCTAAAAACACACACACACACAAATGAAAGGGTTTTGAAGACTCCTCCCCCCACACACACTTGTAATAATAATTGCAAACACAACACACATTTGCTTAGCTTTCAATGTACAAGCATTCACTTAGGACCCCTCCCCTGCCATACAATACACAAGCCACCCTGTCCCTGGTTTGAGCCAACTTGACATGGCTTTCATCCAGCTGGCACAGAAAGGGAGCCATGCCATAGAGATCCATCCACCAAGCCACATAACTTAAATGGAAGATCTATCCAGGCTGCCTGCATTCCTCACTCTGGGTAGCACAACTCAAGGGCTGATCCTGACAGACCCCTAGCTTCGAAAGTGGGGTTGGTAAATGGTGCTTTCCTAGCCACATATCAATCACCCAACACAATCCTGCCGCCAACCAGGCCAAGCCTCAGCTTAGGCCCTGGCAACCACTGGAAGGCCTAACACTACCCACAGCACTTGCCATAAAATGTTATTACCCTTCTCAGAGAGATGGACACCATCACCTTTGCGGAGGTGTAAACTCAGGCCGAATGCACAGGTGAGGCAAATAGTGGTCCAACCCCACAAACAAGACCTTTCTAATTTCCCTGTTAGCCTTAAGATGGGCTCTATAATTTCTCCTAGGGCCCCACACACCTCACCAAACTAGGTGTGGTATTATGGCAGACCAAACTACAAAGACCCCAGGCCATTTGTTCCTTATAGCCTGCAGTTCCTCCTGAGCTCTAAACACCAGGGCCTTCCCATTAACTATCCCCACGTAAATAACCAACATCTGGGGAAGAAGACCCTGATTCCCTTAAGCAGCAACAGCACAAGGCCCAGCCATTGAGTCCCTGGCACCCCCTCCACTCAACAGCAGCTCACTGGCTAAGTTCCAGCTGAGAGCCGACAAAAGTTCTTCAAGCCCAGTGAGCTGCCTGAAAAAAAAAAAAAACTGTGCCTACAGATGAGAACTCATGTCCTCTTGCCAGAAACAATAGCACCTAAACAACAACAACAATTAACCATGAAGCAACAACTCATGGACCAATGAGAAGCTGAACATAGGGCTTATAAGCAGATGAACACTACCTATCCAGCTGCTGAATCTTGGGCTGAATCTCCAGGGGTGAAGTAGTGGAGGCCACCCAAATCCAAAAAGAATGAGTGCCAAACTTCACCCCAGACAACCCCAGCTTAGCTAAAGCACCAGGGGTCACTGCCCAAATTGATGCTTCATCAAAGGACTACTGTCCAAGTGATGAAACAGGAAACCATCACTCGAACTCCAAGCTGCAAATTGTTCACCAGGGCAACAACAGGACACAACTCCTAACTGGAGCAAGGGCCCAATGTAATCATGGTTCCTCTTTGATGCTGTTCCATCTTAGAATGCCTAACCATGATGTAAGCCTTTCCCATGGCTAACCTCAGATCCTTAGCTAACAAAATATAGCCCAACATGTCATTGTGCTATTGTGTGACCAACTCGCTAACACAGAGGACCCCAAAGAGTGCTACTAATGCCACCATGTGAATAGAGCAGGCCTCAAATTCAGACATACAAACCTCCCCCTATGTCCCTCACAATCCCTTGAGGACCAAAGGAGAGATAGGTTGCCTTACATTCTTCTGCTGACCTGCCTCACCCATCTACCTTCCAACATCTTCTGCAATCAGATGCTGCTGGTATCCTTTTGGAAACCTGAAGTCTCACCAGCATCAAAGGCAGTCCCTAATAGACCATACGGCCAACCACTTAACTTTTAGGACAAGTCAATAATGGAGCAAGTGCTCCACTGGGAAGGGCCAACTACACAGTACCCTACCTCTGACCTAAGCTCCTTGAACTGCCAAACAGCACACTCATATGCTCTCTTGGTGTTGGGGGCAATTGCTAGGCCTATTGCTCTGCAGGCTTTGACCCTCCAATCATCCATAACTCTGGGGGCATTCTTGCTGAATGTTTGTCAGCTTCTGGGTCCAGCTGATGAAACTTCTTCATCTGTTTAAGAGAGAGTGTCAGCTATCCCATAATCCACCCCAGGTACATGTTTGGCCAAAAACAATATGTTACGCCAGAGTCAACACAGAGTGAAGGCCCTCACTAACCTCATAATCTGTGGAGACTTGAATGAGAGGGAATTAATGATGTTAACCATAACCAAGTTGTTACACCAAAAGTGGACCATATGCTTGGTGAAATTGTTCCCCACAGTCAAACTGTCAGCAGGATGGGGAAAAACTTGAGGAGGGTGAGATTCCTGCTTATGCCTGCTACAACCCAATCCTTGGGCCATTCTTCTCACACAATGTCCAGGGAAGTAGACTTCAAAACCCTGAGAACCTGCAGCATCAGACATGACCTGAAGCTCGACTTCAAGTTTCAGATCCTCTTTCCTAAATTATACGCCATTAAAAGACTCCAAAAACTCCTGCCATACCTGAGATCAGTACGCCATTAAAAGACTCCAAAAACTCCTGCCAAACCTGAGATCAGTGCATATACTGCTCGTGATACATGCCCTGTGCTGAAGGAGGTCAGAATAGCCATAGCATCACAGAGCCTCTACAAAAAGGCCTGCCCAGGGGCCATGACCTTACATGCAAAATTGAGATACCCTGTCAGCTGCTGAAATTTCAGCAGGGTAGCTTTTCGCCTAACAAGGAAGATGGCAACCCTACATTTCAAATCTAACACCTTATCAGCAGACATAGGGTTGCCAGTTGGGTGGAAGGAGATCAAAAGCAATGCTTCTGTGTAAACTGTCTGAACAGATTTCTTAAAGGAATAAAGACATAAAACATCAAATTAGCAAAATATCTAGTTTCTTTATTAGTGCAACTATTAAACACAGAAAATCAATGAAACAAAGCTGGAAGAGGACACAGCCTACTAAACATCTCAGTCCATAAGTAGTTCAACAGGTAAGTCCTCCCCCCCCCCAAGTTTGACGTCCACATTACCAATGTGCTCAAATGAGGTGGACTGCAAACAATTAAGGCAGACTTAATCCATCCAGAAGATTCTCTGGAGTGAAATAATTAAATGAAAGTCTTCATATGCAAGCTCAAGCTGAATGGGCTTCCTGGGAGTTCTGAGCCTCGTTTTTACCCAATGGGCTTTTTCAAAGCTTTAATGCATGTCTTAGCACTTCCAATCGATCACTTCCACTCTCTTATACTTCCCAAACAGGTTACAATCTCAACCTGGTTCAGAAAGTGGAGTGGGGAGGGAAATGTTTGCAGGGTACTTCATTATACCCTATGGAGACCAATTCCCAAAGGGTATAATGGAGAATTGATCTGTGGGTATCTGGGGCTCTGGGGGGGGGGCGTGTTTTTTGAGGGAGAGGCACCAAATTTTCAGCATAGCATCTAGGGCTTCTCCTAAAAACACCCCCCACACTTCAAAAATATTGTATCAGAGGGTCCAATTCTATGAGCCTCAAAAGAAGATGCCCCTATCCATTATTTCCAGTGAAGGGAAGGCATTTAAAAGGAGTATGGTCCCTTTATATGTGATTGCCAGAACCCTCTTTGGAGTTCAATTGTGCTCCTCACAACTTTGCTTCTGGCTCCACCCCCAAAGTCCACAGATATTTCTTCAGTCAGACTCACAACCCTAGCAGACAAGCGGGGCAACTGTGAACTGTATCAAACTTGACACCCAAGAAGGTTAAGCCTGAGCTAGACCCTCAGTTTTCTCATGTGCCAGCAGAACTCCCAGTTCAGATGCCAAACTGAGAAAGCTTACTAGCAGTGTAGCACATTGGCCAGAACCCACCAGACCCACAAACAAGAAATGGTCCAAATAATATGTGACATCCCGAAAACCAGACTTCTCCATCACTGCTCACTTCAGGAATGGTTGGGCATGCCCAAATTAGGTTGGGCAGGGGAGATTCCCTGCAACCAGAGTGGAGGGTGAATCTGGTCCCACTGAAGGGAGGGGTTCATGGCTGCCCACATACAAAATTCTTTATTGTATTGCAGCCAGGCTGGACCAATAACCCCGTGTACCCCTTGTAAAAATATCCAAATATCCAAACAAGTAGCGCTCCAAGGTTGGGAACATGATATAACACCAGTGAATATGAGGAAACCAGGCAACCAGTTGGCCTCTGTCCTGTCAACCTTATGCTTCCTTAACTTCTCCTTATCATTGTATTCAAAATCTTCTTTATCCTTCTTCTTGATTTTACGATATAGAAGGGAGAAGACATTTATGTACTTAGCTTTACATATTCTTCCTTGGTTGCTGGCAACAGTTGATCACCCAAAGGAAAAGCCATGTCCCCAAAAGGCAATGCCTTAACAGGCACAAAGGCATAAGCGGCACCCCATGGAGGCAAATAACCCCAGCCACGCAGGGTGCCATAGGCACTGCTGAAGTCTGACCTGGAAACCTGCCCCATGCCATCTGTGGATTAAGTTGCCCTGACCCCAGGGACCCCAAGCCTGAACCAACCCAGGAGAGTGTGCATTGCTGGACTCACCAGCTGAGTCCAAGACTCTTGAGTCTAATGTTGCCACCTCTGAATCAGCATGCTGGTCCTGCCAAGCCAGCCACAAGCAGCTTCATCATCTGTCCCCAAGGACATAACTCCTCCACCACTGCCCCTTGGTGGGTTGGAAGACCTAACCTCAAGAAGTGACAATCTGGTTAAAACAGAAGCCTGAAACCTAGTGTTAGTGGCAAGCCTCATCTGCTTCCTACTACCCTCCCCTTTGCCAGGTTGCTGGTCAGGAAGGATAACACCAGAGAGCTGCTCAAGAGCTACAAGCCTCTCCAAAATGACATCCCCTTCATCCTCCTCAAAGAAGGAAATAGCAGGCTGGTGGGGAGGTGGCATATGCTAATGAGTTATGCTAAGGAGCTCCACCATATATTTTTCTACAAAACAACCCCTGCCTAGGATGGCTGTCCCACCCTGGCTGAATCAACTAGTCTAGTGAGGAAGGGGTAGAACCCTAGCCACACATGAGTTACTTCCATGGAGGCTGCAATAGCCTCGGACCCAGTGGCACCATCATTCATTGAAGTCTGCCACCACTGAACTCCAAAGGGCCTTCACCCTCACAACTGACTCCCTGAAGCAAAGCCCAGAGGAAGGAGCAGCACCACATCACTCAATGTTGTCTGAGCATGAAAGCAAAGACTAGAAGAGGTGACTGCACAGCCCACCACTAAAGAGGGCTGGCTCCACCCCACCCCCTGCCAGAACCTGTATGGCATTCAGCTGCCCTTTCCTATAGATAGTTGTTTTCTGTTCTATAACCTGCTTGTTAACTTGAATATTGATAGCTGCTTACTTGCCCCCCCAGTCGGAATGAAGAGGCAGACACAATTGTTGGGTTTTAAACCGGGCCGCTTTATTAGGCTTAACAAATATAACTGGCAGGGGGGGGGGGGGAAACCAGACCAGACAAGCCCTGGGGTCAACACCTGGACCCCGCCTTGTCCAAAGGGCGAGCCACCCTGCCCCCAGCACAAACCCGCCGTAATCGGGTTGTAACTGAGCGGCCAGGCCTCCAGCCATCACCAACCGGGCTGGCATCAATCCCCATGGAAAGATCCAACCAGGTGAGGCTTCCTGTGATCTGCATCACCGTACTGAGCCGTTTAGCCCATCTACGGTTCCTGCAGACCACCGCACCACCGGTGCTAGGCCATAGGTGCTCCCCTGGAAAACCCAGTGGCCAAACCTCCTCCAGCCTGCGACCGAACTAATACTCAACAAAACCTAACCTGCTAGGCAGTACAAGGTAGGCGAAAAACACCCCCGCGAAGGCCAATTGTGCGGGAGCGAAAAAATTCCTACCTGGCCCCAAAAGGCGACCGGCATGTACCTGTACTGCCAATGGGAAGGGTGGGCGGGCAGAGAGCCGAAACAAAACTGCGTGGAAAGGCGGGAGCCGGGGCTTATATAGCCCCGACTCCGCGCCTTGCAGAAACACCCGTATGTCGGGTGATCTTGCTGCCACTTCCTCCTTCCGGGGCTGCAAAGGCGGCCCCCAGCCTATCGCCAGCAAGCTGGCTAGGCTGGGAAGGGGCCGGACCTTGCCCCCCCAGTCGGAATGAAGAGGCAGACACAATTGTTGGGTTTTAAACCGGGCCGCTTTATTAGGCTTAACAAATATAACTGGCAGGGGGGGGGGGGAAACCAGACCAGACAAGCCCTGGGGTCAACACCTGGACCCCGCCTTGTCCAAAGGGCGAGCCACCCTGCCCCCAGCACAAACCCGCCGTAATCGGGTTGTAACTGAGCGGCCAGGCCTCCAGCCATCACCAACCGGGCTGGCATCAATCCCCATGGAAAGATCCAACCAGGTGAGGCTTCCTGTGATCTGCATCACCGTACTGAGCCGTTTAGCCCATCTACGGTTCCTGCAGACCACCGCACCACCGGTGCTAGGCCATAGGTGCTCCCCTGGAAAACCCAGTGGCCAAACCTCCTCCAGCCACCGCCAATGCCAAGCCTCTGCTTAGGCATTAGCGCCCCAACGGGTGGCCCAGAGCCAGCCGCACCCCCTGCCTGATTTCCTCTAAAAAGGCCCGGTTGCCCAAATGAATAAATGAACGCCATCCGGCCGATACAGGTCCACTTGGTTGACCTGTATGGCCGGATGAGGGAGGAAAATTCCTAGTCCGCCCTCCATGGCCTTCCGAATGGCCCTATTGGCCTTACGTCTGGCCCGCTCAATTCCACCCGGCGAAATAGCGTGCCTCCACACCCTGCGTGGCGAAATCGCCGACCACACCAATGTGGCCCCAGGCCACCTGCGACGAATTTCGTGGAGGTCAGCCAGCACCTGCTGGGACAGAGCCTTCCCACGCAGCAACCCCAAGTCGTTCCCACCCAAGTGAACGACCAGGATGTGAGGAGCAACGCCCCTCGCTCCTTGAACAACAGTGGCAAGCCATTCCACAGTGGCCCCTGCACCGAGACCGAGCTGGGTACCCACAGGAGCCCATCTGGCGTAATGGGCAGCCCAAAAAACCATGCTGCGCCCGCAGATGAGAACCCGCCTTCTCTCACCCCGAGCCACAGCACCTGAAAAAACAAACAACAGTCAGCAACCTGCACAAAATTAACCAACCACCCAACAGCCTGCTAGGTGACCAAGGGGCACACATAGCTTGTAAGCCGCCGACCGCCATCGGCCGCTATGCTGGATGGCAGAGGGCACGCAGCCCAAAGCAGCAGCTGTGGACCCGCAATAGCCAGCATCAGCCCTGTACGGGGGTGTGTGGCCAATAGCCTACTGAGGGCCGGCAGGCGGAGGGGGCTGGGCCCCTTTCCCAAGCGGCTGCAAACCGCCGCCGCCTCCGGGGCGCTTACCGCCCGCTCCAGGCTTTGCTCTACTGCAGGCCGACAACGCGTGGGGCCCACTGCACAGCGGACATTCATGACGGAATTTACAAGACTCCCTGGGGCAGGCCCCCTTGGAGGCAAACTCCCAGCATAACAACCGGGAATGATCCGGCTGGCCCGCGGAGACGCGGGCGCCTGGGGTAGCCTCCTGTTGCTGTGCTCTCTGCACCAAATGGCCGCTATCTGACCTATCCCCGGAATTCGGTTTTGCCGGGGCCATCAGCTGCAACCACAGCTGCTGATTTATCTGGTCCCACGGCATTCCCGGGTTGACGGCGGCCCGCATCCGGAAAGCTTCGTCGTATTGCAGCCATGCTGCCCCGGCGAAGTCCGTGTAAGCCCTATAGACTATATCAATATATTGAAAGAGGGCGGCCGCCCTAGCCGGCTGTGCCCTTGCGATGACCCCGGCATAGATCAGGAAGCCGGGCAACCAATTTGACCAGGCCCTGTCAACCTTCCTACGCTTTATCTTTTCCTTGTCCCTGTCGTCGAGCTCATCCTTACTTTTCTTCTCGAGCTCCCGAAACAAGAGACCAAAGACATCGACGTACTCCCCGCGAAGGATTTTCTCGCGGGTGGCCGCCGTCAAATGCTCCCCCAAAGGCAAGGAAGTGTCACCGTAAGGGAGAGCATGAAAGGGGATACTTGCATAGGGGTTTGGAGGATAAAACCACCCACCCCCTTGAACTACAGGCCTTGCCCCCTGCAATTGTGCCCCCTGTTGGTCGCCCCATGGCAAAATGCCCGGAGTGGGCAGTGAGGGAGGGGCCGCAGGGGGTGCCCCAGCGCCCCCCTGCTGACCAATAGGGGTAGGAACTGCACTGGACAACCAACTGGGTGCATGCCAACCCCAAGCCCATGGCTGAGCAGGGCCCAACTGTTCGCAGGCACCAAACCACCCGGGCCCCCATCCCGCCCCACTTGGCCCCGGCAAATGGGGCGTTGGCTGGGCGGGACCCCAAGGCCAACCTTGAACCGGCAGAGTAGGGGGCTTACCACCGCCACCCGGAAAAACGCCCAAACCTCCAGGGGGCTGCGTCCCCCCGCTTCCAGACGCCCCGCCCGATGGCGTGCCCGACGGGCCTTCACCTGGATCCTCTTCTTGGTCAGGGTCCAGCGGCGCTTCGGGCTCCGACTGCCCGCCCTGTAAAGCAGACAGCCTTGCAAGCAATTCAGATTCAAACGTCAGCCGCGCTGACCGACCGGTGGCACGGCGACGGCCATCCCAAATGGGTGCGCCCCTGGCAACACATTCCTGTTCGAGGGCATCCAATTGACTCATAATGGCGAGACGAACCCGCTCACTCTGACCCTGATCCTCGGCAGGGGCTCCTTGCTGACCCCGCCCCCGGGGTGGGCGAGCGGGCTGCTTGCCCTTAGATTTGCCCTGTCCCTTTTTTGGTGCCATCCTCTACGGTGACCAACAAAGAAAGGCTGGGGCTTACGAACGACCCAAAGGCACCTTTCGGCCCCACCCACCGAACCCTGGGAGGGGATATATACACTCCTGTCGGTAAGGTAACCCAAGCAGCCGGTACCAAACCCAGGACAGGCACCACCCTTGGGCTTCCCACCACAAGGGTAAGGAGGGGATGATAGAGGGGGGGGGGGGAGTTTGGTAAAGACCAAGCCAAAGTATTGTCTTCTCAAACTGGCAGTGGCTCTCCAGGGCCTCCAGCCACTCCACCCTTGGAAAAGGAAGCAGGGTGGGGAGGGAAGAGTGGCTCACAACCTCACCGGCAAAGGAAACCAGGCTCCCTTTCAAGGCAGAAAAACGCCCGGGAAAGGGCAGCCTAATATTGGCCAGCCACCCCCGCTCCCGTTACTAGGAGCCGCCGCGCACAGCCGTGCTAAACAAAGTCAATGAGGAGGAAATGGCCCAGCAAATGGCCCCTCCCGGCCTCCCCCCGAGCCCTCAGGTACCACTGCCCTTTCGCTGCGCTTCTCGGCCCGCAAGCGCGTCACGCCGCCACGTAGCTGATCCAAGGGAAGCTCCCCGCCCTGTCCGGAACAGCCGCCGCAAGCGCGCCAAACAGCTGATCGGCCAAAGCTCGCCACGCTGCTCTCAACAGCCGCCGCAAGCGCGCCTCGCCGCGCGAAGACAGGCCGCCCGCGCTAGTCAGCTGCTCCTCCGAAGCTCCTTAGCTCTGCAGGCCACAACCCTGCAGCAACGACGGACGTGGCTCTCTCCAGAGAGCCGAAACAAAACTGCGTGGAAAGGCGGGAGCCGGGGCTTATATAGCCCCGACTCCGCGCCTTGCAGAAACACCCGTATGTCGGGTGATCTTGCTGCCACTTCCTCCTTCCGGGGCTGCAAAGGCGGCCCCCAGCCTATCGCCAGCAAGCTGGCTAGGCTGGGAAGGGGCCGGACCTTTCCATCAGTTTTAAATATGTGCTTTGGACAAGGAAAAAAGCCGGGAAAGGCTTCAAAATGTAACAGCCAACTCCTGGACGAGAAAGCAATGATATATGCAACTGTCTGAAATATTTATTTGTTGTTTTGACCAAGTCCACTAATTCACAGCTACAACAGTGCTTTGGCAGCATGTTATAAAATTCATAAAGTCATTTTCAAGAATAAACCATCTGGAACAGCAAAGCTAACCTTTGGCATGCTAAGCAAGATTCCAAAGTAATGCTGGTGGTTTCTCTGCTCACTATTTTTTCAGCATTTCTTTCTCCATAATAAAGGTTGCATCAGGCTGAAAATGAGTAGTCTAACTTGCATCAAAAGGAAGCTACTATGCCATCCTGGGGCAAATGTCTCCAACAAACAAACAACCAAACTAAACAACAATAAAACAAAGTTGAACTCTAACTTTGTTCTGTTGTTTCAGACCAACATGGCTACCCACTTGAATCAAACAGGTGGCTGCTGTTGCCTGCCATTATTGGTGAAGTTGTTCTACATTTCTGTACTCATATATATGGTAGTAGAAGAAAAGCATATGGCAATTAAAAAAAATTCCGGCATGTGGTACAGTGTTTCTGGGGTTGTACCATTTCAAAATGGAGGTAGAGATTACATGTTTGAATGGTCTTCTGTGAATGTGTGTGTATGTTATACCCTGTTGAAAGCTTGTGTATGTGTGAGGAAGATATAAAAGAGCATTCAGATCTGTGATTTGCCTCCTGCATTTTGAAATGGTGCAGCTCCAAGAGTGCTGTACCATATGATTTTTTTTCTGAACACATACATGAGTGCAATTTGTTTATATTACTCTGCCAAGACTGCCAGAGTACAGCTGCTGCACAGAGCTGAATTAGTCAAGCGAAAGGTTTATTATACATTGTCCTTCCTTCAAGAAGCTGAAGGCACTGTGCATGGCTCTTTTGTCCTCACAATGGCCCAATAAATTTAGACTGAATGGGTGACTAGTCCAAGGTCACCAAGTGAATTTCAAGGCTGAATAAGGATTTAAACACAGGGGTTTTTTTGGGGGGGGGGGGTTTGGGGGGGGGGGGTCCCGGTCCACCACTCTAACTACTGCACTATGGCTTGTGCCTTCCATTGCCTCCTGGACCTGTGCCACTGGATTCAAGCACCCAAGATCCTGAAGTGCTGCCTAGTACCATCAGTGTTTGTCTTGTTCCTGATTGCTGCTGGTGCAGGTGCATGCCTTGCTTGAGGTGACAAATTGCTTTACCAGAACACCACACTTGCTGTCCAGTGGTGACTTTCTCCTCTTACATGAATGACTGATTCCTTATTTCAATGTTTTCCCTTTTTTCCCTTGTTTGTTTTCAAGGCCATTTTTCCAGCAGTGTTAATAAAAACATCAGACTAGGATTAAACACAGCTGCATAGCCAGGATTTTTTGGGGGAAGGGGTGCCAGGGTATGTGTGGGGCAAAGCTATTTTAATTACATTAAATAAGCAGTGTCCCCACCCCAAACTTCCCATGGCTTAAGCTCTTCCACCCCTGCAGGCATAGAGGGGAGGCAGAGGAGGAACAGCTGCTTGCCCTGGCTCTTCCTGCTTGGCAAACCAGACCAGTATTGCTGAAGCTGAGCGACTGTTGCACTGGCCCTGAGGAAGAGCTGCAGGAAGGAAGGAGGGTTAGAGAATTTGCTTCAGGCTGTCAGCGGCACAGCTTAAGCAACAGTGGCCCAGCCTACCAAGCAGGAGGAGCCATACCATATTGCACTACCCTCACCCAACACCCCCACCCCAATCTTAAACCACAGCCATACATCACACCAAAATGAGGGTTAGATAATTGCTTTGGCCTTCTTCCAATGTGGCAGTGGAAGATTGGAATGCGGGGCTCTGAAGATTCAATAGAGGGCTCAGCCCCTAAAGCCCCACCATTAGTTACAGCCCTGAACACACCTTAGCCACCTTTCAGCCCTGACTTGGATAGCCCAGGATAGCCAGATCTCATCAGAAGCTAAACAAAATTGGCCCTGGCTAGGATGGGAGACCTCACAGGGAATACCAGGGTTGTGATGTGCAGACAGGCAATGGCAAACCACCTTTGAATATCTCTTGCCTTGAAAACCCTTTGTGGTTGCCATAAGTCAGCTGTGACTGGAGAGCAAAAAACAAACAAACGCCCACCTTTCTCCCTCATGGAACTCAGGATGGCTTATAAACATAATGCTGGATCAAAGCCACTGCAGATATAACTTCTTGCACTTCTCTCTCCTTCATTTATGTTGGTCGTAAAGGTGCCACTGGACTCAAAATTTGTTCTGTTTCAGACCTACACAGCTGCTCACCTGGACCTTGCCTTCAGCATTTCCCCCACTGTTGAAATTTACTCCCCTTCATCTTATCTGGTAACACAACACACACAGTAATGGCAATATCTAATTTCTGTTTACTGCAAAAAAAAATGTTCTGAATTCTCAATAGGAGAATATTGCTTAAACCCCAGTGAACTTGTAGCAATTGTTCTAATATCTTGTTTTGTATGGGAAAAAGCAGGTGCTCAGCCCAGCAGTGTGTGCTGCCCCAGCAGTATGAAAACAGCTATTATTCACATAACAGAGTCTAAAATGCACATAACTTTAAAACACACACTTTTTTTGCAACATGAATTCACAATATTGAAGTACAGCTAATTATCATAACACCAAAGGGCAAAACTTACCTTCAAATCATAGAGTTTCCAATGTTGTCAGTTCTGATATGTTGTGATTATTGGGAAGTCCTGAATTAGCCTGGAGTAAAACTTTAAAAATGAATAAACTTCATTGTACAACTGCATGCATTTAAATCTGGAAGAGCCTACAGGATTTATAACAAGTGCAAGTTAACAAACTGTAGATAACTTTGGCACTATGTGATAGGCAATGTGCCTTTTGGCTGAGGTGAGATTTAAGGATGTCGGATCCCAAACTGGTGCAGTTTTCCAGGGTCAAATGAAGGATGTTTATAACTGGAGTCTGTGGCAGAATTGATGGAAGAAGTTCTCCAGTTCACTGATTTTATTTTTTAAAAAATATATGCTTAACCCGAAAAGTGAGATCTGGAAATATTCTGCAAATGTCCTTCCTGCTATCTATTTAAAAGGGAGAGTTGAAAACCAAGATCTTTTAGAAATATAACATAGTAGGAATAAGGCCCATTGTGAAGGAAAATATAACAGGCTCTAGAAGGAGGCTCTGGGTGAGTGCCCCCCCCTTGCTGTTTTCCCACCCACCCAAGTGAAGGCATTCACTCTCCCCACCATCTGGAGAGTGGTTCTAATTCTGAGTGATCTCAAGCCCTCACCTGGAGATTGGCAACAGTGGTTTCCCAGGAGGAAATGGCTGATTAGGGAAGTGGAGTCTATGGCATTGTCCCACCCCCCTCAAACCCACCCTCTCCAGGCTCCATCCCTCAAATCTCCAGGTAGTTGGCGACTGCTAAGTCACACTGGTTGTCATGGGAGCGGGGCTGCTGCTGAACAGGAGCAAGCAGCCAGACCTATTTTAGTCATGTCAGTCAGGTGGCATCAAGTCACTCAGAGGGTACTGCCAATAGTTTGTTGAGTGCACCCATCAGCCAATGGGAGTGCTTCATTTGGCCACCACAATTAGGAAATGATTATCTATGATATGTGGTAGGGAACAGTGTATTTGGACATGTTTAATTTAAAGTTGCAGATATTCTTCCCCATTTGGTGCCAGCCTCTACTCAGTCTCCCTTCCACTCACATCGTTTCCAACATGTACATCCTATTTACAATGCACATACTAGCTGCCATGCTTAGGAACCTTCAATATTGCTCTCCCTTGTTGTCTTAAACAATTTTATTGATAACATATGGTAATAATTTCCATTAATAACTTCTTTTCATCTATCCCATATGCTTCTTTCTAATCACCCCTCCCCCCGTTACTTGACCCCGCCAGTGTTATTTACTCAAAATAGTAACATTAAAAGGTATCCTTAATTCCTAAGAACTAAAATTAATATTCTTTTCTTCTAAAGTTTAATCATTATCAAAAATTGTCCAATGTCCTTTTACTTTCCACTCATCTTCTACATAACGACTAAATTTTTTCCACTCCCTTTTAAAATCTTCTAAATCATAGTCTCTTAAAGTTCTTGTTAATTTGTCCATCTCACTCCATGTCATAACTTCTACAATCCAATCCCATTTTTCTGGTATTTTTTCTTGCTTCCATAACTGTGCATATAATGTCCTAGCAGCTGAAAGCAAGTACCAAATTATAGTTCTATCTTCTTTTGGAAATGTTTCCATTTGTAATCCCAACAGAAAAGTCTCTGCAGCTTTCTTGAATTCATATCCCAAGATCCTAGAAATTTCTTGTTGGATCACCTGCCAATACTTTTTCGCTCTTTCACAAGTCCACCACATATGGTAGAAAGAACCTTCATGTTTTTTACATTTCCAACATCTGTCTGACATCTTGTTATTCATCTTTGCCAATTTTTTTAGGAGTCATATACCATCTATACATCATTTTAAAACAGGTCTCTTTAATACTCTGACATGTTGAAAGTTTCATAGAGTTCTTCCATAAATATTCCCATGTATCCATCTGTATTTCTTTATTTATATTTATTGCCCATTTAATCATTTGAGATTTCACTACTTCATCTTCTGTAGACCATTTTAAAAGTAACTTATAAGTTTTTGAAATTAATTTTTCATTATCTCCAAGCAGAACTTTTTCCATTTTGTTTGCTCTCGTCTTATTCCTTCAGTTTTAATATAGTTTTCTACCAAACTCTTTATTTGTTGTATTTGAAACCAATCGTATTTGTTATTCAACTCCACAGCAGTTTTCAATTCTATTTTGCCACTTTGTATTTTTAATAGTTGATTGTATGACAGCCATTTTTCCTCACCTGTCTCAGCTGTTATTTTTATCACTTCTGCTGGCACTATCCATAATGGTTTTCTTTCATCACCATATTTCTTATACGTCATCCAGGTATTCAACAAATTATTTCTTATATAATGGTGAGAGAAAAACACTATCCATCTTTTTCTTCCCATAATACATATAAGCGTGCCAGCCAAATTTAATTCCATGACCTTCCAATGCTAAAAGTTTTTTATTCAATAGCGTCACCCAATCTTTTATCCACACTAAACAAACTGCTTCATGATGTAATCCTAAATCTGGTAACTGGAATCCTCCTCTTTCTGTAGCATCTATTAAAACTTTCATTTTAATCCTTGGTTTCTTCCCAGCCCATACAAATTCCGAAATCTTCCTTTGCCATTTGTTAAATTGTTTACTGTCTTTCACAATCGGAATAGTTTGAAACAAATACACTATTCTCGGCAAAATATTCATCTTAATTGCAGCTATTCTTCCAAGCAATGACAAGTTAAGCTTATTCAATTTTATCATATCTTCATCCATTTTACGCCATAGCTTTTCATAGTTATTTTTGAACAGGTCAATATTCTTCATTGTTATTTCCACACCCAAATATTTTACTTTAGAGGTAACTTCACATCCTTCTACCTACTTTTCTCAGTAAGAGATTAGTCCAAGATATGCACAGGAAACTTTGAGGTGATTTACCTTGAGGCTTTGAGGGATCCCTGGAGAAGAGTTGCATATTGATCATCTGCAGAAGCTTACAGAGTCATTTCTTTGATATAAGCTTGACAAGATCCTAATCTTCTTTGAGACTGCTAAACATCTGATGCTGTACGAGACCAGTGTTGATTTGGATAACCTTAGAAAAAGGAACTGATTGCTATCTACCATTCCGAGACTATTTTAAAGCAAACAAAATAATATTAGAAGGTGGGAAAGAGAAAGTTTGAAAGCTTGGAAGAAGAAGAGGAGAAGGGGTAAATTTTGGACTTTGTTAAATTAAGAACAGTGTTAAAAATTGGAAAGGAATTTATTGTTTTGTCTACCTGCGGTCGTGGAGTGAAAGCACCATCATCAGAGATCTGCAGTTTCTACAGTCAACACAGGAAATACGTCAAGTATCATGAGACTTTGTTACCAGTGAGAATGTGACTTGGGGCAAGCAAAGCAGGAAGTAATTATTGAAGAAGTGGACCTACTCTAGGATTGCATTACCATAGAAAAACATTGGCAGCCATTACTGGGAGGTTAAATAAAAAAAATTAATAGCTGAGCCTGGGAAGGTAGGAGGATGGTGAAATTAGGCTCATCTGAAAGGGCAAGTTCTAATCTATCAAACCTGATAGTTGAAATTTAATTTGGCGATATCAAATTTTTAGCTGTTTTTTTTAAATGTCAGAGTCAAAGGTAACCCGTGCAAGGGCTGCCTCATTGGAGAAGATGCAAGACCAGTTGGAAGCAATGGAAGCTAGGATGATGAAAGGGGTGGGAAAGATGATAAATGCTTGCAAAAAAGAACTTTAAAAAAATATTGAGGACTTTAAAAATGGAATGGAAGAGCTTAGAAATGAAACAGTGGTGGTGTCAAAAAAAGTGCAGGAGGTAGAAGGGAAAGTTAAACTCCAGGATTCCACCTTATTAAAAATGCAAGAAAAAATAACAATCCATGACTGTAAATTGATGGAGACACAAATACGCCTGAGAGGAGTACCTGAAGAAGAAGGGACAGATTTAAAAGAACATGTAATAAAAATAATTGCTGATTTCTTGGAGGAAGATCCTAAAGGGACTAGAAATATGTATGATTATATAGAGAGAGTGAATTCATTATATGCCAAGAAAAATAACTTACCAAGAGATGTGGTTATAAGATAAATGACAAAAGAAATGGTGGAGAAAATCTTGAATAAAAATTTTGAAAAGACATTGATAGTGGGAGGAAGCAGAGTAAGAATAATGAAAGAATTTCCAAGACAAGTGATAAATGACAGGAGAATATATAAGAAATTAACAAAAAAACTACGTGACAATGGAATGAGGTATAGATGGATAATACCTGAAGGTTTGAGCTTTGAGCTACAAGGAAGAAGGATTACAATTACAAATACACAGGAGCTGCGTAAATTTTATGAAGAGACTAAAGAATTTGCACCATGATGGATTATAAATTATTATCTTGGAATGTAACTGGACTAAATTCACCACAAAAAAAGAAAGGGAAAATTTCATTGGATTAAAAAACAAAAGTGTAATATAATTTGTTTACAAGAAGTTCATATTAAACAAAAGGATTATAAATTTTTATGGAATAAAATTGGGACTGGAATTTTGTTCATTGGCTGAACAGAAGAAAAGGGATGTGATTTTTTATATTAAACAGGAATTGGACCCAAAAATAATATTTAAAGATAAAGATGGAAGATTTGTGGCAGTAGAAGTAATAATAAATGCGAAAAAAAATTATTATTGGGACTGTATGCACCAAATGGTGCAAAAGATATATATTTTTAAAGACATTATAAAACAACATGATGAAGTGACATATGACCAGGTCATGATTATGGGAGACTTTAATGGAACAATTCAGAATACATTGGACAGATCTAGGAAAAAAATAATAATAAAGAAAGAAAATTGCCAAAATCCTTCTTTGAACTGGTTAACAAGAAAACCTGAAGACATATGGAGAAAATTTAATCCTGAAGTACGAGATTATACATTTTTTTCAGCAAGACATAACACTTTTTCCAGAATTGCCATGTTATGGGGTACAAAGGACTTAGGGCTTATAACTAAGAAAATAAAGATCTTACCGAAGATAGGTGCAGATCATAACCCAATATTATGGATTAAAAAATTTTTCTTAAAAAGTGAGAAGATGGAGATTAAATGAAGATTTACTACAAAATAAAAAATTAGTGACATCTCTAGAAAATGAAACTAAAGTTTTCTTCCAAATAAATGATAAAGATTATATAGAATTTCAGATGGTGTGGGATGCTTATAAAGCCGTAATGAGAGGAATATTGATTACATTAAACAATAAGGACAGAAGGGCAAAAGAAAAACAAATGTTGGACATTCAAAATTAAATAAAGAAAAAAGAAGGGGAACTGAGGAAAAGGCCAGGAAAAAAGAAAATTATAAGGGAGATTACAATACTACAAGCACAAATGAGACATTTGTTAAATAAGGAATTGGAATGGAATCTGAAAAAATTACAACAGAATTCCTTTGAGGGAGTGAATAAACCTGGAAAGTATTTGGCCTGGCAACTGAAGAAAAAGAGAGGAAGTAAAATTATTAATAAAATTGTGGTTGATGGTAGATCAAGGAGGAATAAAGAGAGAATTTTTCAAGTACTATGCTAAATTATTTAAAGGTGTTAAAGTAAAGAAGGAAAGGATGGAAGCGTATTTGCAAAAGATTAAAATAGCACCCTTAACTGAATATATGAAAAAAAAATTGAATGATCCAATTGAAAAAATAGAATTTTTTTAAATTTTTTAAAGAAGAATTAGTACCAAAACTTCAAAAATTGATGAATATGATAAATATAAAAGGGAAAATACCAAATACATGGAAGGAAGCAGTAATTTCTTTGATTCCTAAGGAAGATAGAGATGTCATGAATGTAGACCAATTTCATTACTAAATAATGACTATAGGATATATACAAGAATTTTGGCAGAACTTAAACAATATTTGATAAATCTTATAAAAGAAGACCAAGCGGGATTTCTCCCTAAAAGGCAAATAAGAGACAATATTAGAACTGTTGTAAATATTGTAGAATATTATGAAAGACATCCAGAGAAGGAAGTAGCATTATTTTTTGTGGATGCAGAGAAAGCTTTTGATAATTTGAACTGGGACTTTATGTTTGCAGTAATGGAGAAAATAGAGTTGGGGAAAAAACTTTATAAGAATGATAAAGGCAATATATACTGAACAATGTGCAAGGTTATGTATAAATGCAGATCTTACAGATGAAATGATAATCAGCAAAGGTACAAGACAAGGTTGTCTGCTTTCACTTTTGTTGTTTATAATGACTCTTGAAATTTTATTGTTGCAAATACAAGATGATAAAGAAATAGAAGGGTTGAGAGTTATAGGATTTATTTACAAATATAGAGCATTTGCAGATGATATAATGTTTATAAATGAAAATCCTACACAAGTAACACCTTTGTTGTTAGCTAAAATACAAGAATATGGAGAAGTGGCGGGGTTTTATGTTAATAAAGAAAAATCAATTTTTTTATGTAAAAATATGCAAGTAAATAAACAAAAGGAGTTGCAGAGACTATTGCTCTCCCTTTTAAACACTATCACCCTAATCCTTATTGAACAACTTCTTTAATTGCTCATTAGATTTTGCTTCAGTGAACTGATGTTTCCTGACTTGCTCTATACATTGAGGAGGGTTGCTAAAGGAATGGGTGAGTTTATCTAGTAGCCTATTTCATTAAATTCCCTGGTTCCCATTCACTTGGTTGGTGGCAGCTGTACTAGTTCTCTCAGCCATGTCTGAGTAAACACATATGGAGAAGGAAAGGAGAAAGTGAGATGGAAGGGGGGAAAGAACAACAGTCTGTTGTTTGTGTGGCCTGCCAGTCAGAGAGCAGCTTTTTCCCCCAGCTATCTATCTGGATTCCTACTGGACTCAATGCATATTTGGGAACAGACTCCTCAGACAATGAACAGAAGGAGTCAGGGACCATTCTGAGGGAAGATCAGGGGCATAGGTGATACCCAGCATTGCTACACTGGACCAAGAACACTTAGACTTTGAGGCTTTAGTTGAAAGACTAGCTCTTGAAGACTCATTTCAAGAAGAAATGTCAACTCACCAGACCCCAGGGTAGCCACACCTCTCCCATGTACAGCTAGCCTCCAGACCAATAGCCTTACAAGTTCTCCCCCACCAACATAACCTGTACCTAATAATTTTGCAGTACCCATATGATCCAAGTAGTTGCTAGTGGACAGTCATTAGGACCAGCACCACAGCTCTCTAAAGAGACATATAAATATGGGCAAAAGTCGCATATACATATAGGTAAAAATCCTTCATTGATTCTTAAAATAGTAACAGCCCAACTTGGGAGATGTCTAGCATTAGACCTCCCTACATCAGTGAATCTCTGAATCAGAGGAATGACTTCAGAATGAGCACTAACTTGTAACTACTGATCTGTAGTAACTTTTTTCTTATTTTTCTTTTTAAAACACCTTTGTCTAAACACCATCAGGAATTCATTTTTTTTTTCATTAATGTACCTTCATTTTTGTAAACACTAGTAATTATATGGAGAGGTTCACATCTTGTAAAAATTAGTTTTACCTTGCAGGCTGGAACAGCTGCAGTTCACACACTAGAGGGTAGAGATTTCTTTTGTCTAAGCAGATCACATTCCCCTAACAACTCCCACCCATCTCATGCAATCTGAAATCATCCTCAGTATTCAGCTAAGACAAAGGAGGACATTACTGCCAATAACACTTAAGACCGTATAGTGTTGCAACATGAAGGAAAACAGGCCTCCCAAAATACACACAATTATCACAGTGCACTTTTAAAAATCTGCTATAGTAGTTTAAACTTCTTTGAACTTTCTAAAATACATTTATTGTATTTTTATCTCACTTTTTCACTATAAAATCTTTGAAGTAGATTACATTTTTTAAAAAATAAACACATTAAACCAGTGTGTCAAACATGCGGCCTGAGGGCCGAATCAGGCCTCTGGAGGGCTCCTATAAGGTCCCTGAACAACTGGCTTCCTTCTCCCTCTCTCTTGCTTTCCTCTGCATAACAGATTGCTTTGCAAGGCTTGCTCAATCGCACAGGAGCTACAGAGCAGAACCTCTATTTTCTCCATTGACTGAGGCTTCTCCTTTGGGGAGGAAAAGGGAGGAAGAGCTTGCTTTTGCCAGACTCTCTCAATCATACAGCAGAGGTACTGAGTCACCTGCATTGCTGGTAAGGATAGTACTTACTATGGCATTCACACTATTATGTGTGCTAATTAGAGAAAGCTAGGAATTCTTTTGGCACTGCTGGATCTGGAAAAATGTACAATACTCATAAGAATGGTCCCTGGAAGAAGGATTTGAGATCCGAAACAGCTTGTAAAGCAGACCAGTTCCCTGTTGGACCACCTACTTTTAATACTGGACTGAATGTAATTTAGTGGTTTTCAGCCACATAAAGGCAGTAGGAGTACTGAGTAACTTATGAGGTTTTAAGTTGGTGATATGTACTGATAATATTTGTTTTGTATTTTGATACTTATTATTCACAACAAGTTAAAATTGCATTTTACATGGAGAGTTTTTTTCATTCTGTTGTGGCTTAGTCTCTCAATCATACAGCAGAGGTACTGAGTCCAGCCTCTCTTCCTTCTATTGGCTGAGATCCTCTCCCTTCTTGTCCCCTGGGGAAGGAAGGAAAGAGCCAGAGCTTCCTTTGCCCAGTTTCCTGGATTGCATGGGAGAAATACAAAGAAAGCACCTTTAAGACCAATGAGTGCTAATGTTTTATTTAAAAAAAACAAACAAACCTTTAATTGTGTTTGTCTGTGTCCTTTATAAAGTTTATGTCTCTGCTACCTAATCTTAAATAGGTACACACATGGCCCAGCCTGACATGTCCCAGCCCAACAAGGCCTCATTTATGTCAGATCTGGCCCTCATAACAAATGACACTCCTACATTAAACTATATCTCCCTCCACCAAACCACACCACGTTGGGTTTATTTTCTTGTTCATCATCCGATTTAATATATGCCATCATGTACCACCAATTTCCTTCTACTATCTACAACTGTCAGTTCCTATGTGATAGAATAAATGGACACAAACTTGACATTTAAAATGCAGCATTCAGAAACCAATGGGAAAACATTTTAAGTTTCCCAGGCTATTGAGGATCTTAACTCTGTTGTTGATCTTAAGTCACTGATGCAAAGAAAGAAAGAAAGAAAGAAAGAAAGAAAGAAAGAAAGAAAGAAAGAAAGAAAGAAAGAAAGAAAGAAAGAAAGTGCTGAATTAGAACTCATCAAGAGAGTTTACACATCATCTCATCTTGGCTTAAAAACAGAGATTTGGATTCCCTAGCTCACTATAATTGATACTGTTCAGTATGACCTGCCTTTAAGTGTTACCATATTTTTCGCACCATAAGACGCACCTTTTCACCCCCCCAAAAGTGGGGGGAAGTGTGTGCGTCTTATGGAGCGAATAAAGAAAAAAAGAGTTCGCCTTGGCAGGCAACGGCCGGGCCCCGCTGGTCTCGCTCTCGCCTCGCCTGCTCCCGCTGCTGGTCGCGCCGCCGGCTGGTCTGCCACCGCCCCCTCATCCTCCTCTATCATTGCGAAGGCGGCGAGGCAGGGAGGAGAAGCCAGGAGATGGATGAAGCGCCGGCTCCGTGGCTTCTAGCGCCACCTCAGCGCCCTCGCCCGGCCTCCGCCTCTTCGGGGGGCGGGAAGACGAGCCGGGGGGAGGCAGAGGCAGCAAAACGAGCCTCTTCGGAGGCCATGCCGCAAAGGCTCTTCCCCCTTGGCAGCAAGGGGGAAGAAAGGAGAAGCCAGGAGACGGAGGAAGCGCCGGCTCCATGGCTTCTAGTGCCACCTCAGCGCCCTCGCCTGGCCTCCGCCTCTTCGGGGGGCGGGAAGACGAGCCGGCGGAGGCAGAGGCAGCAAAACGAGCCTCTTCGGAGGCCATGGCGCAAAGGCTCTTCCCCCTTGGCAGCGAGGGAGAAGAAAGGAGAAGCCAGGAGACGGAGGAAGCGCCGGCTCCGTGGCTTCTAGCGCCACCTCAGCGCCCTCACCCAGCCTCCGCCTCTTCGGGGGGCGGGAAGACGAGGTGGCAGAGGCAGAGGCAGCAAAACGAGCCAAAATGAGGCAGCGAAACAAAATGGAGGGGGGTGCGTCTTATGGTCCAGTGCGTCCTATGGACCGAAAAATGCGGTAATTGTTTTTTTTCTTTTCATTCTATAATCATACCATTATGCTATATCATAACATATTTTTTTTCTTGTGCTTCACATGGAACCTTCCTTCAAACTTTGATTATAGACTTTATCTCTCTGGAATATATTTTTTTAAATTTCTTTCTCTGTAATGAAACTCAGTGGAAGACTGGAAACTTCCTTTTCTCACCACTCACTAAGTGTAACAACCAAGTCAGTTCCAGCCCTTTACACAGAGACTCATACCAAATGATTTACAGCAGGTCTTTCTCTGCCCCAGCTCCTCTCCTGTTTCCCCTCTGAAATTCTAATCATAAACGTTTCATTTCATATGCATCTGAAGATTGGAGGTCTGGCTCATGAATGTTGATGCTGTAATAAACTTAGTTAATCTTAAAGCTGCCACTGGATTTCTGTTTTTCCTTTCCAATATATTAGTCATCGTTGCTGAATGAAATTTAGTCCCTGTTCTGAAGATAAGAGATCTTCAATATCTTGAGATCCAAGCAGGAAGAGATAGGTGCTACTCTCTCTGATTTTTTTTAAGGAAATGTGATATAGAAATATATTAAATAAATAAATAAACAATCTGTATAAACTCTGAACTCTGTCTTCAATAATCTGCTATATCACTGGACATGCACCTGGCAGTATGAACCAAAGTAATCATTAAACTATGGCATAAGATTGCCCATCTTGAGGTAACCATTATTGTCATATTGGGTTACACTAGTTAATGAACATATAAACTGAGTAAGCTGTCTCTCAGAATGACCAACCAATTGCCTCAAGGAAGTTCACAATTGTGACTATATCATGAACCTCAGTGGCGGTCCCTATTGCTAGTCCTCTCCTTCATAAGTACATTAAAATAAACAAATTATAAATCTATATTGTTGCCTTATGCATGCTTGTTGACAATTCAGAAAAATGGTGAGATGCTACTTCACTTTGTAGCATTCATATTACCTGTTCTTCCACATGGCCAGATATAGGACAACACACATCATGCTTCCTGTTACTGTTTTGCTGCCTTATCTTATTATCAGATATGTCTGGTGGTGATATGGACAGTCTCCAATACATGGGAATGACTCATACTATGTGTTATAGCTGAAAGGTAGATCAGTTCACCTGCAGAAATGTTTCAATAGGCTGGGGACCCAGCTGGGCTTAGTGACAAAGCAAACATTGAGCTGGTATGTATGGACATCTGTTAGGCTAGCTGTTGCTGTTCCAGGAAATGAAATGTCACTCAAGGCTTAGTGATATAATAGCATACTTTGGAGAGAAACAACTTGGGCAGTTCATCAAAATATAATTTCCAAGAAAGCATGGATATGTTCAGCTAAGGGTTTGAAGAGAATCAAAGAATCATAGAGTTGGAAAGTACCTCTAGGGTCATCTAGTCAAACCCCCTGCACAATGCAGGGACTTCACAAATACCTCTCCCCAGCCTCCAGTGACCCCTGTTGCATGCCCAGATGATGGCAACCCCCCCCCCCCCTCCAGGATCCCTAGCCAAACTGGCCTGGAGAAAAATTGCTGCCTGACCCCAAAGTGGTGATCAGCATTCCCCTGGGTACGTAAGAAAGAACCACAAGAACTAAGCACTGATGCAACCCTCCCTACCCTCGCTGTTGTTTTGCATATTGTGCTGCTCCACTTAACTGTTTAACTGCTGCAGCTATCACACTGTCATGATATGCCTAAATTCACAGAATCAGCATTGCTGTCAGATGGCCATCTGTTTGATAACCTTCATAGAAGGACAGCCCTGAGCCCACCACCTCCCAAGGAAGCCTGTTTCACTGCGGAACCTCTCTGTCAGGAAGTTCTTCCTAACATTTAGCCAGAAACTCTTTTGATTCAATTTCAACTCATTGGTTCTGGTCCGGCCTTCTGGGGCAACGGAAAACAGCTCCGCACCATCCTCTATATGACAGTCCTTCAAATAATTGAAGATGGTGATCATATCACCTCTCAGTCAGCTCCTCTTCAGGCTAAACATACTGAGCCCCTTCAACCTTTCCTCATAGAACTTGGTCTCCAAACCTGCCACCATCTCTGTTGCCCTCCTTTGGACATGTTCCACCTTGTCTATATCCTTCTTAAATTGTGGCGCCCCAAACGAAACACAATTCTCTAGGTCTAACCAGAGCACAGTAGTGATACCATCACTTTGTGTGATCCAGACACTATACTTCTATCGATACAGCCCAAAATTGCATTGGGCTTTTTAGCTATCGCATCAATGTATGTTGAATGTATGGTCCACTAAGACCCCTAGATCCTTTTTGCAAGCAACATGCTAGGATGGATAAGGCCCACATAAACCCCAAAAGGGACATAGAGAGGTGGGTATTAGAGTAAACTTGGGTAGTGATTACATATTCAGGCATGCTTTATGCCCCACCTCTTCCAGGACAAGAGTCTGTTTATTCCTTATGTCTGTTTTGCTTTCGTAAAGGAACTGTTGTGTGGCTTTCATGAGTTTTCATGCATAAAATAGCAGGGCAGCAGAGTAGATAATCATATCAGGAACTGTCCCATGACAAAAGGCAAGAAGAAGCTAAAGTGAAGCAAAGTCAGAAGATTAAGTAACCATCTATGCCATATAATTGAGACTCGACTATTTTTTTCAGAGCATCTGTATTTATCTAGGCAGCTCGATAATGACCAATTCCTTGGAATTTCAATCTTCCTCTCTTTCCTAGTTGGACAACCTGTATTAGGTACTCACCTGCATATTCTTTCCCTGTGTGGAATACTTCAGTTCTGGCTAACACAGCTTTTTATTTTCAGATTTATGTTTCATTTAAAAAATCAATAACGGCATAGAAAATATTTTTTGTAAACACATCATCTATGAATCCACACCTTCATATGACTGTTTTCAGCTATGAATATGACTGAATAACAAACATTTGGCAGGAAGCAGTTATTTGCCACAAAAGTACAAAGTCCTGATTAAGAATGGGTATTCTCCTATTTTCCTTGTCTGATTACTAGTGAGATTACATCAGCCTGGAGAATGCATCAATAACTATACTCCAAGATAATGAGCCACTGAAATTGTTCATCCTTTTATATGTTCAGCTTCTCTTAGATCATAGGACAGGTAGGAGTGTTTTCCAATAAGGTTCCATTCTACTACCGACAGGTCTACAATATTCTGAAATTGACACAGGCATGAATGAGGCTGGGAAATGATGATAAAAATAGTTTTCTCTAGGAAAAATAGGTCAATTTATAGCCAAGAATATGAAATGTGCTTTCAAAGAAGAAAGCAGGATAAGGAAACATTATAAAATACAGTTCTTCACTACCCCACTTCTTCTGAAGTTAGTGAGATTATTTAAATAGCTCTTTATTGCTAACATTGTTCTAATACTAACAATAAAGAGCTGGTTAAATATTCTGAATAACTTTTTATATTGACTCTAAAAATGTCAGTTAATCTTCTCAGCTCAGAAGAGGTTTTTTTTAATTGGTAGAAAAGCATAGCCAACCTACACATAAAGTCTATACAAATGAATTAAGTTTTTTTTTAATGTAAAATTTCTTAACCACAGAATACAGTATTACAGAAAAAGTTTGGTCCAAGTCTGTGGGAAAAGTGTCATCTCATTATACACCTATAAATTCTAAAAACTAAAAAATGTTATGCTACAGGGTGCAAGAAATTAGTTGAGACTAATGGTAATGAAATAATAATAATTCAGGTACCAGCCTGGCTTTTATCCTCTCTCTCTCTCTCAGAATACAGTAAATGTAGGTCATCCATGGAGCTGTCTTGTACTGAATCAAACCAATGGTCCATCAAGGTCTTCACCTTGCTGGATCAGGGGAATGCTGTAGACATAATTTATCTTGATTACAGTAAGGCTTTTGATAAGGTTCCACATACTATTCTTGTTGACAAGTTAATAAAATGTGGTTTGGATCCTGTTACTGTTAGGTGGATCTGTAACTGGCTGACAGATCACACCCAAAGAGTGCTTCAGAATGGTTCCTCATCCTCTTGGAAAGGAGTGACAAGTGGACTGCCCCAAGGTTCTGTCCTGGGAACTGTTTTGTTTAACTTCTTTATAAATGATTTGGATGAAAGAATAGAGGAAATGCTTGTTAAATTTGCAGATGATACTAAATTGGGAGGGATTGCAAATACAGTAGAACACAGAAACAGGATACAGGATGATTTTGACAGGCTGGAAAACTGGACTAAAACCCCCCCCTCTCTCTCTCTCTCTCTCGGCTTGGCTTCGCGAACGAAGATTTAAGAAGGGTGCAATAGTCCACGTTTGCTGCAGGCTCGCTGGTGGCTGACAAGACCAATGTGGGACAGGCAGGTCCGGCCACAGCGGCTGCAGGGAAAAGTCTGATTTGGGGTTGGTCCTGTAGCAGTGCGATTCTTCCTCAATCTCCTTTTGTCTTCAAGACCAGCTATGCGTGCGTTCTCAAAGGAAGAGACAGCCTGGTGGATGGTGTGCCTCCATGCTTTGCGATCTGAGGCTAGGTCAGACCACTGGTGATGGTTGATGTGACAGGTGCTAAGGGATTTCTTCAAGGAGTCCTTGTACCAATAAAATGAATTTTAACAGGGATAAATGTAAAGTTCTGCATTTAGGAAGGAAAAATCCAATGCATGATTATAGGACAGGGGAGACTAGTCTTAGCAGCAGTATGTGCAAAAAGGATCTAGGGATCTTAGTGGACCATACAATGAACATGAGTCAGCAGTGTGATGCGGTGGCTAAAAAGGCAAATTAAGTTTTGGACTGTATCAACAGAAATATAGTGCCTACATCATGTGAAGTGATGATATCTTTATTCTATTCTAGTTAGACCTCACATGCACAAATTCTAAGATTAATTTAATAATCCTCCAAGTTAAGCATGGTGCTAGATAGAATAATTGTCTACCTCGGAATGGTTGAGAGTTACAACTTGTTTTGGTCGAGTATAGTCAGTACCTGGATGAGATATCTCCTGAAACCTACATATATTGCCTTGGGTTCCATGACAGAAAAAAAGGCAGCATATAAATGTAGCAATTTGTTGATAAATAAATCCTTGAGAGCCATACATCCAGGAAGTCTGAGTGCTACAGAACAGCCTTTAAACACAGTAAATTCAATGTGACTTATTACTATTGAACTTAAATGTAGTGCCAATTACCAGATTCTAACGAGAAAGAAAAGATTGCTTAACATTTTTGCTGATATATTTGAAAATGAGGCTGTAGTTATGCACAAAGAAATTATGGTATCTTAAACAAAAGTCTGTTTAGTCTAACCAGTAAAGTCAGCCACAGGGTGAATATGCTTCAGTTTAACCTTAGCTTCTACCAGTTTAGATGATGTCAGTTCTTTATTGACCATATATAGATCAACATCATTGGGTTAAATGGTTTTAGGAGTGAAGTTGCTGGACTTTAAAACATTGTTTCACAGGTCAATTTAAAAATCAGAGTTTCTTAATCTAATACAGGTTTTATGCTAGCAAAGGCTTGTGTCAGCATGAATCATACTGCAATGGCTTTAGGAAGCTTTCCTTTCTTAAAATATTGGGGAATCTTTTAAAATGGTCATCTCTGTGACAAATATTTCCTCGACCAAAATACCCATCAAAACCTTTTCTTAGCTGGTTCATGGGTGCACAATTTACAGCCATTAAAGGCATATCATACAGCTTTAAGCCTTGACACCCATAGTATGCCCCTGTAAACCTGAGGGAGGGGATGAAGAGTAGGTTTTTATACGTTAAGGAGTCTCAAAGCAGTTCATAATCACATTAACTTCCTTTTCAACAACAAGTACCTTAAGGTAGGTGGGGCTGAGAGAGTTCTTAGAGAACTGTGATTAGTCTATGGCCACCCAACAGGCTTCATGTGGAGGGGTGGGGAATCAAACCCAGGTTTTTTTCAGATTAGAGTCCTTGGATCGCAATTATCACACCACACTGGATGCTTCCACCAAACAGAAATTGGTGCCTTCCAGATGACACCACCAATACATTGTGATCACTATAGCAACTGCAGCATCTCAGCCAGCTTCACAAGAGATGTGTAGATGTGTCAAGGAATAAGACTTCCAGGGCTGCAGTCAAACAGGCAGTTTGGCCCAATACAGTTGCTGGTCCCTAATGGATTAAATGGGCATGTTCTGGCAGCCGTTCCCCTGTCATACTTATCCATTGTAAGATGAGTTGGAATTGCCCCTGACATTGTCAATCACCACAGCCAAGTAGTCATTCTGGATTGAAAGTCCCCAGGGGAGTTGTTTTTTAGCAACAAATCTCCCCCCCCCCACACACCCCTCTCTCCTATTTTGCATCAGAGTTTCTGTTTGAGAGCATTCCATGATTGACACAAGGGTAAATGTACTGAAGACAATGGGACTACCCTCATGTAAATCTGCATTCCTCCCCCCATGTATTACAAGGAAGAGAGGTAAAGGAAAGAAGGCTGAGAGGGGCTGGAGTACTTGGCAGAGGGATAGCCAGGAGAGCCAGTTTGGTGTAGTGGTTAAGTGTGTGGACTCTTCTCTGAGAGAACTGGGTTTGATTTCCCACTCCTCCACATCCAACTGCTGGAGTGACTCTGGGTTAGTCATAACTCTTTCAGAGCTGTTCTGCTCAAGAGCAGTTCTTGAAGAGCTCTCTCAGCCCCACCTACCTTGCAGAGTGTCTGCTGTGGGGAGGGGAAGAAAAAGGAGATTGTAAACTGCTCTGAGACTCCAAGTGAATGGCAGGGTATAAATCCAGTCTCCTCTTCCTCCTCTTCTTCTTCTATTGTGGAACTGTCAAAAAGGAGTTGGAGCTTCAGATACATGCTTCAGAGCTTCAGATATATACATGTGAAAGAGGGGGGGGGGGGAGGATGTTGCAATAATCTGAATAATTGACCATGGGACAAATCTGTATACATTGAAGCTGGATCAGAGTGAGATGTCTGATCAAAATTTCCTGCAACTATTTAAATCACTGCAAATAAAGGCACAGCCAGATTGCTAAACCTTCAGTATGACTGCAGCCCAGGGCTCCAGCTGGAGTTAGCCAGGACACTGTGGTTGCTACAGTGATCACAACTCAAGGGACTCAGCTGAGTCTGAGATACTGAGGTCTCAGGGGGAGGGGGCTCCTCTGTTTTAAATGGCTCCAGCTTGTATCAGTCTTTTCCAGGATGTTTTCCTCTTGCAACTTGTTAGAAAGAAGAACTTGCTCCCTCATCTTTCTTGCCTGGTATCAGGTAAACTAATAAATCACACTGTTCCAAGGAAAATCCATCTCATTGTAATACCTTGAATAGGAGATAAATGCAAAGTGTAAATTAGTCTGATGTCATTGACTTCATTATCTTTAATAGGTGATGCTAATTTATCTAATCTTACGATGTGGCTAGGGCTAGGCTATGTAATGCAGCCAAGTTCTGGTATTCGTATACACGGGGCTTTTTTCTGGAAAAAAAAGAGGTGCCAGAGCTCTTAAGAAGGAAAAGAAGGAGAAACACATAGGTGCTCCTCATGAACTTTTAAACATTTTATGAGAATTTTGTTTCTACAAAGAGGTTCTGGAACTCCATTCCACTGCTTTCTCCCAGAAAAAAAGCCCTGCATATTCAGAAACCTGTGGCACCTTTTCTGTTGTCTCCTATTTAATGATAAGTTTCAGAAACAAGTAACTGAAGTAGGCAATAGGCTTTGCATGTTACTAGTTAGGGTGATTACTATGCCTCACATCCAAATTCAAGGCCTGAACACTAAAGTTTAAAAGTGTGGACTAAATCAATTTTCATTTTCATGTTGGAACATTATTTTTTTAAAAAACTACTCAGTTTATTTTTACAGATCATTTTCATTAATATATCATCAAACCCCCACCCCCCAGCACTTAATGGAGTGCAGCCCACTTACCTCCAGTCAATGTCCACTGTTCTGAGCTGGGCACTCCTACATGAACTAAAATTGCGGTTCTGATTATGACTACTGAAAAACTTTTTTTTTAAAAAAAGTATGAAAAGAATAAAATAAGGGAACACTACAGACTTTATTCCCCTCTCCCCCATTCTTTCTCTCCTTGTATGTTTTCAGTTCATAGAAAAAGATTTTATTTGCAGAATTTATAGTGACCTATAATGTTTTGCATATATTTGAATCACAAGCAAGTTCAATAAATAAAAATGTAATGCCTTTACTACTGTAGAATTGTATTGTATATTTAATGTAATTACTATGCTAATTTTACCTAATCATTTTGCAAAGGGATGGAAACAAAAGAGAATGAGAGAGGAAAGCAACATTATAAAAGCCTTTAAAATACACTTCCCATTTCTTTCACAAGTAGGTCTCAACTGTGCATTTAAAAGGAGGCACAAGCCTCTTGGCTGGAGCTGAAGGACAAGAGTACAAGGCCTCTTGGCCTGTGTCTCTTCATCTGGGGTTATGGAGCATGTGGAGAAACGCCATCTTAGTTAATGGTGGTGCTTGGTTGGGAGGGAACATGAAACTGCTAAGGCAGGCTTTGTGGCCTAGCCTTCCCTTCACTCCCTCCTCCCTTCCGGAGTTAAACCATCAACTCTAGGAGAAAAGCCTCCTAGAGGGGCAGGAAGTTCTTCTTTTTCTTTATTGGAGTGAGGCGGGAAAAGTTCAGTTCTCGGCTGGCCCTCAAGGAGAGAGGTTGTCAGTCTGTGGGCTCCTGACTGTGGGAGAGGCCTACTCAAGAGGAAGAGGACCCCAGGCAGTCAGACCGAGGAAGTCATCCACAAGGCAGGGCAAGTTAAGACCAGGGACGGGAGGATGCATTTAAATCCACCTTTTATTGTCCTTCTGGTTGTTGCTGTGCTAAACTTTTACATGCAACTGCTTTTGTTTTTTTCTTTTCTTTTCTTTTCTTTTCTTTTCTTTTCTTTTCTTTTCTTTTCTTTTCTTTTCTTTTCTTTTCTTTTCTTTTCTTTTCTTTTCTTTTTCTCTTCTAATTAAATATTGTTACTGTTTTGAATGCTGGCAGTCAAACTCTGTACCACATAGATCACCAACCGCTTTAGACCACACTGCTTTATGAAGGGGGCCCCGGGGAAAGGGAGAAGGCCGGTAGTTGGATAGGGTGCCAATCCTCCAGGGGTTCCCCGAAAAAGTGCTGTGGCCTCTGTGTTGTGGGGGAGGAAGGTAAAGGAGATTGTGAGCCGCTCTGAGACTCTTCGGAGTGGAGGGCGGGATATAAATCCAATATCTTCTTCTTCTTCTTCTTCTTCAGTACTTAGTCCTTCAATCCTTTTGTTCAATTCTCTGTGGTATTCAATTTCCTTAAAAGCTCAGGCTCCAAGGGTGATTTTCCTTACATGCCATTGACTTTTGGATCGCATTTTGCATGGCAAAGCTTGTGCTTTGGTTGAGAATGTAATCAAGTGGTCTTAGTTGATGTCAAAAGGATGTATAGCAGATTGGCTCTATTAGAAAGCATTTCATGTGAAACGTGATCCAAAACTTGAAGGGCTGGATGGCAGCTGATGGTTGACTATATCAAATGCAGCCGACAGATCTAATAGCAGCAATACTGCTGAGCTGCCTTGATCCAGATGTCTCAGGAGGACATCCATGAGGGTGACCAGCACCATCTCCATCCCATGACCTGGGCGAAAGCTGGACTGGAATGGGTCCCGTATGGAAGCGTCCTCCAGAAAACTCTGTTACTGTATCGCCACTGCCCTCTCTATAATCTTATTCAAAAGGGGCAAGTTTGACACTGGCTGATAGTTGGCCAAATTGGTCAGGTCTAGGGATCGTTTCTTCAAGACAGGGTGGACCACAGCCTCTTTAAGAGGTGTGGGGAAGACCCTCTCTATGAGGAATCTGTTGACAATAGATCAAAGTGGATCACATAATTCTGTCCAGCAAGCATTTATCAGCCAAGACAGCCACGGATCCAGGACACAAGTTGTAGGGTGCACAGAGATGAGAATCCTGTCAACTTCCTCCAGGCTGAGTGGGCTAAAGTGATCCAGAAATAGACCTGAAGACATGCTCGGAGCCTCAAGTTCACTTACTGTTTCAAGTGTGGCAGGGAGGTCATGATGGACCTTGGCAAAGCATTCCATGGCAGGTTTCCAGGTGTCTAATCCTCCAGATGTGCTATGAAAATACATGAATGGTATGATTGCTCCACTCCATTTCCGGGCATCCTTTCCCCCCAAACCCACTTTGAGGTGTACTTCAGTGTCCACATAGAACGCGGCCAGGTTCTGTGTATGCACAGTGGGACTTAGGGGTGAAAAACTCCAACCCAGATGCAAGTCCATGGTTGCAGCACATTAGCAATATGAATGACCAACTACACAGGACTGCAGTACTATGATGCCGGCATAGGGAGTGCTGTCTGATTGACAGAAACCACTCCAAACTTAAGCGATTTATTCAAAGCTGAGATACTGCCACAGCAACAAGCCAATCTGACCACACCCTAGGTGTCCATCAAAAGGTCACTAACAGTGCAATCCTAAAACCACTTTCCTGGGAGTAAGCCCCATTGAATAGACCTTAGTAGAATTCAGAGTAGATGTGCTTAGGATTGCTCTCTGTGAGTCCTAACTAAGGACTAGGGGACTGTGCATCTTTTGAAGAGTAAACCAGAAATACTAATAATCTAATGGTTACAATAAAAGTCTGTAAGCTTAGCTGATAGTTGCTCCCAGCCTCTAAACATATAAATGCTAGCTGAATTATTTTCCTACTGACTACGACCAGCACAAGCTGTCATAAATAGTTTCAAGCCTCTTTGAAGCACAATCTTTCAGCTCCTTCAAATAGATGAAATAAAGTTTATTTGTAAATTGTGCTAACCTCTTGACTTATGCCTCATTATAGGGTGGGTAAACAGATAAACACCTGGAACATTGCATCCCTGTTATTAAAACTGTAGAAAAAATGAGGGTGGGGGAAGTGTTCGGATAATTGACATTGCAATCCCAGGAGACAGGAGAATAGAAAAGAAAGGAGAAGATCACAAAATACCAATACCTACAAACTGAGTTAGAGTGCCTCTGGGAGAAGAAGGTTACCATTCTGCCACTTGTCAATGAAGCCCTTGGAGCACTGCCTAGAAGTTTCAAGAAACACCTGGATAGTCTGGGCACTGAGCAAATAATACCAGCTCAGCTCTAGGAGACGGTGTTGCTTGGAGCACCAAAACAGCAAAGATGCATCTGCCATTCCCAAGAATGTAAAAAGTAAAATATTCACAGGAAACAGTGTTAAGCCAAATGCTCTCAAACTGAGATTGGGGAATTAGTTAGATGGAACTCTGGCTTAATAGGAATCTTTTTACCAATGTATACCAGGCTCAACCATCCAGAGAGTAAATGCTCAATAAAAAGGACTCTAGTTTAATAAAACCAATTGTAATTTATTTAGAATAATAGTTCTTTCACACAAGATAAAAATACAAAACACTCACACATTCACACAGGTCTAGGAAACACAGATAGATTGATAGGGGAACATATATGGGTAGACAAACAGGGTAATATTTACCATCGTAGTCTTCCAGGAAGGTTTCCAATGGCGACATAAGAGGACAGGGGAAATGGACCCAAAACTGTGGCCAGAATTGGGGATGGATCTAGACAGCGGACCTGGGATACTGTTAGATGCACACATGAGTGGAGTTGGGTCAGAGGTTAAATAGGCTCTCTTGGCCCCCTGAGGGGCTGGGAGGTCCAAGGGAGGAGCAGGGGGGAGGCTCTGTGATGACCATGAAGGCTGGACATTAGCAGAGCCAATGGCGAGTCCCTTGCTGACACCTAATTGGATGCCAGTTTTGACCAATGAACTTCACCTTAGTCCGGTGAACCTGGAAATTTCCAAGCTGCAATGTTGCCTGAGGCGGCTCCAAGGTATTAGACTGGGGTGAGAATGGGAATGGCTGGATACTTAAGTTTAAATGGGATTATCTGGGAAGGTGACAATAGGGAATCAAATACTGGCCTAGGTATCCCCGGTGTAGACAAAAGAGTTGACAATGACAGGAGATGTTCTTCTTCTTATCCCATCATCTTATGGGCAGGAAACATTGTTTAAGGTTCTGCTAAACAATCAGGACTAACAGTTGGGCTATTAATCCATTCATGAGGCAAATGGGTTGCTTGCAGGCCAAGGGTGACACAGGGTGTGTATGCGAGCTTCCCACTAAGAAGGAATGGAGTCCAGCCTGGCAGGGTATGCTTGGATCAGGAAAGCAAGATGGATTCTGGTGGTGTTAAGCCTTTGGTTCATGGAGACAGGCTGGAAACATGGTGGCCTGGCTTCTTCCACTGCAGCGGCCAAGACTGGGCACGCAAGGAGCAGAGTTCTGGCTAACACCCATCCAGATGTAGAATGCTGCTGCAAAGCTGAGGCTTATAGTATCCACATAAGCCTTAGAAACTGTGGGCAAAGTCCACTTCTTAGAGCAGATGTGTGAGAGTGAAAACTCCAGGCACCCTGGCAACCATACTGGTGATCACGATGTCAATATGTATGAAAAGTAGGGGGCTTTTCCTCACAACAGGGTGTGAGCAAAAGTGATAACACAAGCATGAAAAATGACTAAATACTTAACTACAACATTTATATTCAAATTCTATTTAAATACTATGAGTACAAGCAGGGCTTTTTTTGTAGCATATTAGGCCACACACCCCTGATGTAGCCAATCCTCCAAGAGTTTACAGGGCTCTTAGTACAGGGCCTACTGTAAGCTCCAGGAGAATTGGCTACTACATCAGGGTGTGTGGCCTAATATGCAAAGGAGTTCCTGCTACAAAAAAAGCCCTAATTCAGAGAGTTCACAAATAACAATTTCAAGATTCTCAAATCCACAGCTCACTAGGAAAGGCAAATGGACTACTCTTGAGAAGTTGGAGTCTTCATTTGCCCTCCAATGTTTTTAAGAAGGCAAATGGATTACTTCCAGAAAAAAAAGAGTCTTTCTTTGTGCTCACAATTTCCAAATAATAAAGTTTCTCAGTTCAAGTTAATTTTTCATTTGGAATTGAAGCACTTGTGCAAAATATGGGTGCATATTTCATAAATTTTGTTTACATCCTGGATTGGTTCTCCACCTCTGACAAAGCTTGCTGGCTGCAATGTAAAGCCCATATTTGGTCCCTTCTTTGGAGAGGGGTGTAGGCAGTCCTAAGGCTTCATTTTTTATGTCAAACATTCCATAGCATAACTATATGCATATAAGCACAGAAACTACATACAAGATTAAATCTGAATGTGAACAACAACAACACAACCAAGACAGCATAGGAGGTAATAAAAACTCTACTACGTGATTGATAGCTGTAAAATCATTAGCTAGACCCTTGAAGGTGTCATAATGTATGCTGGTATACCTAGCCTTAGAAACTTCTTGATTTGTTAGAAAAGAGGATAGTGGCAACAGAAAATAAACTCCATACCATGCCATTATATTTACACATTTCAAAATCCCTGTCCACTTTTGCCTTCTCCCTGACTGACAGATTAAAGCTATGCCAGGCCTTTTTTGCAAATCCCCACTGTGAATTATGGAAACTTTTCTGTTTTCTGTGATCCACAGACGCGTAGAGAGGGGGGGGGCGGGAAGGGCGGCCCGCCCCAGGTCTGGGGGTCCACGCGTTGGCAAGGGGGCCCCCAAAACAATGGCCGTGACGTTGCTGCGCCTGCGCTGAAAGGGGGGGGAGAAAAAGAATGGAAGCGCCTGCGGCGCCCGACAGCGTGAGGGGGAGCGCGCGCGCACGGCGGAAGAAGGGGGTGGGGAGCGGCGCGCGCACGCAGGGCTCCTCGTTCCCTTCCCTTCCCCCCTCCCCCTTTTTTCCCCCTCAGTCACTCACTCACACAATTGAAAGCATTAAGCAAAGCGCGGGAAAGGCGCGCCGCCCGCGTCCGTCGCTTTTCTCCTCTCTCGCTCGGAGTCGTCGCTCCCTCGCCTCAGATTGAAGGCGCGCATGCGGCAGCATGCGCACCAGCCTCCTCGGGCTTCTCCCGTGGCGGGGGGAGGGTCTTGTCCTTGGGGCTGGGGGCTGCCGCCTGGGCCGGGGGCTGCCGCCTGGGCCGCCCTCGCCGCCGCCGCCCTGGAAGCAGGTAAGAACTGAGGAAGCGTGGTCAAGTTACTGTGGCTCCATGCACTTCTGAAAGTTCTGTGCCTACCAATTCCAAGATTCATATATTTACCACAATCAATCCTTTCTGCAGCTTCTGACTAACCCTTAAGAGAAATGCACTGCTCTATAGAGGTAGGCTGAAGAATTTAGAGCTGAGTTAGGACTACAGTCCCATATGATTTAGAATGCGCTCTCTCTCTCTCTCTCTCTCTCACACACACACACACACACACACACACACATCCAATGCTGTGTTCACTGTGAGAATGCCAAATTGTTCAATTGCTCAAGTTAGTTTATACTCATACTGAGCATATGAAGCTGCCTTATACTGAGCCAGACTGTTGGTCTGCCAACATCCTCATTGTCTACTCTGGCAGGATCTCCACCAAAGCTCTTCCTCATCCTCTGATATCTGACTCTCTTAACTGGAGATGCCAGCCACTGAACCTGGGATGTTCTGCATCCAAAGCACATGCTGTACTACTGACCACCTCCCCCCCCCAACTCTACTGCTTCTACGATCATTCCAGGCCCCACAATCTACTATGCACAAACTCAGCAAGGACTGCTTCCTGTATTGTAAAGAGATTTGCAGTAAATGCTACATGAATATATCCTTTACAAATGTTCATTCATTTATTTTGTATCAGGGTGTGAGGATAAAGGGCTTTTCCACATGCTTGATTTACTCCTGATTTTCTTGGCAGTCAATCCACAAAAACTGGAATAGTTTTGGACATGGGATTTTTTTTTGCACATCTGCCCTCCCTCTGCCTTTTCACAGTTGTGGAGTCAGTTTGTTTTCTTCCACACATGCCTTAAATAATCAGGATTTTCAAGGGAGGGTTCTATCATCATTGCTGGCATCACAATACCCCCTCCTTTTTATTTTTATGCATGCTTATATCAATAGTGTAGCTGAATTTTTTAAAAAAGATTGAAAATGAATACAAACTCAAAATGAAAAGAAAGAGCAGGGGACTCAACTGGCATATGGAAGGCTGCTTGAGGTAGCAATCCTGGGGCGGGAGGTGGTGGCAGCTGGCTATTGTGGGAGGGTCAGTGTGAGTTCCCCCATTCCTGCCTGCCTGCCTTTTCAACAGAAAGCCTAAAAGGGGAGCAGCTCTGCCACCTATCTGTTTATGAACTGTATGCAATGAATTATGGCTCTTCCAAATTGCATTTGTTTTTGCTGGTGCCAGAAGTTCCTTCCTTCCTTCCTTCCTTCCTTCCTTCCTTCCCTCCCTCCCTCCCTCCCTCCCTCCTTATGTTCTTATGTGACACAGAGTGTTGGACTGAATGGGCCACTGGCCTGATCCAACAGGGCTTCTCTTATGTTCTTATGTGACACAGAGTGTTGGACTGGATGGGCCACTGGCCTGATCCAACAGGGCTTCTCTTATGTTCTTATGTGATGCAGAGTGTTGGACTGGATGGGCCACTGGCCTGATCCAACAGGGCTTCTCTTATGTTCTTATGTGACACAGAGTGTTGGACTGGATGGGCCACTGGCCTGATCCAACAGGGCTTCTCTTATGTTCTTATGTGATGCAGAGTGTTGGACTGGATGGGCCACTGGCCTGATCCAACAGGGCTTCTGTTATGTTCTTATGTGACGCAGAGTGTTGGACTGGATGGGCCATTGGCCTGATCCAACATGGCTTCTCTTATGTTCTTATGTGACAATACTGACTTTGGTGGACCCAAGCACTGATTCAGTGTAAGGGAGCTTTGTGTTTGTGACTGGAGTGGACAATACTGACTTTGGTGGACCCAAGCACTGATTCAGTGTAAGGGAGCTTTGTGTTTGTGTCTTCTGGTGCAATTTTGTTCTCAGATCCTGTATTTACTTCATCAGTATATGGGATAAGGCACTTTCTCAACTGTGCTGCATAATGCAGCCTATTTATTTTGTCCTGTTTGCTCTGTTGGCTCTATCTGCGCCACCTTCATCACTTTCGGGGTGTGGATCCCCCAGTGGGGTGGTCTCCCGACTCCCTCCGCCGGCTGTTTCTGATAGCCCTGCGCCCCCTCTTTCATTTGATATGTGTCCCGTGCGGATGCCACCCTCCTGCCGGGAGATGCCGCAAAATGAGCCCCCTTGAGGCTTATGGCGGCAGGGCTCGGGGGAAGCGAGCTAGACTGCTGTTCTTTTGAGGGGTTATAGAGTGTTTCGAGCCCGTCCCTGTGGCATCGGTCCCATCGTTGTGGGACCCAGGGGGGCGGCGCAGCGGCCCGCTGAAGCAGCCTGTCGGTCACTTCCGGGTTCCTGTCCTGCATCTTGACCTGTGTTATTAGTGACAGTGATGAAGGTGGCGCAGATAGAGCCAACAGAGCAAACAGGACAAAATAAATAGGCTGCATTATGCAGCACAGTTGAGAAAGTGCCTTATCCCATATACTGATGAAGTATATACAGGATTTGAGAACAAAATTGTTTCCGGCGGTGATATTTGGGGGATTGTTGGGGACGTCACAGGAAGTGCTGTGAAGTCACTTCCTGTTTCCGGCAGTGGCATTTGGGGGAAATGATGTCATTTGGGGGAAGTGATGTCACAGGAAGTGATGTCACTTCCCGTTTCCGGCAGGTGGCGCGGGGGGATGATGTCACAGGAAGTGATGTCACTTCCTGTTTCCGGCGGTGGCTTGCAGTCACCGGAAGTGACGTCACTTCCTGTTTCCGGTGGCGTGCACACACGTAGGGGGGCCCACATAAATCTTGGGCCCCGGGCCCCGAAAGCCCTAGCTACGCCACTGGTGATCCAATCTAAGTCTAACACAGTGGTATGATTTTATTCTTCTTGTTGTTGTTCAATCGCACAGTCGAGTCCGACTCTTTGTGACCCCATGGACAAAGTCATGCCAGGCCCTCCTGTCTTCCACCATCCTCCGAAGTCTGCTCAAATTCGTGTTTGTTACATCAGTAAAGCTGTCCAGCTATCTCATCTTTTGCTGTCCCCTTCTTCTTTTGCCTTCTGTGTTTCCCAGCATCAGGATTTTCTCCAGTGAGTGCTCCCTTCTCATTTGATTTTATTCTACTCTCTGACAAAACCCCATGGAGCAAAAGTGGGTGGTTTCTTCATCTCAAGTAGAACTTGATTATGGTGGGGCTATATATTATTTAATATAGGATACTGCAATAGCACTTTAACCTCAGTAAACATACTTTAAATCAGTCAATGAATGTGCTTACACAGGTGTCACAGAAATCAGGAACTTGTTCATGATTCTGTCAATAATTTGATCTAGTCTATGTTTCTCTCAATAAATTATAACTTAGGCTAAAAAACCCAATCAAGCTTGTATTCATTTTGTCGATACAACTGATCTTTCAATACTTTAAACTCAAAGTATGAATAATATCTGCTGTGTTTGGAGCATATGAGAGAAAGACTTGGATCAATATCTAAATGTGCAATTATTATGGTGACTTGTGTTTTTCCACCAATCTAATTGGAGGTAAAGATACAGGGTTTATAAAATATTTCATTCTATTATTTGTTGTAGAGCTGAATTGATGCTTCATTAGTATTCCAAAATTAGGGATAAACAAATATTCCCAATTTAGTTCCTTTATATATTTGCTATATTTGCATTAACAATTTCTCTTTTCCAGTTTTTGCCACTGGTATTAAAATATTTGTTTGCATTGTATATGCATGTTCTATTCTTTTATATGTGATCACATTTGGTGGAATGACCTGCTTGATAAGGCCTATTATTCTTCAGAATATCTAAAATGTAACTGATTAGGAAGGCACACATATGTGTGTGTGTGTGTAAATTTATAGGTAGTATTTGGTGTTTATATTGTTGTATAATTGTTTTGTTGGTTGTTTTTTGAAGCCCACCTTCCGTTTCTGCAAGAAAGGCAGACTACAAATGAAGTGAACAAACAGATACGTGAATAAATATACATGTGTTTGATACTTATAAATATATAATGAATGTATATATGTGTATATATATGTTTAATGATATTTAATGCTGTACAAACAATGTGAGAAAATGCATACATTTTATAGAAAAAAATGGTATGATGAAATGGTTAGAGGCACAACAAGAATTGTGAGACCAGTTTGTACAGATGGGGATTTTAGAACTGAAACAATAGGGATGGGAAATACAAAATAATTCCTGCTCAAAATTTAGTTCATTACTGTACCAGAAGCCTTTACTAAACTTTTAGAGGTTATATAGAACATTATTATTTAGATAAATTGCATATATAATAAATAGTGATGTCTCTTAAATACTTACAGGAGTTTGAAACATCATTTTTTGAGCAAAGCATTACGGAACTTAACCAATTTATAAATACACCTACTTTAGATTTATTGAAACTTGTGAAAGACCATTTATGAAGCTGCATAATATTATATGCCTCTTTAAAATACTGTCAGGAGACATTAATAAATGCTTTAGTAGAGAAAATTATATTTTCAGCTGAGGGATATTCTAAACAACCTTGACAGATAAGATTACAGATCTTATTTATACTCATTCAAGGAAACAAATACATTTTCAAAAGGTCAAATGTGTTCTTTTGGACTTACAGGGAATCATTAATGTGTAGAAGATAACTGAAATATATAGTGAAGGTTAAATCAAATGAGGTAGTCCCTAAAATATTAAATCTGAATAACAATATTGGAGAGTTAAATCTGGAATTTACAGGGCTTTGAGGATCAGGGGATTGTATTTGTGTTTTTTCTGGATGTGAGTGTATACCTCTCTCTCAAAGCAGCACAGTTTTCAACAGGACTCCAGAAAGCCTCAAGTATTTGCTCCCTGTCCAAAATTAGTGGAGCTGGATGTCAGGTGATGCCCCAAATGTGTGCTATCTTTTCCTTTAAGTTATTAAGCTTATAGTGGATGACCAGATTCTCTTCTGCTCTGTTATCATTCCACAGTTCTATTGTTCTACTACTACTGTTTTCTGGCTGTAATTTAGGATTTGGGAATGCTGTTCATAGATTAAGAACATACATAATCATTTGTGTGCAAGAATGTACGGAAGAAAACCCTTTGCCATTACTCCTATTTCTTTTAAACAAAAAATAGTTTTAAAAATATCTGGCATGTTGGCAACCGTATACTTGCACTCAGACCTTGAATTCAGCAGGAGCTCACAGTAGTGCAGCTCCTGAACCTTTCTGAGGGTTCCCCCTCCTCCTTCCCACCTTGCCCATTGAACAGTAGTAGGGTTGCCAATCCCCAGGTGGGGGCAGGGGATCCCCTGGTTTGGAGGCCCTCCCCCCGCTTCAGGGTCATCAGAAAGCGGGGGAGGGGAGGGAAATGTCTGCTGGGAACTCTGTTATTTCTTATGGAGATTTATTCCCATAGAAAATGATGGAGAATTGATCTGCGGGTATCTGGGGCTCTGGGGGGGCTGTTTTTTGGGGTAGAGGCACCAAATTTTCAGAATAGCATCTAATACCTCTCCCCAAAATACCCCCAAGTTTCAAAAATATTGGACCAGGGGGTCCAATTCTATGAGCCCCAAAAGAAGGTGCCCCTATCCTTCATTATTTCCTATGGAAGGAAGGAATTGAAAAGGTGTGCCGTCCCTTTAAATGTGATGGCCAGAACTCCCTTTGGAGTTCAATTATGCTTGTCACAGCCTTGATCTTGGCTCCACCCCTAATGTCTCCTGGCTCCACCCCCAAAGTCTCCTGGCTCCACCTCCAAAGTCCCCAAATATTTCTTGAAGTGGACTTGGCAACCCTAATTTCAACAGAGAGAAAAAGCTAGCACCATAAATAAAAAAACACACACACCTCTTCTTAACCTACCAGTAAAACTCAGCATGGGTTCCTTAGAGCATCCCCTGTATTTTTTTTTACTTTAATGCAATCCAAATTTTTGTATCTGGAGCCTGCTGTGAGAGATTGCTGGATAAAAAGGTCCTGCACAAGTAGTGATAAAAGTTCTCCCAATAGTGCATTTTTTGTTTACTTACAGGGAGGAACTGTTGACATGCACGGTTGGTAGCCTATCTTAACTCTCCTTCCAGAAAAAAAAAATCTTTCTCGTTCATGTAATATGGCTACTAGCAATCCTAGCTCCACATGCAAACACACTCAGTACTCTGTATAGTCAATATTCAGCTCTAGTTCTCCTTAGACCTGGAAGAGCAAAGTTTAACACAACATATGTTAAGTACTTAAAATGGCACAGAGGGCCTCTGTTTCCTAAATATGAGTTAAAACAACAGGTCCAGCCCAGCCTCAGTGCTCCAATTCTGTTCAGCTTTCTTCACAGCAGGACTGAGCATCTAAAATGGTTGCAGGACCCATGGTTAATATGGCCTGTAGGTACAAAACAGCACACACAAGGTATGGCTCAGTGGACCAATCTTATGGGAATTCCTGCCTGCAAATCATTTAGTTTTCTGACCACGCCATCCATGAAGTGGTTGAGAGATCGCACACAAAGAGTGCTTGTGAATGGTTCCTCATCCTCTTGTAGAGGATGCCTCAAGGATCTGTCCTGGGACCTCTGTATAACATCTTTATAAATGATTTGGATGAGAGAATAGAGGGAATGCTTATTAAATTTGTTGATAATATTAAATTGGGAGGGGTTGTAAATACAGTAGAAGACAGAAACAGGATACAGGATGACCTTGACAGGCTGGAAAACTGGACTAAAACCAATAAAATGAATTTTAACAGGGATAAATGTAAAGTTCTTAGGCTTCCCAAATCCCCCGCCTGGGCGAGGGACCCCTGATTTGGAGCCTTCTACCCCCGCTCGCCAAAAATCTGGAAAGCGAGGGGAATGGCAGCCCTTCCCACCCAGGCTGCCACACTCTCTCTGTGGCCAGACATCGGTTGCCTCTTGCGCCACAGCGGAAAGAAGGCACTTTGCCAAAGGGCGGCCAGAAAAAGACCCTGTGGCAGCGGCAGCAGCAGCCTCCCGGGGGCCGGCGACACCATGAAAGTGACCGTGCTGGACCTTGGCACCGTGTTCACCAAACTCTTCAAGCCCCCCGCTTCATCCTCCTCGCCCCCTTTCTCGCCCACCGCCAGCGCCCCGCCGCCCAAGCCGCTGCTGCTCCTGCCTCCCTTTCTGTGCCCTCCTTTGCCCAGCTGCAGTGCTGCCTTGGCGCCCGCAGGGGGCTCATCTATCTCTGGCGCCACTTTCTCGCCCACCGCCAGCGCCCCACCGCCCAAATCGCTGCTGCTCCTGCCTTCCTCTCTGTGCCCTCCCTTGCCCGGCTGCAGCACTGCCTTGGCGCCCACAGGGGGCTCCTCTGTCCCCAGCGCCACTCGGACGGGCCCCAGGGCCAAGCCCTCTGGCACCCCGGCCACCCGCTCCCCACGCTTGGCTGAGCCGCCTTTGGCCAGAGAGCTGGGGGCTTGGGCCACACTGGCAGGGAAGCAGCTGCTCTTCTTCACCTTGCCCGACATCGGGAAGGAGGGCGCGCCCGACGCCAACCCCCAGGAGGACGCTGCGGTGCCTAGGCAAGTGGAGAGTGGGTGTCGTGCACACGACACCAGCTCAGGAGCCGCCGGTTTCTGTCTAGGCCCTAGGGGCTTATGTTGCGAGGTGGGGACTTCAGACAAGCCCTGACTGAAGAGCAGGGTGGTGCAGGCTTTTGGGGAGGGGGAAAATGGAGTGCTGTATTCGCCTTCGTACTCTTGGAGGTGGATCTCAGCCCCCTTGAATATTTCTTTTCTTATGAAACTCCAAGCAGATATTACTATTACCAGGTAGTACTTTGTATTAGATAGTACGTTTTATTACACACATGTGTTCTAGTTCTCCAGAACTCTTCATGGGGTTGGATGGTGCTCCTTTCTTTGCTTGTTGCTCACTGGCTGGCCTGCGGGACACGACAAAGATTTCTACAGTTGGGCGGGTGGGGGGGAGGGCTCAGAGGAGAATATTCCCTCTTGGGGGGGGGGGTTGCCAGCTGGGCGAGGGGAATTCCTGGAGATGTGGGGGGAGGCTGTTTTTTGAGGTAGATGCACCAAATTTTCGGTATAGCATCTAGTGCCTCTCCCCAAATTACCCCCCAAGTTTCATAAAGATTGGATCAGGGGGTCCAATTCTATGAGCCCCAAAAGAAGGTGCCCCTATCCTTCATTATTTCCTATGGAAGGAAGGAATTGAATAGGTGTGCTGTCCCTTTAAATGTGATGGCCAGCACTCCCTTTGGAGTTCAATTATGCTTGTCACAGCCTTGATCTTGGCTCCACCCCTAATGTCTCCTGGCTCCACCTCCAAAGTCTCCTGGCTCCACCCCCAAAGTCCCCAGATATTTCTTGAATTGGACTTGGCAACCCTAAATAGTAGGTACAGCTGCATAAGAATCCCTGGATGAGCTCCCCCACCTATTTTTCTACAAAACGACCCCTGCCTGTACTAATGTGGAAATAATTTTAATTTTATATACACACAAATATATGCTCTTGTTTAATAGCAAAACAAAACAAAAATAAAAAGCCCACAAATCTGCTTCAGGTGTTGTTACTGTTTTAAAATCCCCCCCCCCCCCGGTATTTCTCATCTGGAAAAACAATCTGCAATTATCTCAGATTCCAATACTATGTTCAGCTCTTTTAAGTAATACAGAATCTCGATGTGTACATCAGCATTTGCTAAACATTCTGTAAATATCCCTATTTCATCAGAATTTTCTCTCTGTGTGTATGCATATGAGTTGTTACCTGTGCTATTTTTTTCCAGGAAAAGACCTTAATAAACAACAATCCTAGGTGATCCTCATCACAAAAACATTGTGATGAGGATCACCTGGTTTGACACTGTCCTGTGTAACTGAATTGATGGCTTTCCCTTCTGAGGACATCAGGCCTACTAGTTAAACTGAGGTGTTTGATTCTTAGATTTAAAAAGTGAAAGAACAGAACACTCTACCTACCAATTAACTTCCCTTAGCTTTTACACACATGTGTTTTTCACCCAGCTGAATTAATACCAGGAATCACTTGAGGAGGAAAGCCCCTGTGCAGATGACCATAAGGTTAGAAGGCATGGGTAGGGCAGAGATTTAAAATCTTGGTTTCCCCCTTACTTTACACAAGCTGCAACAGACCAGATTAAACAAATTAGTCCAATGCCACCCAGGGCTGGCCCTAGACTGTCTGGCACCCAACCCCCCCCCCCCCCCGGCACTGATAATGTGATAATGCCATTGAGTCATGGGGCATCCAATTTGGCACCCCCAGAAGGCTGGCAGTCTGGACAATCACCTCATTTACTTAATGGCAGAGCCGGCCCTGATGCCACCACATCTAGCTAGGCCTTTGTTTTGTTCCTTTAATTTCTTTCAAAGATTCAGCAAGGGCATTCTTACACTATCAGATTCACTACTGACACTGTCATTTGCAAGATGAATTAATCAGACAATCTAAAATGTTATTTAGTTATGCCTGGCAAACTGGCCACCACAGACCCTTGTGTCCTGCTCATGTCTAGAAAGAGAAAGACATGGTGCCTTCAGTATTCTGCTTCCTGGAACCAGTACATTCAAGTGGGAGTCAGGCAATGTTGAACAGAAAGTTATGTATTTCTCTTGCTAGATGTTACTGGGAGGTGTACTGTGGGAAGACATGGCTCAGCAGCAGCCATGTATCTCCCACAACAGTTAGTTAGGCCCTAAGGCTCACTGCGGACATGTGATTGCAAAACACTGTGCAGAAGCTAGTGGTTTTTACTCTTCAGTTTCTTCAGGAAAAATGAACAAATATTTCAGTGACAACACTGGAAAGCATTGGAGAAATAGCTCACATGTATTATACTACTTGGCTTTGCAGGGTGGGGGGGGGGGATACAGAAAAGTCCAGAGCCATCAATACTTCCAAAGCAATATAGTGATTTCTTATGACACAAGTCCCAAGGAAGGTCACGGACGATAGATGATTGTTTGGGAAAACCTACAACTCTCCTGTCTAGACTGAATGTTGTCCTCCTTCCTTTTCTGTCAAATCAGCACAGATACTTGTTTCACTATAAAAAGCAAGCAATAGTAACAAAATTTCAAAGCATCACACAGAGACTGTGATCACACACACTAAATATTTCACTTTCAATCAACTTTCAGTGCACTTTCCAACCAGATTCAGTTGGAAAGTGCATTGGAATTGGATTGAAAGTGCATTATTTAGTGTGTGTGATCGTATAGTTTTTCCTTTTAAAGATGGTGTCACAACCAGCCCTTGAATTCAGTAGGAACTCACAGGATCACAGCTCCTGAACCTTTCTGAGGGTTCCCCCTCCTCCTCCACACCTACCTTGTCCATTGAATTGTAGATGCAGCTGCATAACAATCCCTGGATTAGGAGAGCCGACAGTCAGCCAGCCACCAGGAGTTTTACCACACCCCCAGCAGCCTTCATTAACCCCTGGCGAAGCCCACACCACCCTTTCCCTATTTCTTATGTGATTTTGGGCAGCAGGTGGCTTGTTGGCCTTTTGACTGGGGGGGGGGCATCCCAGGTGAGCGAGGCCTGCTTGGATCTCTAGCCAGCCTCACTTGCCCAGGGCTCTCCTTTCTTGCATCGGGTTGCTGTTGGCTGATGGGGGTGGTGGCATATGCTAATGAGCTCCACCACCTATTTTTCTATAAATACCCCTGGTCACAATAGTAATATTGGTAGCAGAGCTGGCCCTAGGGCACGTGACACCCCTGGCAGACTAACTGCCTGCTGCCCCATGCCCCGGGGGGCCGTAAACATGAACACACACACCAGCCAGGCCATCCCACCCCTCCCTCCCCCCTTCCACAGCACTGCTCCTTCAGCACTCTCTTAAGAGGGAACGCTCAGATGCCTGCATTGAAGCGGCTAGGGCTGAGCCTAGCAATGCTCCTCTGACTACTCGTGGGGGGGGGCTGCAGAGCACAGCACTGTGGAAGAGAAGGGGAAGGAAGGAAGGAAGGAAGGAAGGAAGGAAGGAAGGAAGGAAGGAAGGAAGGAAGGAAGGAAGGAAGGAAGGAAGGAAGGGAGGGAGGGAGGGAGGGAGGGGGCGGCAGTGGTGGTGGGGTGCCTGCCCTGGGGTGCACACACAAACAGTGGTGGCAATGACGATCATGGAGGTGGGGGGAGGTCCAGCCTGGGGTGTGTGGACAAACAGCGGTGGCAGTGGCGGGGGGGGGGGAATTAGGCATTTATCTTGGGTTCCAAGAGGGGGGGGGAGAGCCCAGTTCAGCGCCCCCCTCCTAGCACCCTAGGCAAATATCTAGTGGGTGAGCCAGCCCTGATTGGTAGAGCATTATTATATTTAGCAGTAACAACCCCAGAATAACAAAATGCAGGGCTTTTTTTGTAGCAACAACTGCTTTGCATATTAGGCCATGCATCCCTGATGTGACCAATCCTTCAAGAGCTTATAGGGCTCTCAGTATAGGGCCTACTGTAAACTCCAGAAAGATGGGCTACATCAGGGGTGTGTGACCTAATATGCAAAGGAGTTCCTGCTACAAAAAAAAACCCTGATAAAATTTATTTACAAGATAGATAAAGAAATGTGTTTGCAGAACTGCCTCCATTTTCTTCATCCCTGCCCCTGCATCTTGCTGCTGGGTGCAGCTTTTCTTTGTGTTTTGTGTTTAAGGAAGGAAGAGTAACCATCACCAAAACAAATACAAAAAACAGAAAGTGAGTCCCCATTTGTTTTATATTTTAATAGTGCAGTCCGGATATCTTTGGATACTTAAATCCACTGATTGGTGCTGTGAACAGGCAAGACAGATCTTTCTGCAAACCTGAAAAGAGCCCTAGGTTTGAAGAAAAAAAATTGAAATCTGAAGAAATAATACTGTGCAGCTTCAAAAAGCAAAAAATCATAAAGGGAGCACCTGTAGATTTAAGCCATGAATTCCCTCAGTAATATAAGATAACCACCGGAAGCAATAAAACTTTCATGCAACTAAGGAACACTGAACATTCTTGAAATTTTTCCCACAAAGTCTCTCAACAGTCACAAAGAATGATAGCCTCTTCAAATAGGACTTAATGAAGACATGGGTGAAGTCTTTTAATTTCTTAGTGTTCCACTTGTGATGGTGCGGAGAGAATAAGGAACTGCTTTTAAAAGGACTCCTTACGATTTCAATAGTTAGTTCTTCCTCAGCCTCTTTCTCCCGACATTACATGGAGCCACAACTCTTTACAACATGGATCCACGCATGCTCTAATTTGCTGCTAATTCCCTCAGTGGCCGTCTGAGGTCCCAGCCTTCCTCAAACACCACCATCTCCAAGGTCCATTCCTCAAATCTCTAGGAATTTTCCAACATGGAGTTGGCAACCCTATCTCCTTCCCAGTGAATCATCAACCAGCCAATCATGGAAGGAACGCACTCCCCAAATTTTGAGTTCCCAGGTCTAGGGGATTGGGCTGGGCATTGATAAATCAGTCAGAACACCTGTTCAACAATCTGAAGTTTCTGTTAACTGATTTTCATCTCAGAACACAGAGCTTCACAGCTGACCTATCAAAGAGAGGGGTGTGCAAGCAGGCAGCAGCCTGCCAGGCACATAACAAAGCTTTACCCCTTTGTGAAAACACATTTTACCCCTTTTTACCCACTTAGGGGTAGAATTTCTAAAAATCCCTTTGAAGTGGGCACTTGTGTCACGGAAGGAATGTGCTCCCCAAATTTTGAGTTTCCAGTTCCAGGGGTTTGGTTGGACATTGATGAGTCAGTCAGGACACTTGTTTTATATATATATATATGTGTGTGTGTGTGTGTGTGTGTGTCAGAGACTTTATATGGAAGAACGAAGAAGTGCTATCCAGGTAGAATAATAAAATGTGATGAAAAACAGTGGAGAGGATGATTGATTGAACGGGGAAAGACACAGAGAGATGCATCATGTTCTGTGAAAAGGATACACACCTACCAAAAAAGTTGAATACATAAAGAAAGGAACAACATAATTTAGATCAATACCTCTCTGATAAGGGTTTACATTTCCCTTTTCCTTTTCATGCAGAACTTTTTGTAAACAATTTGCCAAGAACCCATTACTCAAAGAATTTAGTTTTCTCCAGGGCAGAGATTATGAAAAATAATAGACCTCAGAATGTTATAAATTGGGGGGAAAGGATAGTTTGAAAGGGGGAGGGGGAGAAGAAGTGATACATGGAGAAAAAGATATTGAACCAACTTCAAGGGGGGGCGGGGTTGGATGAACATATGGAGTAGAGGTTATCCACAACATATAGATGGAACACACAGATGGAACACACATATAGATGTGACTAATATGTTATTATGCCATGGCGCAGAGTGGTAAAGCGGCAGTACTGCAGTCCTAAGCTCTGCTCACAATTTGAGTTCAATTCCAGCGGAAGCTGGGTTCTGGTAGCCGGCTCCAGGTCAACTCAGCCTTTCATCCTTCTGAGGTCGGTAAAATGAGTACCCAGCTTGCTGGGGGGAAAGTGTAGATGACTGGGGAAGGCAATGGCAAACCACCCCATAAAAAAGTCTGCCGTGAAAATGTTGTGAAAGCAACATCACCACAGAGTCAGAAACAACTGGTGCTTGCACAGGGGACTACCTTTACCTTTAATATGTTATTAACCACAACTTATAGATGGAATACTCTATCCAGTGCTGTGATGTTCTGCATTCTTGGTGTCTGGGGGCCAGGGCTGGTGCTTTCTGGGGTCCTGGACAAATCATCCACTAAAGCCCTTCTCCAAATTATTAAAAAGTATAGAGAAATTGAAGAGTGCCAAACTTGAAACATTTCACATTTTTAATTTACTGATTTTTTATTTTATTTTTTTCAAAAAAAGTGATGTTATTAAAAAAAAGTGAGAATAAGTGCTTGCAAGCCATGCCAGGAAGGAGGGTGGGGGGACAGGATGAGGTGGGAGGCCAAGTCACACATCAGGGGGTGCCTTGACTTTGTTGAGGGCAGCTTGGTAATGGGAGAGGACAAGGTGACAGTGGTCAGGAGCCAGAGTCATTTGTCAGGGAGGGGGGGCCCAGTGGTGCCCCCTAGGCCAGGTGGTGCCCTCAGCAACTGCCTACTTTGCCTGCTTCCATGCACTGGCCCTGTTGGGGGCTAAAGTGGAAGGGCTTCTGGATTTTTGGCCTCACTGAAGAACCTCCTGATGGCACCTGGATTTTGGTCACTGTGTGACATAAGAGTGTTGGAATGGATGGGCCATTGGCCCGATCCAGTAAGTTCTTATGTTAACCCCAGTGTACTATATTAAGTATTCCAGCTTTTCACCTTTCCAATATGATTTGGTTAGTAAAGAAATAATGTAAGTAAAAAAATCAAGAACCACAACATAAGATAATAATAATAAGATATTGGATTTATATCCCGCCCTCCGCTCCGAAGAGTCTCAGAGCAGCTCACAATCTCCTTTACCTTCCTCCCCCACAACAGACACCCTGTGAGGTGGGTGGGGCTGGAGAGGGCTCTCACAGCAGCTGCCCTTTTAAGGACAACCTCTGCCAGAGCTATGGCTGACCCAAGGCCATTCCAGCAGGTGCAAGTGGAGGAGTGGGGAATCAAACTCGGTTCTCCCAGATAAGAGTCCGCACACTTCACCACTACACCAAACGGGCTCTCCAGGGGAAGAGAGCCATCATCCTAATAGTTAAATTTTCAGGGAAAAAATTGCTGTAACTTAATGCAATTCAGAGACCCACAAGAAATTGTGAGGGGGGGGGTCTTATTTCTCCCTTCCCACTATTTTCCCTTTCTCATCTCTGTAGGTCCCCACAGCCTTTCCCCTTTCCTGCTCAAAATTATAGAATCATAAAGTTGAAAGGGGCCATACAGGCCATCTAGTCCAACCCCTTGCTCAATACAACATCAGCTTAAAGTATTCATTCAGCTACTGCTTAAAGTCTGCCAGTGTGTGGGAGGGAATTCACCATCTCCCTAGGCAGCTAGTTCTGCTCTTACTGTAAAACATATTTATCTGTCCTCTGACTTCAGCTTTCTCTCATCCTATCTCCTTGGGAGCCTTTCTCCAGGAAAATTCTTGTCAAGTTGTATGATACTAGCTAAGATGGGCTCAGCTAAGTGATAGGAAACCCTTGTGGGGGTGGAGAACTCAGTTTCTCCTGTATCCCTCTCCCCACCCTATCTCCTCTTTCTCCCTTCCTGGCATCCCCCATATCCTCACCTTTCCCTTCTCCTTCCCTCCCACTGATCAACCGACTTTTAAATCTGTTTTCCCCATCTTCAGCTGTATTTCTTTATGTATTTATATTTCACCTTTCTCCAAAATGAAGACCCTTAGCTTATATAATTCTCTTCTTCTCTTAATAATTCCCACAAAAACCCTGTGAGGTAGGTTAGGCTGAGAGTAAGTGACACTCCCAAGGTGAGCCAGGCTGCGGACATACACACACTAAATAATACACTTTCAATCCACTTTCAAGGCACTTTCCAACTGGATTTTGCTGTGTGAAATGGCAAAATCCACTTTAAACAGTTTCAGTGGTGGATTGAAACTGCATTATTTAGCATGTGTGACCACACCACCAGTGAACTTCCACAGCAGAGTGCATATTCAAACTTAGGTTTCTCAGTATGAAACTCTAATCACTACATGGCAAAGCAAGAAATGCTTGGAAGTGGTTAGTCATAGCCTGTCTCTGCATCACAACCCCAATATTCCTTGGAGGTCTCCCATCCAAATATTAGCCAGGTCTGATTCTGCTTAGCTTCTGAGATCTGACAAGATCAGACTAGCCTGGTCAGGGCAAGAAAAACAGCAAGAAAGAACATACTACTGATCAAGTGCCTGGAGAAATACAGAATTTGACATCTAAAAGATGAAAATGTTGCAAGGTGACATAGCAGATTTATTATTTAAACATTTATATCCCACTTTTCCTCATAGTTAAGGTTACTTACAATGCCAGACAAATGCTATACTACAGAGGAGGCCACATGTTTGGCCACCATCTGCCTAATCTCTGAAGGTGAGGGACCCAAAGTAGAGCCTTGAAAGGTGGTCACAGGTAAATAGGAGCTTCAAGTGGAAGAAGGGCAAGTTATACTGACTTATGGGCAGGGGTCATTTCATAGAAAAAGCTTTCCAGGAACTCATTAGCATAACCAATTTGCATATGCCACGTCCCCTGACATCACTGGAAGTGTGTCAGAATACAACACCCACCACTCAGGCTCCGCCCCAAAATCTCCAGGTATTTCCCAACTAAGAGCTGGCAATATGGAGAAAAATTGTCTGAGCTATGGAAAGCATCTCACTCTTCAAAGTCCTCAATATCTCTGCACTGTGAAAGAGCATCAGAAAGACAGAAAACAGCAAGAAAAGACTTCCATCAAAACTTCATCCCACAGCAAAAATCCAACTTTTACTTACTTCCCTGAAGTTTTTGAACCATGTCTCTTCTTGAGATCCTATTCTGACATACAAGATCCAGAAGCACAGTCACTGGAAAAGCAAAAGCAGCTCACCTCTCACAAACAACATGGTTCCCATTGTAATCATTCAACAGTCACCACTACAAACTCTTTGACAAAGAAACACATTTGACAAGCAATAGCTCCCACATTCTGAGACAAATAGAGGAGGGGAGGGAGAGAGAAAGATGAGAGGAAAGAGTGAAAGAGGTAGGGATAGAGAGAGAGACTAGATGGAGGAAGAAAGGAGAGACTTGGGACAGTGTGTAGGGAGGGAGGCCTGGGGCACCTATTGACTAGCTCTTTGCCTCCTGTGGCGGGGTGGGGGAGGAATCCCCATGAGAAGACAAAGGATGTATGCTAGCCAGATGCATGTATGGCCTGTCAACTTATTTTTGAGGGGGGGAAGATGGGAGACAGAAGGCAGGCGGAGATAGAGAAAGGAAGGAGAGGCAATGGGGGAGGGTGAGGGAGACTTCTCACTCTGCACTCCACACTTTTGTGACCCACATCCCAGGGAAATTATCTGGCTGTTAAATTTGCAACAGCTCTTGAAAACAACCCTTTTCTGGAGAACCTTTTAGGAGCCCAGGAAGTCAAAACTGGTTTCTCTGACTGGGACTTGCCACTTCTTTCTGGCTTACACCATTTTTCTTTCATGGTTAATTTTATTTTACACTAATTTGATTTGAAATGCCTTACATTGATTTTGTTATTGTTTCTGTAATTTTATTTTGCCAGTATCAAGACTGGGTTTCCTTAATCTGCATTTTAATCCTACTGGTTACCAAAGGTGTTTTTCCCTCTGCTTCTTTTATTGTTTCCACTTTACCATTTCACATTGCTTCAGCAGCTGTTTTATAAACTCTGGGTATTCTATGATGGACAAAAGGAGACTATATGCCCTTCCTATCCTATCTCTTGGACAGATAGAGCAGCCTACTTCCTCCATAAAGGGGAGGGAAGTCCATCATCCTCTCCCTTAGGGAATTGAACTGATTTCTGAGGAAATCTCCAGGAAAGGCTTTGAGACTGCCTCCTTTGGGGAGGGAGACAGACCTATTTCTTGAAGAGAAAGGGCAACCTACTTCCTCCAAAAAGGGGGGGGGGAGCCCTCCATTCTCTCCTTCAGTGGAGGAGAAGGAGAGTGCACCTAGACAGAACAGAGCAAGCAGTCCTTGGTTTGCCTTGCAATGTAATTAGAAGGTGCCCACCCCCTCCTCCATACCACCCCTGCTGATGCCGACTCTTTTAATGGAGGAGCCCTTCTCCTCCCAAGGCCAGTGCACCGAGTCAGAGTAGAGCAAGCGAGCCTGGACCTTGCCTTGCAATGCAGGTGAAGTCCCCTCACCTTCATCCAAAGAAGTCCAGGAACCCCCCTCCCCCCAAATTACTAAGCAGTATCCAGTTCAGTTGGGTCGCCAAGCAGGCAGAAACTCCAAGCGTGGCCTCAATCTCTGCCCTTAGAGGGCTGAGGGGGTGGGCCAAGATTTCAAATTAGCCAGCCAATACTGTAGCCTGTGAAGCTCCAGCTGTCTGCAACAGAAGCAGAGCTGGAAAGACAGACTCAGAGAACTTCACCATGTGTGTGGCCTTATAAGGTGAAATAAATAAATAAATGCTTTGTTTCTTCTCTCCTGGAATGTCATTCCTGTGCGTTCCCACTGGAAATGAGTTCTGCTTATGGTGACCCCAGCAAGTGAGAAGCAGAGGTGGTTTGCTACTGACCTCTTCTGCAGAGTATCCCTTGCTGCTCTCCCTTCCAAGTACTGATCTTACTTAGTGTCCAAGATCTGATAAGATCCAGATATACCATGCCACCTTACCTCAATTCCTGGACAAGTCTTACTGAAGAAATTGGGACTATTTCGGAGAACCTGTTTAGCATTGTTCCCAGTGACTATCTCATGCTGGTTCACATTCTTTTTATATGTTTTTCTTTAAGTTTTCATGAAGAAATTTGTGCTGTCTCTGTAGAAGTGGCTCATATGCATGCAGAAAAAAACCCAAGGTTCATTAATATAACATCCAGATTAGTAATTTTGTTTAATTTAGATGCTCACCAGGAACATCATAACAAGGCCAACAGTGTGAAATGATGAAGGTCTCTAGAAGTTAGTGAAGTGTACCATGGTGTACAGAAGTTATCTCTATTAACAAGGGCAAATGCTGATACCTTTGAAGTATTGCCAGAAATGATTGGTCTGTTAAGTGGGTTGTAAAAAATTGATATTCCTTTGCCAGCAAGAATGCTTGCATATTTATTTAGAATTCAGTTATCCGTAAAGAAAACTGTTATTCCACTGAAAAATCTTACTTTTTCATTTTTTCCCTCTAATTACTATGTATAAAAATCCACAGTGCCTACATTTTGAGTATATTCATTTCCATGCAGCACTACAGGGGCTGGTTTTGGGGAGGGGGAAAAAAGAGAGGAATAACTTGTAATAATAACATTCATGCCCTGACTTGGATGGCCTAGGCTAGCCTGATCTGGTCAGATCTTGGAAACTGATCAGCATCCGTCCTGGTTAGTACTTGAATATGAGACCATCAGGGAAGTCTATGGCTGTTATGCAGAGGAAAGCAATGGCAAACCATTGTAAAAGTCTCTTTCCTTAGAAATCTTACTTGGTCACCATCAGTTGCTTACAACTTGACAGCACCTTCCTCCACTATCAGTAACATTCATCACCAAAGGAAGGGTCACAGCCTCCACATAAACTCTGGTTAGATTTCAAGTATGCACAGGAGGAGAAGACACTAAAGTATTAATTACAAAAAACTCCCACACAATTTATTGACTTGTAACAGGAAATATTCTACCAGGCATTTAAGAACATAAGGGAAGCCATGTTGGATCCGGCCAGTGGCCCATCCAGTCCAACATTCTGTGTCACACAGTGGCCAAAAAAAAACCAGGCGCTATCAGGAGGTCCATCAGTGGGGCCAGGCCACTAGAAGCCCTCCCACTGTGCCTCCCAAGCAGCAAGAATACAGAGCATCACTGCACCAAACAGAGAGTTCCAGCAATACATTGTACCTAATAGCCATTGATGGACCTCTGCTCCATATGTTTAGCCAATCCCCTCTTGAAGCTGTCTATGCTTGCAGCTGCCACCACCTCCTGTAGCAGTGAATTTCATGTGTTAATCACCCTTTGGGTGAAGAAGTACTTCCTTTTATCAGTTCTAACCCAACTGCTCAGCAATTTCATTGAATGTCCACGAGTTCTCATATTGTGAGAAAGGGAGAAAAGTACTTCTTTCTCTACCTTCTCTATCCCATACATTATCTTGTAAACCTCTATCATGTCACCCCTCAGTCGATATTTCTCCAAGCTAAAGCGCCCCAAGCGTTTTAATCTTTCTTCATGGGGAAAGTGTTCCAACCCTTTAATCATTCTAGTTGCCCTTTTCTGCCCTTTTTCCAATACTATAATATCTTTTTTGAGGTGCGATGACCAGAATTGTACATTGTATTCCAAATGAGACTGCACCATCAGTTTAATGACTTTCACCGCACCATCAAACTGACAATAAACCATTGCCTCCCCACCCCGATGGAAGGAAGAGACGGACACAAGGGTTTGGGTAACTAAAGGGCCACTTTCTTTCTTTATTACATTAACACAAGGGCTATAACATAACAGGCAGCACGGCAGGGCCAGGGGACGAAATACTCCTCCCCTGCCACATGACGGGCGAGCCACCCTGCCCCTAGGTATAGCCAAAAACCATGACTCATACCGGGCGGCCTAGTAAAGGTTATGCCCTGGAGTTCCAACCCCCAGCCGCACGGCTAATGGGCGAATCAATCCATGCAAACCCAAGGCAGTCCGCTTCATCACTCAACAGTTCATCAGTTCTGGTCGCCACACCTCAAAAAGGATATTATAGCATTGGAGAAAGTCCAGAAAAGGGCAACTAGAATGATTAAAGGGCTGGAGCACTTTCCCTATGAAGAAAGGTTGAAACACTTGGGGCTCTTTAGCTTGGAGAAACGTCAACTGGGGGGTGACATGATAGAGGTTTACAAGATAATGCATGGGATGGAGAAAGTAGAGAAAGAAGTACTGTTCTCCCTTTCTCACAATACAAGAACTCGTGTGCATTCGATGAAATTGCTGAGCAGACAGGTTAAAATGGATAAAAGGAAGTACTTCTTCACCCAAAGGGTGATTAACATGTGGAATTCACTGCCACAGGAGCTGGTGGCAGCCACAAGCATAGCCACCTTCAAGAGGGGGTTAGATAAAAATATGGAGCAGAGGTCTATTAGCCACAATGTGTATATGTGTGTGTGTATGTGTATAAATATATATATATAATTTTTTTGGCCACTGTGTGACATAGAGTGTTGGACTGGACACCATTAAAAATTCCTTCCATAGTGAAAGGTCCTCCTGCATGCTGCATGAAATCCTAATTCGTTGATGCGGCTGGCGTAATCCAGCCATTGCATCACACAACCTCCTTAAAAAGGGGCGACCAGGAGCTACCACCTTACACACAAAATTTAAGCCCACCAACTGCTGCAGCTCCCTCAAAGTCATCTTTTGCCGCAGCAAAAATTGAGCAACCATTTCCTGCAGACCTAGAATTTTGTCCCTTGGGAGGTGTGAAGTTTGTTGGAATGAATCAAGTTCAACCCCCAGGAACATCAGTCGCTGGGTAGGGCCCTTTATCTTCTCATGGGCTAGAGGAACGCCCAACTTTGCCGACTGTGCTGCAAAGGCCGCCATCAAATGGGTGCACTGCTCGGAACCTAAGGGGCCCACAAACAGGAAGTCATCCAGATAATGCACCACATTGCTCAAATGAGCCTGGCAATGCACCACCCATTCTAAAAAGGAGCTAAAGTGCTCGAAGGCCGCACAAGAAACAGAGCACCTCATAGGCAGGGCCCTGTCCATATAAAACCGCCCTTCAAAATGAAAACCCAGCAATTCAAAATCCAAAGGGTGTACCGGTAGGAGGCAAAAGGCAGACTTTATGTCACACTTTGCCAACTCAGCCCCTACCCCACAACACCTTACCATCTGCACTGCTTGGTCAAAAGATGTGTACCGCACAGTACACAAATCTTCTGTTATGGCGTCATTCACCGATTCCCCATGTGGTAAGATAAATGATGAATCAATCTGAACTCACCTGGGGCCTTTTTAGGCACCAGGCCCAATGGAGAGACCCTCAAGGTACTCACAGGGGGTGCGGAAAATGTGCCAATCAACCTACCCTCAGCTAATTCCTTCCCAATCTTCTGACGAACTATGTGCTCCATCCCTACAACCGACCTCAAATTATTGGTCATAAACGGCTTTTGAGGGCCCTGAAAAGAAATTCTAAACCCAAACTTAAAACCATTTAACAAATAAAGCCTATCTTCATCCCATGGATAATCATGGAGCCATGCCTCAAGCACTGTTGCCTTTATTTATTGGGCCGGGACCCTTTACCAAATGGCTTATCTGCGCCGCCTGGGCCCTGCTTGCGCTGTACCCACCTGAATCTACCCCTCGAACAATTTTTGAAGGAATGAGACCCCCCGCAAAGAGGGCACTCTTGTTTGTTTGGGCAGTTCTTTTTACCACACACCCCCTGGGACCCAAACTTCCAACAAAGCAGGCGGGGTTGAACCACCTGCCCTGCACTGCTGCGGACACCAGAAGCAGTGGCTGTGTGCTGATCAACATGTCCACTGTCTGACCTATCACCCAGGTTAGGTCGTGCTGGAGACATAACCTGCAGTCACAGCTGTGGCTGAATCTGATCCCATTGAAGGGCTGGGTTCAAAGCCGCCTTCATTCTGAACTCCTCATCATATTGAAGCCTGGCTGGGCCAGTAAAGCTAGTATAGCTTTTGTAAATGATATCGAAATACTGAAAAAGAGACGTGGCCCTCCATGGCTGTGACCCAGGCCCCCAGTTCACCCATGTCCTGTCAACTTTCCGCTTCTTGATTTTCTCCTTTTCCCTATCATCCAAATCCTCTTTATTCTTTTTCTTCAGCTCCCTATAGAGCAGAGAGAATAGGTCCATGAATTCCCCTTTCAGTATCTTATCCTTGGTGGCCGGCAACAAGTGATCCCCAAGAGGTAAGGCCAGATCACCAAAAGTTAAAGCCTTAGCTGGCACAGCAGAGTATGATGGACCCCAAGGATAAGAAACACCCCAGCCACCATAGGGTGCCACGGACGCTCCCGGGAACTGGCTGGGCAGGCCTCCCCAAGGACCCCAAGGGTTAGCCAAGTTAAAGCCCCAAGTCCAAGGCTGGGAATTATTAAAAGCTGCAGGCTGGCTATTGGCAACCAGCCCGAAGGTGGCCGACTGCCCCCACGGTCCCCAGGGCCAAGCTGTGGTAGTGTGTTGTGCAAACTCACCCCTACCCAACTGCAAACTCTGCAAAGCATCCACATCGGGAAGCTCCTCTGAAGAGGTGACACACGCTCCGTTTTGTCTGTAGAAGACCTGCTTTCAAGGGAAGACAAACGATTAAGGATTTCTTCCTGGAAGTACTTCTTAGCAGCCTGCTTGTCTGCCTTGGAAGTCAGGCCCGTTACACACTTTCCATTAAAGGACCGTTACAGCACTTTCAAAAGGGGAGAGGCACTGCAAGATACCCTAAAACAAAAAGTGGAAGCACAAAAACGCCAGCTGCACGAAAATGCTGCGGCCAGTGACAAACCGCCACATTAAAGACGCTCCCGAAGATGCTCCTGACGCGATGAGACTCCTCCTGAAGACCACCATGGCTCGCTACAAGCAACCGCAGCAAAGTCCGACTCGCCAACCACTGCGGCCCGAAAAGTCGCAGTGACTGGCTACAGGCCTCACGCAGGGAAAGAGCACACAAGCTGCGCTCTGCCTTCCCCCGAGCGCGAGGCGAAGAATGAGAGGAGGGAGTGGAGCCCGTCTCTAGGGCATGCCTGCTCCACCCCCACCTCTGATGATACCCTGCCCACTCCTCCTCCTTGCGAGGAGGCAAAACGGCTTCCAGACGCAAGGCTCTGCAGCCTGCCTCTGGATGGGAGCCTCAATCTATGTTAGAAATATATTTTCTGGACACTACTGTAAAAATACTTGATGGACACATAGACACCATCTTTTACCAGAAACCTTTGGACCAACAAATGTATCTACAAACTTTCAGCTACCATCTTAAACATACCAAAAAATCCACTGTATACAGCAAGGCTCTACACTACAACTGCATCTGTTCCAGTTCTACAGACAAAGATTATCACTTAAGGGATCTACAACAAAACTTTTTGGAACTAAAATATCCACCTGATGAAGTTAAAAAAAAAAAAAAAAAAAAGATTAACAAAGCCAGAATGGTACCCAGAAAAAAGCTGTTGGCTGCCAGGCCCAAAAGAGAAAACACGTACAGCTTTCAACTCAAAACAGTTCAACGCATCATCAGAGACCTACAACCTCTACTGGATAATGGCAGTTCTCTTTCTCAAGTACTGGGAGGCAGAATTTTTCTTGCACACAGACAGCTCATCCTCAATAATATATTTAATTTAAACACAGACACTGGTACCAGAGCTTGCAATAAACCCAGACACCAAGTTTGTTGCCACATATACCTAGATAATACAATCACCAGACTGAACAATGTTAACTACACTATATAAGGCCCATTCACTTGCTCATCTTCTAACATTGTATATGCCATTAAATTCCAACAATGCCATTCAATTTCTACCTAGAACAAACAGGTCAAACCTACACCAAAGGATAAATGGCGCCAATCAGACATCAAGAATTGCAAAACCAAGAAACTTGTCAAACACTGCAACCTCCCAAAACACTCAACAAAGGGCCTCAAAGTAGCTGTTTTATTGCAAAGGAATTTCAGAAACAGACTAGAATGGGATATTGCTGTGATGCAAGTTATTAAAACACTTGCAACTCAGAAGAATAGAGCCTCCAGGGCTTAACAGAATATTGGTTTCTTATCTCGCTACACATGCTAATATCATTCAGTTCTTGCATCTGTTTGTAAACATTTATTATGCTGTATGCTAATCTATTGGTATTCACAGGTCTTACCACTTACCCTCATTCAATTTTATCTATATTTGCTGTTTCACAGGCTTTACCAATTGTATTAATCTGATCTAATTGGCCCTTCCTAGCAACACCTCACTCACTAACTATATGTAATGCTTGGTGACTCCATTTCAATGTATCTGAAGAAGCATGCATATGCATGCGATCTTATACCTGGAATTAAACTTTGTTGGTCTTAGAGGTTCCACTAGACTCCAAGTTTGTTCTGCTGTTTCAGACAAACACAGCTACTCACTTGATTTTTTTTTAATTTTTGTTTTTATAAAAGTAACTTATACTTTCTGGCAGTTCAATGTTAATTTATTACAAAGAAACTAACACTGTCATAAAGGAATGCTGAAAAAAAAAGTAATGCTGTGTTTGCTTGGGACTGCAAACAGTTACAAATGACAATGGCTGGACATGAAACAAGGCAACTGGAATTTTTTTGCATTATCTTTTATAATATTCTCTTTTAGAAAATAGAGCGTATTGTATAACTGTATGTTTTTCATAGAACCAATGAGATAGTCCAATGAAATACTTTTAATAGAAATCATGATAATTTATATCAGTCACTTCAGGATCAGGTCACAGGGCCATCTAATTCAGCAGGTAGCCTGCTTCCAACAGTTGAAAGTCAGGGCATGTGTCAGCAACAATGGGGAGGCCTCAAAATGGGGGATCTATAAGGCCTCCATCCTTCGTGGCATCTTGACTACTAAAACGGCAGAATTCCAATCTCTGCTAATCCTGCAAAATGTGGGTTTTAGTGTATTTAAGACTTGCTTATTATAGTATCCCAGGAGCAAGGAGCAATTTATAGGGTATGCAGTTTCTATTGCAATTGTACATAGGGTTCCTGGAAAACTATATTTCTATAGATCCATAGCAACCAGGACACTGCCTTTCTTTATTCTACACACCAGGAAACAAAGCTTTGAAAAGAGGCTTCTTGTTCCTGCAAAGTAAGCACTAAAGTACGGAAAGGGAGGCTATGGTGATAGGAACGAATATTTGCAAAGTATCATTAGGAGCTACCCTAAATTTCCTTCTGATTTTGGCTTAACTGATTATGAGTTTAAAAGGACTGGACATTTCTTCATTACAGGCTTTTAGCAGTCAGATTCCTCCTCTTTGAGGGGCAACTTAGCACTTAGAGAGAGATAAACAGCCTTCTCTAAATATCACAGACCTAGTAGAAACAAAATGGATGCTGGTCCAGGTAACAGCCTGGGAAAATATTTTGGTAGATAAATCATAGGTTCACAATCACAGCTAAGCACGCTTATCCCCACCCTAAAGAGATGCATAATTTAAACAGTGGGTCTCTGAAGAAAAGATTGCCTCACCTTAAATTAACTTCATCCACACCTGGTCATGCTTTCCCTTGCCCATTTACCCTAATTATGCAATACTTAATTCTATTCATACAACCTGGTAGTTTCTCCCATCCTATACTTGAGGGTCATCAAGAAATGTTAACACATATAGTTCAACCTTCAGCAATCTCATCAAGGTTTCCCAAGTTCTTTGTTCATTCAATAAAAAGCTATCAAAGCTTTGGGGGGAAGGGGGGTTTGGGGGGGACATCACCCCAGGGAACAATTTTCCTCTAACTGTAGGCACTCTGCACCCTAGCAGTATGTGTGTTCTTGATGTCAACCCCACATCCCCACTCACAACTTATGAGTGGATCTCCTCTTCTCTTTGCTCCATGAAACACTGGTCATTTTGCATGCTGCCTTCCATGGACCTTGCTCTCAGAGTTTGGTAAATAGTACCTTCCCTGAAATCACTATCTCTTCTTCCTCCCTGATTTCCTCTGAGCTAGTTTGGGTGTTTTAAGAATGTGTGCATGTTTTGTTTTAGCCTTTTCTTATTTTCCAATAAAATAATTTCCAGTTAAACATCTGACTGGTTTATTTTGAGAGTTCTCTAAGGAAAAATCCTGGTATACATTAGTGGAGATCCCAATTGCTTGCCTCTCTCTTTTTCTCTGTTTCAACTAATTTCTCCAATTAGTTGGAAAAGAAGAGAAGAGATTGAATTTATACCCCACCCTTCATTTGGGGTCTCAGAACAGCTTTCAACCTCCTTTCCTTTCCCACAACAGACACCTTGTGAGGTAGGTGGGGCTGAGAGAACTGCTCTCCAAGAACTGCTCTAAGAGAACTTGTAACTGACCCAAGGTCACACTAGCAATTGCATGTGGAGGACTGGGGAATCAAACCCAGTTCTCTCAGATTAGAGTCCAGGCTCTTAGCCACTATACCAAGCTGGCTGTCTTTAGCATATGAGACTGCCTATCTGGGTAACAAGGCAGACTGTTAGACTGATCTGTTTGTATTCAGATCTTGCTATTTTTAAAATTGTATGGAGAGGATATGAACAGCCTTAATCCAGCAATATCCTGACAAGGACAGTTACAGATATCATATGTGACAGTATACAAGAACACAGAGCATTGATAGAGAGAACAGTACTGGAAGTACCTATATGTGCATTTGTTCAGAGAATGTTTCTGGCACTATGTATTTCATCATCTGTTATAATCATTGATACTCCTATCCTCCATCAGTTAACCTGGATATCCTATTGACCTTTTAGTGACTAGTCATAATCTATCATTGAACTAATAGAAGTTGCTGGAACTGTATTTTTTTTTCTTTTTGCAACTCTAGAAAATTATAGATGAGTCTATTTCCCATACAAATCTTATTTAATAGTAACAAAAGCTTGGACTCATCCATCTACTGTCAATGATACCAGACATATGGACATGAATTATGACCTCCAGTGGATAACCCTGAAAATATCCAGATATCTGGTGACTGAAGATTTATAATTGTTTTATGTATGATTTTATATTTTAGTAACACCAATAACTCCTTTTTATCTGAAATGGGGGTTACAGGGTCACTTCAGCTCTTGTCCTTGTTTCAATTGCAAAAGAAACTACCTTGAAATACCTCTTGTATTAAGAAATATCTGGAAACACCACTTATTTCATAACCTTATATATTATGGGCTATAAAATGTGTACTCTATTTCAGAACATTCTCTTCCTATGGAATGTCGTAGAGTAGACATCATGGAGTTTCCTATTTTAAGCAGAGCATTGAAAATGAACTCCTGATAAACAGAACTATTAAAATACCTACACAAAGGCAAGATGGGGGTATTCAGTTTTAAACTGATGCTTTTAACTGTGTAAACCAGGCTAAGCTAGATGTGATGATGTTCCTGGATTCAGCCCAAGGACAATGATGCCATTTTCAAGCCAAATGTGGATCATTTAAAATGCCTTGAAGGCTCAGTTCTAATTGGTCCCTGAACACTGCATGACAAGATACTCTCACCTCTCCCCCACCAAAACAGCCATGGGGCGGAAGGCATGGCCATTTCAGCTCTTGAAAAGATGTTGAGGGGAAACAAAATTTCCTTGTCCTGCTCTATTGTGGTTCCTTGTTGCAATAATTTCTGGTTCCTGTGGATGCTCTTGGAGGTAGAAAATCCTTGAACCTCTATCCACCCATGAAGTTTACTGAGTAGTTTTGGGCAAACCGCTATCTCTCCCACTACTTTACAACATTGTGGTGAGGTCTGGAAAATGAAAAGAAACTTCAGGAAAAAGTCAGCTCAGTTTTGGAGCCCTTCCTATGTTTTACAGGTTTCACATACATAAAATGATTAGGACTTGGATTTTTGATGAGACCTATAATGACAAATATATGTAGTCTGAAAAGTATATAATATATAGTCTGAAAAGTGTATAATTCAGTGATGCTACAAGGGATGCTGCAAAATGTTGGAATGGGAAGGGGGCAGAAACTAACTTCAGTTAGCATTTAACTGAAATGCTGACCACTACCACCAAGACATTAGATCTAATGGAGGTTTAAGATTATTGAACACCATCTTAAAACTGCACATAAATCAGCACCAAATTATTTTTAAACTGTCTTAATTTCAATGCTTCTAATGTAAATGTTTTTATTGTATACTATGTACTGTGAGCCACCCTGAGCCTGCTTCAGTGGGGAGGGCGGGATATAAATCCAGTAATAAATAAATAACTCCTCAAGCGTTTAAACTTCATATCATTTATGAGCAGAGCCAACATCCCTTTCAAATTTTGTCTTGGCTTGCCTCAGGAGCATTCAAGCATGTTCCACCCCCTTCCTTCTTCACAAAACTTGCAAGGAGAGAGAATATTAGAAATCCCCGGGCCGAGGGAGGCGAGATTGAAGGCTACCAGAGAACAAGCCTTCTCTACTGCGGCCCCCCACTGGTGGAACCAACTCCCTGATGATGTTAGAGCCTTGCGGGACCTTGCCCAATTCCTCAAGGCTTGTAAAACAACACTTTTTCAAATGGCCTTCCACTAAAGTACAAAGCTGTTTAACATCATGGCATGCAACTTAGCACCAAAACTGTTTACAAATTGATCAATATTTAAAGTGCAATTGTTAATTTTAATTGATCTTGCTGTAATTGTTTTTAGTGTTTTATGGGTTTTTTGTGGATATTTAATGTTGTTAGCCACCGTGAGCCTGCTTCAGCAGGGAGGGCGGGATATAAATGCAAAAATAAATAAATATTTGGAATGAAAATCTATGAGATCCATCTTGGAACTCCCAGCTACCCTCACTGACACAAAGGAAGCTTCCAGGCATACTCAGATGCCTCCATTGTATGGCTGCAAACATGTGAACCTGGAATATTGGATTCCTATTAATTTGAGCCAACAGGAATAAAATACACAATTTCCCAAAGGCTACTGTCTCCAGTTTACCTCCTCTGTCCTTTCAAAAGCAAGTTTGGCAAGGGGCAGTGGAGGAGCAATAGCAGAGAAGTCTGGGGCTGTTGCAGGGGCTAGTGGGGGATTTTCCCATGCCTAGTCTTTCCTAGTCTTTCAGAGAGCTTTTGTGAAACTGCTGCAAATAACAACTTCTTTGCATCCTCAATCAGCTGCTGCACTGATATTTTTTTTTAGATTTGTTATTTTATCTTCTTTCACTAAAAACTGGTCTTGACACATAGTGAATAGAATTTGGCAGCATGCTAACATCCCTGAGGGCAGATGAAGGTAGCCAAATCATATTGTTTATGTGACATCATCAGTTTTGTTGATGTCAGCATGTGGCTGCAGTGAAAACAGTACAAATTCTGTGACAGATTTTTTTTTAAGAAAAAGGACTGAAAATAAAACTGCAAGTGGTTAGCTTCAATTCTCTAGGCATGCCTTGTGCCAATTATTGTTGGAGCGCAGCAGGTTTGTTCTCTCCACCTGAACAACAGTGTAGTATATTTTATATTTTGCCTATTCCGGGTAATTTCTCTTGCCCAAATCTAGTATTTCACCTGTGCTGTTAAGCAGGTGTTGTGGTGATGTGCATAAATTAGGCAGTACATAGCCACCCCTTCTTCTTTTTAACTGGAAGTTGCATTTTTTGTATGCAGTGTGTAGCCTGTTCCAGGCAGAGGAGTGAAGGAGGGCAAAAGGAGAACAAATGAAACAGACTATGTGACTAGAGGAAGTAGATGACAGTGCAAAGGAGGCAGAGTGGCACTGTATGTGAGGAGAGTTTTGCTTCTGAGGAAATACTGGAGGAGGTGGGTGACAGCCCAGGGTAAAGTATCTGGGTGAGGGTAAGGGAAGGAAGGACAAACAGTACTGCAGTTGAAGTCTGCTACAGATCACCTGACCAGGATGAGGTGGCTGCTGCCCTCTTGAGCAGCCTGACAGTGTAGGCAAGGAACATGACCATGTAGTTATAGGTGACTTCAACTTCCCTGATGTGTGCTGGGAAACAAACTGTGCTAAGTGTCCAGACTCACACAACTTCCTGACTTGCCTGGTTGACAATTTCCTTTTTTCAAATGATGGAGGAAGATACAAGGGACTCAGCCACACTTGACTTAATATTAACCAACAAGTAAGAGTTCAAAGATGAAGTAAAGGTGATAGGGATCTTAGGGGGAAGAGACCATGTCTTAAAATTGCTTTTGCTGTTGGGGGCCAATGAAGTTCAGAGCCAGATATGTATGTTAGATTTTAGTAGGGTAGATTTTTATGAACTCAGAGGCATGATGAGAGTCATTCCATGGGCAAGACTGCTGGAAGGGAAAGGATCAAGTGAAGGGTGGGCTCTCCTTAACAATAGCTTTTGCAAGCTCAAATCATCACTATTCCAGCATGACAGAAACATCATAGAAGATCCAAGAAGCCAATGTGGATAGACAGAGAACTCTGTGATGAGCTAAGGAAGACATAGGAAATGTTCAAGAAATGTAAGGAAGGATATACTTCTAAAAAAAAGTATCTGAGGGTTGCTAGGTTCCATATGTTGGCAATCAGAGAGACCAAAGCTTAGAGTGTACTGAGATTGGTCAGGGAGGCTCACTACAAGTAAAGCTTCTTTAGCTATGTGAGGAGCAAACACAACAATAGGCCCATTGTTGGGTGAGAATGCAGTTGCCCCCCCCAGTCAGAATGAAGAGGCTGACACAGTGTGTTGGATAAACCGGGCCGCTTTATTGTAAACAAACTTGAGCAAACTGGAACAACAAGGGGTATGGTCTAACAGGACAAGCCCTGGGGTCAGCCCCATGACCCCACCTTGTCCTGGGAGGGCGAGCCACCCTGCCCCCAGCACAAGCCCAGTATCCTGGCTGGTGCTGAGCAGCCAGGCCCAAAGCCTGTCTCCACCTGGGCTAGCATCAATCCCTCTGGAAAGATCCGCCCTGGTGAGGCTTTGCCGTGATCTGCACTCCCCGCATTGAGCCGCACAGCCCATCTGCAGTTCATACATACCACCCACACCAACTGGTGCTGAGCCATAGGTGCTCCCCTGAAAACACTGTGGCCAATACCTCATCCTGCCAATGCCAATGCCAAGCCTCTGCTTAGGCATTAGTGCCCACCGGACGGTCCAGAGCCAACCGCAACCCCTGTCGAAGCTCTTCCAAAAAGGCCCAGTTGCCCAACTCAGACAGATGAACCCCATCCGGCCTATACAAGTCAGCATTCTCAACTCGTATGTCTGGATGGGGAAGGAATATCCCTAGGTCCCTTTCCATGGCCTTCTGCAAGGCCTGGTTGGCCTTACGTCTGGCCTGTTCTATCCCCCCGGGGGAAAGGGCGAACTGCCAAATCCTGCGTGGCAGAATTGCAGACCACACCAAAATAACACCCGGCCATCTTTGCTTAATTGCTCAAAGATCTGTCTGTGCCTGCAAAGAAAGGGCCTTCCCTTTCATAAATCCCAGGTCATTACCACCCAGATGGATGACTAGGATATGAGAAGGAGGTGCCACCCTCCCCCGGAACAGCAGTGGCTTGATCCCTGGCCAATGCAGGCCACGGCGACCCATCCACTCCACCATTGCCCACTCACTGAGACCCAGCTGGGTGCCCACTGGTGACCTCCTGACTTGGTGGGCTGCCCAGAACACCATACTGAGCCCGCAGATGAGGATCCGATGCCTCTCCCTACGAGCTACAGCACCTGGAAAACAGAAAAATGTCACCACCCGGAAATATGCCAAAAAGCAACAAAACAACCAAACTGCTCCCGCACCATCCTAAGTGACCAATGGGCACACGTAGCATTTAAAGGCTGCTGACCGCCACCGGCCAATACGCTGTATGGTGGAGGGGGCATAGCCCATCGCTCCTGCTGTGGAAGCAGCACCAATCTGGAACGAATGTGTTCCAAACTTGACAACCCCCAACCCCAACTCAGCCAATGCCTTGCCTGTCACAGCCCAAAATTGATATTTTGTAAGGGGAGGGGCCTCACTATGGCAAAACAGGGGGCCATCGCCCTCCCCCCTGAGCTGTACATACTGCTCCAGGGCCTTGACTGGGCATAAATCTGGTAATACACGCTGGCCAATTGTAATAATCATGCCCCTCTGATGCTGGTCCATTTTGGACTGCCTAACCTCAAAAGAATTTGCCCCTGTACAATTTTGATATCACTGGCACACAGTGCACGGTCAGAATTGTCAGTCTTGGACTGGATAACCAACTCGCTAATCCGCAGTGCCCCCCAAAAGGCAACCAAAGAGGCCACATCAAACAAAGATGAACATATCCCCGGCCAGACCCTATACAGCCCCTTCAGCACAGAAGGGGATATGGGTTGCCGGGTATCAGCCCGGGGCCCATGCTCCCTTGCCCAACCCTCCAGCATCTTCCTGACTCTAAAATTGCCCATGCTCTCAGGGAGCCCCTGCGCTTTACTCATGAAGGAAAGTGCTGCCAATTGACCCTTCATTGACTTAAGCCCTAACCCTCTAACCTTCTGATATATGCAAAATTGCATAATGTGTGCCACAGGAACTGGCCAGCTATCCGGCAGCCCAGCAGCGCTCCTAAAAACCCGAAACTGTAATCCTGCCCTCTCAGAAGCTTTTCGGGTGCTCGGTGCCAATTCTAATTGAATTGCTCTACCGGCTTCAGCCTCCCAAGCTGCCAAAGTTCCTGGGGCATTTGTGCTGGCCACGGGTCCGCTTCCAGAGCAAGTTGGCAAAAACGCTCGATCTGTTGGCGAGATAGAGCATCCGCCACCCCATTGCACACTCCCAGAACATGCCTTGCAAGGAATAAAATGTTCAACCGAAAGCATCACAATGTGAATGCCCACACCAGATTCATTACCAGTGCTGATTTGGAGGACAGGGAGCTGATGACATACTACAGCCATGTTATCACACCAGAAATGGACAGTATGGTTGGCCAGCTGCTCCCCTCAAAGCCAAACAGCTACTAAAATGGGAAAAAAATTCCAAAAAGGTGAGGTCCCTGCAGAGCCCGCTGGCCAACCACCCTGCGAGCTATTGCCTGCCGCATCCGAAAATATCTGGAGCTCAGCTTCAATCTTTAAGTCCTCCCGCCAAAATTAAATACCATTAAAAGATTCAAGAAATTCCTCCCAAACCTCAAGATCCCTCCACATGCCTGCAGTCACTCGAACCCTATGGTGAGGAAGCCGCAAGTGCCCCATGGTGTCACATAGTCGCCTCAAAAAGGCCCTGCCCAGGGCCACAACTTTGCATGCAAAGTTGAGGTGTCCTACCACCTGCTGGCGCTTGAGCAGCGACACTTTGCATTGCTTCTTGAGTAAGGCTAACCGCACTCTAAGACCAGCCACTTTATCCTCAGGCAGCCATGAAACTTGCTGAGTGGTGTCTAGCTCAATACCTAAAAACGTAAGCATCGAGCTAGGCCCTTTGATCTTTTTGTGCACCAATGGCACACCCAGCTTCTGTGCCAGCTCCTGAAATGACCGTAATAACCTGGCACATTGCCCCGACCCCGCCGGGCCCACAAAAAGGTAGGCATCCAGGTAATGAACAGTATCACCTAGCCCCGATCTGTCCCGCAGCACCCATTCCATAAAGGAACTGAAACACTCAAAAACGGCACAGGACACCGAACAACCCATGGGTAAGGCCCTGTCCATGTAAAACTTTCCTTCAAAACTGAAGCCCAGAAGGTCAAAGTCATCCGGATGAACCAGCAAAAGGCGAAATGTTGACTTAATGTCGCATTTCGCCATTTCAGCCCCAACACCACACCCCCTCACTACTTTGACCGTTTGGTCAAATGAAGTGTACCTAACCGAACAGAGAACATCAGGAATGGAATCATTCACTGATGCGCCCTTTGGGTAGGACAAATGGTGTATCAAACGGTATTCCCCTGGCGCTTTCTTAGGCACCACCCCCAAGGGGGATACCCGTAAAGTGGGCACTGGCAGAGCCTCGAAGGGTCCTAGGACCCTCCCTTCTGAACACTCCTTGGCTATTTTTGCCCTAACTACATGCTCCATACCTACCACCGAAAGAAGATTAGGAGCCAAGCAAGGTACCCTAGGTCCCAGGTACGGAATCCGGAACACGGAGGAAAAACCCTCCAATAAATACTCCCTATCTGCCACCAGGGGATATTTGCCAAGCAATCTACTAGTACCTTCAGTCGGATGGGGCTGAGCCCCTTTACCAGGTGGCTGCTGGTTACCCCCCCCCCCACACCGGGGCATTTAGCACCCATCTTGGGTTTTGACCAGCTGCAGGCTGAGAAGGCGTGTGACCCACCACACAGCGGGCACTCGTGTTTAAATTTACAGGGCTTCCTGGAATACATGCCCTTGGATGTGAATTCCCAACATAACAGCCGGGGTTGAACTGACTGGCCCGCAGTACTGCGGGCCCCTGCAGCGAGCTGTTGCTTATGCACCAAGTGTCCACTACCTGCCCTATCACCTAAATTAGACTTTGCCAGGGACATCAACTGCAGCCAAAGCTGCTAATTAATCTGGTCCCAAGGCAGCCCTGGGTTGACTGCAGCCCTCATCTGAAAGGCATCATCATATTGCAACCAAGCTGCACCGACGAAATCAATGTATGCACCGTACACTATGTCGCAATACTGGAAAAGCGCTGCCGCGTGAAACGGCTACACCCTTGCTATGACACCGGCATAGATAAGGAAGCCGGGCAGCTAATTGGCCCAAGTCCTATCCACTTTTCTACGCTTTAACTTTTCATTTTCCTTATCGTCCAGCTCTTCCTTATCCTTCTTTTCTAATTCCCTAAAGAGGAGGCTGAAAACGTCCACGTATTCGCCCCTCAAACTTTTGTCACATGTAGCTACCCGACAGATGGTCCCCCAATGGCAATGCAGTGTTGCCATATGGAAGCACATGAAAAGGTATGGACCCATAAGGATTCGGGGGGTAACTCCACATACCACACTGATAACCCAACCTCCCACCGTGCATTGGCAACTGCTGTTGCCCACCCCAAGGCAGAACCCCTGGTGGAGCCTGTTGCACTGGGGCACTCTGTGACACAGACGGAGCGGCTACCTGCAAGGAGGCCTGTGAACCGGAACCTGCACCACTTTAGCCTTGCGGAAATAACAAAGAGGTACCCCAAGCCCATGACGGCCCAGCAACACACTGGGAGACCAAAGGTCCACTCTGCCCTGGCATTACCGCTGCTCCCCCCACTGTGGCTGGGGGGGAGCAATAATTGTGATGGGCTCCAAGGCCACATCTGGGGCTGCTGTTGTAAAGAGAGCTTACCGACATCACCAGAGGGGGTTAACCGCCACTGCCACCGCCGGAGCCTGCTGCCCAACATCTCCTACTGCCCCAATAACCAAGGGCTCCTCAACTGGCCGCTCTCCTGAGTCAGCACCGTCCTCCTGGTCTGGTTCGTGTCTCATGTCAACCCCTGGAGCTCCACCCTGTAATGCAGAAAGATGGGCCAGCACCTCCTTCTCAAAAGTCAATCGTGATGAACGCCCCATTGCTCTACGGTGCCCTTGCCATATGGGAGCTCCTGCAGCACCTCTCTGCTGCTCTAAAGCCTCTAACTGGCCCATAATAGCTTGCCTTACCTGTGCCTCTTGACCTCCATCCTCAGCAGGGCCGGGTTGCTGGCCCCGCCTCCTAGTGGGCCTGGTGGGTTGCTTACCCTTAGAGGTGCCCTGGCCCTTCTTTGGGGCCATATTGACAGACCCAGAACCCCACACAGACCCAAATGGCCCAGGCCTGCTAATAAGGTGGCCCACCCTTTAGACCCATGGGGTTATGGGACCTGCCACCTGCCCTTTCTAACCCTAGCACTGTGCCGTGCTGAGGGTAGGCCGAAGACCAGGGGGGTGGGGGGGAGGTCAAACACTCTCTCAGCTGAAAAAGACCCCTGCGCACTCTCAATATGGTGATGGGGGTGGAGAGGGGAAAGGACCCACTCCTAACCCCACCGCTCCCAAGCACCGCAAGATTAAAATGGGGGGGGGAGGTCTAGGAACACCCGTCCAAGCACCCCAGCAAATGTCCCCATTCAGAGCCAAGGGCCCAGCTCAATGCCCCATCACCATGATACTGAGCCTTGCGCCGCTGGGCTCCACGAGCCCCTTGAAATTGCCGCCATGCCACCGAACACCCTGCACAGCCTCGTCACTGTCAGGGAAAGCCCCTTGCCAGCGCTGCCCACCGTGCCACTCCGACGGCCCAAAGACTCCTCCGACACGGCTCTCCTTCCAGAGAGCTGAGAAGCAACTGCGTGCTTCTGGGTGGGGCTGGGGCTTTTATAGCCCCGACGCCATGCCCAGAGCAAGCTCCCGGATGCCCGGGACAAGAGGTAAGCCTTCCCTCCTTCCGGGCCGGCAACTGATGGCCCCCAGCCTATTGCTGGCGATGCCAGCTTGGCTAGGAGGGGCCGATAAACATTGGCAGAGGACAAAGGGAAAGCAGAAAGACTCAATACCTATTTTGCCTCAGTTTTTGCCTCTGAAGAAGAGAACAGGCTTATCTAGAAATGATAGTAGGCAAGGAACTGGCTTGTGCTTTATGCGGTCAGAGAGGATGTTGAGAGGCACCTGGCTGCATTGGATGCCAGATGGTATGAATCCAAGAGTGCTCAAACAACTTTCTAGAGAGCTTGCAGAGCCTTTGTCCATCATCTTCAAGACCTCCTGGAGGATAGAAGATGTAACACAAAACTGGAGGAGGGCAAATGTTATCCCAATCTTCAAAAAAGGGAGGAAAGGTGACCCAGGAAACTACAGGCCAATTAGTCTGACTTCTGCCCCATGGAATATATTGGAGCAGATTTTAATCTGTAAACATCTGAAAGACAACTTGGGATCCAGGGAAGTCTGCATAGATTTGTCCCCAACAGATTTTGCCAGACCATCACTGTTTCCTTCTTTGATTGAGTAATGGGATTACTGGATCATAGGACACTGTCAGCTTTGTTTACCATGATTTCAGCAAAGTTTTTAACAGGATTCTCTGTGAAGTTTTAATGATAAACTGGAGGAGTAAGGATAGTTAGGTGGATAAGGAACTGGTTGGAAAACCACACCCAAAGAGTAGTTGTCAAGGGCATTTTTTTATTTTAAAAAGTTTATTGAAGATTCAAGGAACAGAAAATAGCAAAAGTAGATAAGCATCACTTAGCATGTAGTAGAGCAATTACATAAGATAAACTGTCATAAAGGTATTAACATAAAGTAAAGAATCTAGATATGCTATGATTTAAAAACATTACAAATATATATAATAACAAGAAAAGAAAAGCAGGCATTACCTTGGTAAATAAAAAGTTACGTAAATTAAATCACTCTATCCTGTGTCATAACTCAATCAGTACTACACAGTGGCAGGGTGGTAATAGGCTGAAAAAAATGAGTGACTGTAAATCAGATTAAAAGTAGAGTATTTTCAGATGCAGAGGGTCATGAGGAGAAATCTCAGTGGATGAGATATGATCTACAAAAGGCAGCCATTTTTCAGAAAAGCAAGAACTTTTGGGATATATGTCTGATTGTTGCAAACCATCTGTCTGATTGTTGCAAACCATCTGTAATCTTCTCGAGTTTTAACAATTTATTGATAGCATATGGTTACACAACTTAATTATTTCTTAATTATTTCAGTATTAGCCCATATGACATTTCAATCCCCCCTCCTTCCTATATTGACTTCCCCGAGGTTATAAATTCAAATTCAATACTAAAGGTACTACTAACTGATCCAAATTCAATATATATGTTCTTACTACTAAAAAATTGTCCAATGTCTTTTTACTTTCCACTCTTTCTCCATATATCCTTTAAATTTCCTCCACTCCCTTTTAAATATCTCTAAATCATAGTCTCTTAGTGTTCTAGTTAGTTTGTCCATTTCACACCACGATAAAACTTCCATGGTCCAGTCCCATTTCTCCGGTATTTTTTCTTGCTTCCAAAACTGCGCGTATAATGTCCTAGCAGCTGATAGCAGGTACCAAATTAAAGTCCTGTCTTCCTTTGGAAATTTTTCTAATTGTAATCCAAGCAAAAACGTCTATGCAGTTTTCTTAAAATTATAGCCCAAAATTTTGGAGATTTCTTGTTGTATCATCTTCCAGTATTCTTTCGCTTTTTCACATGTCCACCACATATGGAAGAAAGAACCTTCATGTTTTTTACATTTCCAACATCTATCCGACATTTTCTTGCTCATCTTAGCCAGTTTTTTCGGGGTCATATACCACCTGTACATCATCTTAAAACAGTTCTCTTTTATACTCTGACAAGTTGATATCTTCATTGAGTTCTTCCAAAGGTGTTCCCATGCATCCATTTGTATTTCTCTGTTCACGTTGATTGCCCATTTGACCATTTGAGACTTTACTACTTTTTCTTCTGTAGACCATTTCAATAATAACTTATATACTTTTGATATACTTTTGATATCAATTTTTCATTATCACCTAGAAGGACCCTTTCCAGTTCTGTTTGTTCTCGTCTAATTCCCTCTGATTTTACGTCATTTTCCATCAAGCTTTTAATTTGTTGCATTTGAAACCAATCATACTTGTTATTTACCTCTTCCGAGGTTTTTAATTCAATTTTGTCTCCTTGAATCTTGAGCAGTTGATTATATGACATTTCTCTTTCTTCGTCGGATTCAGCTGTTATTTTTATTACTTCTGCTGGCACTATCCACAGCGGTTTTCTCTCGTCCCCATATTTCTTATACTTTATCCAAGTACTTAGTAAGGTATTTCTAACATAATGGTGAGAGAAAAAAACCATCCATTTTATTCTTCCCATAGTACATGTACGCGTGCCAGCCGAATTTATTTCCGTGAGCTTCTAGCCATAAAGGTTTTTTGTCTAACAGCATTATCCAATCTTTTATCCATGTCAAATAGACTGCATCATGATACAATCTTAGATCAGGAAGTTGAAAACCTCCTCTCTCTTTGGCATCCGTTAAGATCTTCATCTTTATCCTTGGTTTCTTTCTGGCCCAAATAAAATCAGAAATTTTCCTTTGCCATTTGTTAAATTGTTTTGCATCTTTTACAATTGGGATGGTTTGAAACAAATACATTATCCTTGGCAAAATATTCATTTTAATTGCAGCTATCCTGCCCAGTAAGGACAAGTTGAGCCTATTCCATTTCATCAAATCTTTGTCCATCTTACACCACAGTTTTTCATAATTGTTTTTAAATAGATTGATGTTCTTCATTGTTATCTCTATTCCAAGGTACTTAACTTTGGTTGTGACTTCACAACCCGTCACCTTTTGTAGTTCTTTTATTTTATTTGGTTGCATGTTTTTACATAAGAATTTCGATTTCTTCTTGTTTATATATAATCCTGCTAATTCTCCGTACTCTTTTATCTTAGCTAGCAGCAATGGTGACACATGAATCGGATTCTCCAGTATGAACACTATATCATCTGCAAAAGCTTTGTATTTATAAGAGAATCTTCTGATTTTTAAACCTTCTATTTCTTCATCTTTTTGAATTTGTTGTAGCAGAATTTCAAGGGTCATTATAAACAACAATGGTGATAACGGACATCCTTGCCTTGTTCCTTTACTCACTTTCAATTCTTTGGTAAGATCTGCATTTATACACAGTATTTCATAGTTTATTCTCCAAAAGACGCTTTAACAACCACTTGGGTTATTAAAAAAAATACAGTACTTTAAAATTTCACTTAAGAAATGCTTTACAAAGGAAAGCGGGGTGGGGGGGATCGACTGAAACTATAATTTCTTGCCCTCGTAGGGGGGGGCAAAACCCCATGTTCCTAAGAGATTGTTTTCACCCATGTCCTCTTGAAACGTGAGAATTCTCCCCCCCCGCCCCCAAGTATATATTCCATAATTTAAATAAATAAATATCCCACAATGCCATGCCCCCTTTGTGCCGTAAGGACATTTCTGAGCACAGGGACACCTAGGTGGTCATCTAGGGCGCCGCACTCCAACTGGCAGTGTTTCTGTCCCTACCCTGTAAGAGTACCCTGTAAGAGCCTGGTGAACGTGTTGCTTCTTGCGTTAAGAGAAGTGGAGCTCAGGAGCTGGAGGAGGCCACAAAGAGAAACTGTGGTGGCAGAGCAGGGGTGGCAGACCAACAGGGAAGAGAGGTGCAGATGTTTCAGGGAAATCCAGTATGGGAAGAGCAGAAGGATGCAAGGGGAGGGTGATTCATCCGGGACTGCTCTATTGGATGCATCAGGTCGATGAGAGGGAATTTTGGAGGGTGATATATCCGGGACTACTCTACTAAAAGCATCAGGCAGATGAGAGGGACTTCGGGAGGATGATATATCTAGGACTTTTGAGGCTGTTCTACCAGATACGTCAGGCAGATGAGAGGGATTTGGGGAGGGTGATATATCCAAGACTTCCTGGGCTGCTCTACTGGATACATCAGGCAGATGAGAGGGATTTGGGGAGGGTGATATATCCGAGACTTCCTGGGCTGCTCTACTGGATACATCAGGCAGATGAGAGTTTCGCATGCTGATGCATATATATTGCTCTTGTCATTTTTATAAATTGTTCCCCTAGATTGATTTTTTCCATTACCGCAAACATAAAGTCCCAATTCAAGTTGTCAAAGGCTTTCTCTGCATCGACAAAAAATAAGGCCGCTTCCTTTTCTGGATGTTTCTCATAGTATTCCACGACATTAACAGCTCTTACATTGTCTCTTATTTGTCTTTTAGGAAGAAATCCGGCTTGGTCTTTGTTTATAAAGTTGATCAGATATTGTTTCAATCGCTCTGCTAAGATTCTTGTATAGATCTTATAGTCATTATTCAACAATGAGATTGGTCTATAATTCTTTACGTTTGTGGTATCTTTATCTTCCTTAGGAATCAAAGAAATTACAGCTTCCCTCCAAGTCTTTGGAATTTTCCCTTCTTCTCTTATCGTATTTAACAACTTCAACAGTTTGAGTATTAATTCATCCTTAAGAGATTTGTAAAATTTTGATGTAAATCCATCTGGCCCTGGGGCTTTACCCTCTTTCATTGCTTTTATTGCTGCTTCTACCTCAATTTTCTCTACTGGGTCATTTAATGTCTTTTTCATGTACTCCGTCAAAGGTGCCACCTGAATGTTTCGTAGATGCTCTTCCACTTTTTCTTTGCTTATGTTCACACCTTTGAATAAATTTGCATAATATTTAAAGAATTCTCTTTTAATTCCTTCTTGATCCACTATTGTTTTCCCATTTGCCATAATTTTATTTATAGTTTTATTTTCTTTCTTTTTTTTTAATTGCCAGGCCAAATATTTACCAGGTTTGTTCGCACTTTCAAACGATTTCTGTTTCAAATTTTTTAAGTTCCATTCTAGTTCTTTATTCAGCAAATGCTTAACTTGGGATTGTAATATCGTAATTTCCTTTATTAATTTCTTTTTCCCTGGTCTTTTTTTCAAGTCCCTTTCTTTTTTATTTATTTCATTTTGCAATGCTGACAACCTTTCTTCTTTTGCTCTTTTGTCTTTATTATTCAATGTAATTAATAGTCCCCTCATTACTGCTTTGTAGGTGTCCCATACTGTTTGAAATTCCATATCCTCCGTTTCATTTATTTGGAAGAATGCTGCAGTCTCCTTTTCTAAGAATGACACAGTGTCTTTATTTTGTAGTAAATCTTCATTAATTCTCCATCTTCTTGTTTTCCTTTGCAATTTTGTAGACCAACATATTGGATTGTGATCCGCCCAAACCTTTGGCAGAATCTCAAATTTTTTTTGTTATGAGGCCCAAGCTTTGGGAACCCCATAACATGTCTATTCTAGAGAAAGAATTATGTCTTGCTGAGAAAAATGTATAGTCTCTTACTTCAGGGTTGAACTTTCTCCAAATATCTTCTAAATTTTCCTGTTTAATCAACTCAAAAAAAGAGTTGGGTAGCTTCCCTTCTTTATCATTCTTCTTTTGACTTGATCTGTCAAGATTATTTTGTATTGTCCCATTAAAATCGCCCATCATCAATACCTGATCATATGTCTTTTCATCCATTTGTCGATTTATGTCTTTGAAAAATTTATCTTTCACTCCATTAGGCACATATAGTCCTAATAGTAACGTTTTTTTCGCCTCCATCATCACCTCGACAGCAATATATCTTCCTTCTTTATCTTTAAAAATTAATTTTGGCTCGAGTTGTTTTTTGATGTAAAAGACCACTCCTCTTTTCTTTTGCTCTGCTAATGAAAAAAATTCCAACCCCAAATTTCTATTCCACAAAAATTTACTGTCTTTACGTTGTATATGAACTTCCTGTAAACAGATTATATTACATTTTTGTTTTTTAATCCAATGAAATGTTCTTCTTTTCTGTGGTGAATTTAGTCCATTTATGTTCCAAGATAGTAATTTTTACTCCATTACGATGTTGATTCTTTATTTTCCTCCAAAAAGCTATGCATCTCTTGTTCGCTCCTTATTGTAATCCTCTTGCCATTTTGTTCAAATCTAAGACCCTCCGGTATTACCATCTATATCTTGTGCCCTCTGCACGCAGCTGGTCAGTTAGCCTCTTGTATTTCTTCCTATCACTGATTACTTGTCTTGGTAGCTCTTTCATTATTTTAACTCTGCTCCCTTCTATGGCCCAGGCTTTTTGGTACCCTTTACTCAAAATCCTCTCTGCCACCTCTTTTGACCTTAGTCTTATGACAATATCTCTTGGCAGGCCTTTGTTTTTCGCATATACTGAGTTGACTCTATAGGCGCCCTCCAGCATGCTCTTAAATTTATCAGGGTCTTCTTCTAAATATTCAGTGATGATGTTCACCATGTAGCCCTTTAAATCTGCCTCTTCCTTTTCAGGTACCCCTCTCAGACGAACTTGTGTTTCCATCAACTTACAGTCATGTATTGTGACCTTCTCTTGAAGTTTTAACAAGGCAGAGGCCTGTGTATCCACTTTCACTTCTACCTCCTTCACTCTATTTTGAGTCTCTTCCTTAAAACCCTCTATCTCTTTCCTAAGATCTCCAACTTCTTTTTTAAAGTCTTTTTTCATTGCCATTTGCAATTTGTCCATCGCTTTTAACATTTTTGCCTCCAGAGCATCAAATTGGGATTGCATCTTGTCAAATGATTGGGCTCTTGCACGAGTTATTCTTTCTACTGACATATAAAAAGTCACCAAACTTTAAAGAAATCACCAAGTAAAATTTAGCACCCAGTCCAATAGCTTAGAACAAGTTCTTTCAAATGAGACTAATTTCGTTTCCTCCCATCTTCCTAAGCAAAGATATTAAATTTTAACAATTTTGACAGTTTTACTCCCTTTTAAAATGGCAATCGTTCTTTCTCTATGGTAAAGTTCAATTCCAGAGAGGTCTTTCTTAGTCTTTCTTGGTCTTGGTGTCAATTCCTTCCTGGTTCAAAGGTCGGATGTCACAGCTTTTGTAATCCTTATAGGCTCTGTATTATTGGCCAGCCCCTTTTACATTCACTTCCTGGTACAGCTTGCTCTGATCTCGTGTCTAAGTCTCGCAGTCTTTGAGCTTCATGAAGAAACCGAGACCACAGGAATCCAAAACAATGTGTCTTTCTTCAAATATCTTTCAAGGCTATTATTTTACAGCGTCCAATTTTCACAGGCTGAACTCTCCTCCTACTATGCCCCCACTCAGCTCAGTCCATTAAACAGTTCAACAGTTTGTGGGCATGTATACACAACAAATCTCTATTCTTCCTTATGCGTCACCAATCACGAACTGCCAGCTCCTTCTCTTATCTTCAAATTCTTTTACTGCTGTTCACTTCCAAAGCCACAGAGCTCAGCTTAACAAGGTAATATTTTTTTTTTCAATTATGCTTTGCCTTCGTCTGTTTATAATCCACTCAATGTTTAAACTGTATTCAAAGTCTCTGAACCATCTGTAATCTTCTCCATGATGAAATGCCCCCATATTTTTTTTAACCAAATTGTTCTGGTGGGAGCAGAGGAAGCTTTCCAATTCAAGGCAATCAAGAATTTTGCAGCTACAAGAAGGCTGATTATTAACGCCTCTCTGAGTTTTGGAGTGCTGATTGTTTCCCAAATATTCATAAATATCAGAACAAGTGAGAAAGGAATTGTGTAAGAGGAAATAATTTTAATTTGCTGGAGAATGTCAAGCCAAAATTTCTCTTTTACCGGGCATTCCCACCAGCAGTGAGCATAAGATCCAATATTCCTGCATTTCTTCCAGCATAGAGGAGAACTCAATTTTGAGAATGTTGCATGCTTTTTGGGAGTAATGTACTAATTGTTAAGAATTTTGAATGACTGTAGCCTTGTGCTGACTACTGGAGAATTGAATAAAGATGAGGAATGTATGTCGATCCATTGTTAGTAGAGAAGGAAACATTGCAGTCATGATGTCACCTATCTTGATAGCCCAATGGTTTATCACCATCAAGCTTTCCCTGTGTGTCATAAATTGAGGAGATTAGACTTTGGAGTTGGTGTCAGAGGAATTCATCAGTCTCTCAAAATCAGTTACTGGAGTGTACAGAATTTTAGGGAGGTTGAGGATAGAAATTGTGTGGCTCAGCTGAAGGTAGAAATACCAGGGGATAGGAGAGGCAAGTTTATGTTCCAAATCAGCTGTTAGTAATCTGGTGTGAGAGGAAATATCATTCAGATGAGTTATGTTTGCTGATCTCCATGGTATAGTAGTTTCATAATTATTGACTGGCTGAAACCAAAGTTGGTGGAGAAAGGATGTGACATGAGCAATTTCTGGAATTAGTTTATTCTAGTGCTACCCCATGTTGTTGTTTTTTAAAGGGCTAAAAGAAAATGATTATTTTTAAATGAAACAAGTCATAAATGAGAAGTTGTCCATTTAGAGTCCTGGATAGACAGAGGAGAGAGAAGTGGTTGGAAGGGTTTAGCCCAGTAGATGAGACCCCATTTGTTCAACAGCTTTATTATGTTTACAAATAGCACTACATAATACTACAAATAGTGTTATGGTAAATGGAGAGATCTGGATAATTCAAGCTGCCCAAAGTTTGGCAACATTGAAGTGTTTGGAAACTTATCCTTGGTTTCTTGCATTGCCATAAGAAAGAGTTAAACATTGATTGCCACTTGCAAAAAAGAGAATTAGGCAGATCAATAGGGATGGTGTGGAAGAGAACAAGAAGCTTAGGTAGAGTGAAGGTCTTTAAAAGGTGCAGTCTGTCAGCAAGGGATAAGGCTTGCTTGTCCCACTTGAGAAGGTCAAATTTGATTTGCCCCCCCCCCCAGTCGGAATGAAGAGACTGACACAGTGTGTTGGATAAAAAACCCGGGCTGCTTTATTGAAACATAACTTGAACGATAAGGATGGCAAGAGGTATAGGCCTGCCAGAACAAGCCCTGGGGTCAAAACACAGGACCCCGCCTTGTCCAGAAGGGCGAGCCACCCTGCCCCCAGCATACAGGCCACTACCATCTGACTGGTGCTGAGCGGCCAGGCCCAAACTCCACCTCCACCTCTGTCGGCATCAATCACTCAGGAAAGATCCGCCCAGGTGAGGCTTTGTCGTGATCTGCACTCCCAGCATTGAGCCGTGTAGCCCATCTACTGTTCATACAGACCACCTGCACCCACAGGTGCAGAGCCATAGGTGCTCCCCTGAAAAGGCTGTAGCCAATACCTCATCCTGCCACCGCCAATGCCAAGCCTCTGCTTAGGCATTAGCGCCCCAATGGACGGCCCAGAGCCGACCACAACCACAGCCGTAGCTCGTTCAATAAAGGCTCGGGTATCCAGCTCAAATGACCAAAGAAACCCATCCGACCAAATAATTAATAACCAATAACTAGCAGGGATGGGACCTGAACGGGACAAGCCCTGGGGTCAACCCCTGACCCCACCTTGTCCAAAGGGTGAGCCACCTTGCCCCCAGCACAAGCCCGCCGTATTCGGGTTGTAGCTGAGCGGCCAGGCCCCCAGCCATTCTCCACCTGGGCTAGCATCAATCCCCCATGGAGAGATCCGCCCAGGTGAGGCTCTCAGTGATCTGCATTCCCCGCACTGAGCCGTGTAGCCCATCTGCGGTTCATACAGACCACCCGCACCAATGGTGCTAGGCCATAGGTGCTCCCCTGAAAACGTGGGAAGAACTGGGTCCAACCCCCCTTTCCATGGCCTTTAGCAAGGCCCGGTTCCTTAAGTCTGGCCCACTGAATCCCCCCATGATATAGGGCAGACCGCCAGACCCTATTAGCACAAATTGCCACCCACACCATGATGTGGCTATCTGGCATGATGGCCCGCAGATCCACCAGCGCCACCACCCATGGAACAACAATGGCCTGATCCTCGGCCAGTGTATGTCATAGCGATCCAGCCACTCAACAGTCGCCTACACGCTGGGACCCGGCTGGATGCCCGTTGGCGATCTCCTGGCCTGCTGGGCCGCCCAAAACCATGCTGTGCCCGCAGATGAGGCTTCCCCTCTCTCACACGAGCCCCGGCACCTGAAAAACAGAAAAAACAGTCAAAACCATACAAAATCATGCCTGTGGGCCGTCCATTGCACACGTGCCCCCACGCACTCAATGAAAGACCAATGTGCAAACAACTTATAGGCTGCTGACCGCAACTGTCCAGTTCGATGTGCAGCAGGGGGGGGGGGTGTCCCCAAAGCTGCCACCGGAGATGCGGCTCTAATTCAAAATGAATTTCTTCGAATTTGCACACCCCCAAACCCCACTCTGCCATTGCCTTACCTGACACTGCCCAAAACTGATATTTCATAAGGAGGGGGACAGCTCCATAATGACACAACAGGCCAACATCCTCCCCCCTGATAGGTAAATACTGCTCCAAGCCTCCCCCCTGATAGGTAAATACTGCTCCAAGCACTCTGCCACTACACCTAACCAGTCGTAGTGTCGAGCCCCTCTGCTGCAGCACCGATTTTAACCCCACAGTCGGCCGCACCTACCAGTTCTTACCGATAGATGCAAAATTGGACAATGCATACCCCTGAGGCCGACCAGGTGTCCCGGAGCCTTGCAGCCGTCCTGAACAACCCGGGACTGCAACTCAGCCCCGTAATTTGCTTTCGCTACTTGGTGCCCATACTAGTCAGGTTACCGTACCGGTTTCCGCCTCCTGAACCGCCAAAAGTTCTGGTAGCATTCGTGCTGGGTGCGATAGCATTCGCACTGGGTGCAGTCCGCTACCAGAGCAAGCTGGCCAGACGCTAAATCTTTTGACAAGATAGAGAGTCCACCGCCCCACTGCTCGCCCCCGGAACGTGGCCAGAAACAAACGGAGGCGAAACAAAATAAATGAGTACACCAAGTCTATTACCACCGGTGACCTGGATTACCCGTAGTTGATAACATGCACCATGGGCACATTGTAAACACCCAAAATGGACTGAATGGACGGCCGGCTGCTCCCCCAAAAGTCAAACAGCTACTACAATAGGAAAAACTCGAAAAAGGTAAAATCACGGCACAATCAACCGCAAGCTGAGCACAATCAAGCTGAGCTATTGCTCCGCACATAATGCCCCTACAATATACTCCGCCTCTTTCGAAGATATCTGAGGCTCAGCTTCCAATTTAAGTCATTCTTCCAAGAGGAGATTCCATTGGAGGATTCCACCAATCCCCCCAATACCTCTAAATCCATCCGCAAGCCAACGGTCCTTCATACTCTGGTCGAGGGGACTCAGTGGCCCCATGGCGTCACGTAGGAGCTGCAAGAAGGCCCTCCAAGGAGCCACAACTTTGCCCACACTCTATCTTTTCATAGGCCCATGGAACCGAAGCCATCACACAGGTCCCATGTAATACTTCCTTCAAAGGCAGGACCCGAAAGATCGAACTCTTCCGGGTGCGCAGGCAAAAGGCGAAACATTGACATTAATTGTCACACTTTGCCATTGCAGCCCGACACCGAAACCCAAAACCACTATGACCGGTTGGCCAACCAAGTGTACACAACTGAACAGGGACCCCCAAAATGGAATCATCCACTGCTCCACCCCTGGGGTGAGCCAAATGGTGTATCAGGCGCCGTTCCCCTGACACTTCATTATATCCACCCCCAGGGGAAAACCCCTAACGCGGGTACTGGCAGAGGGCCCTGCCCTCTGCACACTCCTTAGTTATTTTATCCCTAAACACGTGCTCAATCTCCCCTTACCGAACAAAGTTTAGGAGGCATACAAGGGACCCAAAGTCCCAAATACAGGATCCTAGGCCCATGGGTAAACTGTCATCAAATAGCCCTATCCAGAATCACGGGGGGGGGGGGGGGGGGCGGAAAATGCAGTACAACCGCCGCAGCCCCATTAGGCTGGTTCCCCTTTCCCAGGCGGCTACAGGTTACTTACACCCCCGAGGTGTCCTGGCCCGACCTTTGTTTGGATTTTTCCCAAACTGAGGGGCGTATGCCACCCCCATAGCGGGAGCTCATATTTAAATTTTTATGCCTTCCAGGAACAGACGCCCTTAATCGTAAATCCACGCATAGCAGCCGGGGCTAACCCCCCTGGCCTGCTGCACAGCGGCACCCATGCAATCTGTAGTTTATGCACCATGTGGCCGCCATCGGCCCTATCACATGAATTGTGCTCTGCCGGGGGCCCGGACTACAACCAAAGCTGATACTTAAGCGGGCCCCAAGGGAGCCATCGGTTGCCCGCCAACCCACTCCTAAAGGCCCCATCATATTGCGACCACGTCGCTCCTGGGAAGTCGAAATATAAGCAGTGCATATGTTGCCACCTCGAACAGGGCTGCAGGCCGTAAAGGCTGCCCCCTAGCAATTACACCAACCTAGATCAGGAAACCGGGCAACCAATTGGACCAAGTCCTATCACCTTTCCCCGTTTTGGCCTCTCATTCTCCTTGTCAATTAGGTCGACCTTTTATCTTCTTACCACTACTCCAGAGAGGGGCGAAACCCGGCATGCATTTGCCCCCACAAAATCGTATCCCAGGTAGCTGCACAAATTGGTCCCCCCAAAGGCCACACCAAATCACCATATGGGAAACCGTGGAAGGGAACGTCCCCATGAGGAC